>NC_139601.1:6824499-7412306 GCF_946808225.1 Silurus aristotelis | reverse complement strand
ACATGAATAATGTCAATGCAAATTAATATCAGCTGGTTCAGTCCCAACTAATGGCCTGTATAAAGGTGTCCCATTACTAAGGTGTCCCACAAGAAACATTTTATAATAGGTAAAAGCATAGAGCTCTCTCAAGATATTCGCAAACTTATTGTTGCAAAACATACTGATGGCATTTATTTCAGAAGGATTTCTAAACTTCTGAATGTTCTAGTGAGCACTGTTGGGCCATAATCTAAGAACATTTTACCATTGAAATGGCTATGACCAAATGCTCCTCGCAAGATTTCTGACAGAGGAGTGAAAAGAATCAGAATATATATATATATATATATATATATATATATATATATATATATATATATATATATATATATATATATATGTATATATATATATATATATATATATATATATATATATATATATATATATATATATATATATATATGTATATATATATATATATATATGTATATATATATATATATATGTATATATATATATATATATATATATATATATATATATATATGTATATATATATATATATATATATATATATATATATATATATATATATATATATATATATATATATATATATATGTGGCGGGCGGTCAGGGCCAGCAAAGCCTTCTCTGCTGGCCTAAACACTATCAGAAGCACTGACTTACATTTACAGCCCAAATTCTAATATCTGTTTCATGAAATTGTATTAATTTATTCCCAACATTTTATTCTCTTCATTTCGTAGCATTTCTCTTGGCTGCACTGTTTCCAGTACGTGGATGTGGATGTTAGATTTTTTTGTCCAATCAGATTTTAGCTTTTATGTGCTGCCATGTCAATCTACTCTGCCCAGAGCCTTCTGTTCTGCAGGCCTTTCTTACCATAGACTCCTTAAGAAAAAGCTCTGTTTCTTTACCCAATCAGATTTCATATTTGCCTCACCTTGCCAGCTAACTGCCCCAGAATAGCGTCAGCATTTTTCCGTGTTCTGATTGGTTGGTCAGAGGGAAACTGTTACAGCCAAGTTCGACTGGCAAAACACGTGTGTAGCTCTGCACACATTAATACATCTGAGTTAGACTTTTTTAATGCCTACAGAGGAATAGCAATTGATTTGGTCTCGGACATACTTAAAAATAAATTTAGAAGAAAAGCTAGACATCGTAAGGAGAGGTCGGCCAACCCCGAAGCTAGTTAGCTTGTCTCAGCTCGGAAAAGTGTTTGTTAGCCACTTCCAGACCAGTAAATACGAGCGGTACCACTGGCTTACAGCCTCTAAGGAGCGGTGCAAATTATAAGTTTATAAAGATTTTAATGTTTTTGTCATGTTATTAGACAAATATTGATTGTGAACTGCTCCAGATGATGTACGTGGCACAGATGCGGTTCTATTGTAGAGGTTTGGAGTTGTCTTAACTGGGTTTCTTGCTTTAGTAAAATGGTATTCATCCTCTATATGCAAAATGCCTCAATCCCTGTAAAGCCACGTGTTGTTAAATTGTGTTTTTGTATAGTATTGATGGTTTCTATAATCACGATGTGATAGTGGTATTAAGATGAGGATTAAGTCGGGTAAATCCCCACTGAAGGCCCAGGTTCGAAACGCACTGCCTGCCACTGATATATATATATATATATATATATATATATATATATATATATGGAGGTGGTTTCTAATAATTGATTTTGAAACTTTGAAGCTCAACTGTACAATACCGAAATGACTCCTTCTAAAGGGGTTTCTGTTTTTCTGTGTGTTTGAATGGAAAAATTGAATCATTGCATGCAAATTTTTTATTAATGTAACTTCATAAACATGTTTTACGTGGGCTGGAGTGGAAGCTCTTCAGTCTACTATAGAGTGCTGCCCTCAGGTCTATTGGTATTGGGACACCTTGGTGGTGAATTGAAATGCTGATTGTGCCTCCAGCCTCCTCACCCTACATCACTACTTTACTAACACCAATGTGGCTGAATGAAACAAATCTATACAATCACACTTTAAGATCTACAGTGGATATATATATATATATATATATATATATATATTAGACTTGTTTATTCAGCTTGCACATTTCATGTATACATTTCATATATACATTTATATATATATATATATATATATATATATATATATATATATATATATATATATATATATATATATATATATATATATATACACACACACGTTATATACACATACATGAATGTGAAATGTTGGCCAGAATGTACAGTAGGGATATAAAGATACATATAGATAAAAAATAGTGCAGATGTAATGAGGAGTAAAAAATGTGTATATGTACATGTATAGTACAGAGGTTATATACAGTGTTTTGTTTTGTGTTTGTTTTGTAGTGATCTAGCGGTGTAGTGTAGAGTTCAGTAATGTGATGGTGGATGGAAAAAAGCTTCCCTGAACCTGGTGGTTCTGGTGCGTAAGTTCACTACTCTACTCCCTGAACTACTACTCTACTCCACTAATCTAGTCCCTCTACTCTACTCTATCTCCTTTTTTTGATGGAAGGAGGTTAAACAGTTTGTGACTGGAATGTGAAGAGTCCTTGATAATGTTGTGAGCTCTGCGCAGACATCTGCTGTAGTAAAGATGTTCAATGTCAGGTAGTTGGGTGCCAGTGATGCATTGGGCGATTTTGACCACCCTTTGCAGGGCTTTACGTTCACACACAGTGGACCCTCCGTACCATACAGTGATGGAGTTGTTCAGGATACTCTAAATGATGCAGTGGTAGAAACTCGTTAAAATCCCTGGGGACAGATAAGCTTTCTTTCGACTCAAGAAGTACAGGCATTGTTGTGCTTTTTTGACCAGCGCTGAACTATTGCCATGACAGATCCTCAGATATGTGAATTCCCAGGAACTTAAAGCTGGAGACTCGCTCTACCTCAGTTCCATTGATGTTGACTAGTAGATGTCTTCTGCTGTTGGATTTCGGAAAGTCCACAATGAGCTCTTTAGTCTTTGTGGCGTTGAGGGTCAGGTTGTTGTTGGCACACCATGCTGTCAGATTTTTGAACTTTTCCCTGTAGGCCAATTTATCGTTGTTGTCGATCTGGCCGACCACGGTGGTGTCATCTGCATACTTGATGAAGATGTTTAAGTTATACAGAGGAGCACAGTCGTGGGTTAGCAGGGAGTAGCCCTGCGGGATGCCAGTGTTCAGAATGAGGGTTGAGGATACCTGGTTGCCCAACCTAACAAATTGAGGTCTGTTGGTAAAAAAGTCCAGAATCCATCTGTAAGTGGAGGTGCAGATACCCAGGTTCTGAGAAGACGTCCCGGTATGTCATCCGGGCCAGCTGCCCTGCGTGCATCCACTCTGCTAAACGTTGAATAGACGTCCGTTGTTGAGAGTGATAGTGGGCTGTAAGCTGTAGAAAAGTCTGTGGTTGAGGTGAAATGTCCTGTGCTTTGATCAAAACGAGCAAAAAAGCGATTGAGTTCGTCCGGTTGGAAGGCACTGCTGGTTGGTTTAGCTGTACGTTTGTAGTCTGTAATGGTCTGGATGCCTTTCCACATGCGTCTGTGGTCAGAGTTGTGCAAGTGCTCTTCTATGTGGAGTTTGAATATGAGTTTTGCTCTCCTGATGCCTCTTTTCAGGTTGGCCCTGGCTCTGTTGTAGTCCTCTACGTTGCCAGATTTAAAGGCAGCATCCCTTGCTTTCCAAAGGAGACGGACTTTAGAGTTCAGCCACGGCTTCTGATTAGGAAAGCATTTCATGTGTTTGACGGTAGTGAAATTGTCAATTCACGTGTTGATATGGTCCAAAACAGATGATGTGTAAATGTCCATGTTCGTGTGAGAGTCCAGTGTGGCCTGTGAGGCAAACATGTTCCAGTCAGTATCCTGGAATTGTTGCTGTAGTGGAATATCTTCCCAGAAGAGTGGAGGTTATTATAACGGCAGACCTGGACTACATGTAAAAAGGTGTGCCAAAATGGATGGGAGCAAGTTTAGCAAAAGCGTTCCACAAACGAGTTGTTTCTGCCATTCTTTTTTCCCCCATTTGGTTCTGCTACGTCGTACACTTTATTGTCCTTAATAATTAGATGCAATGCCGCATGCTGAGACATTCTGGAAAAGAAAGGAGAACGAGATAGAAGTGCAGGATAATTCTTTCTCGCACTATTTCCCAAATTGAAGTGTAGCAATCAACAGAGAATATGTGATTGTGTTGTTCGAGATTAACTAGTTGACATCATTGATTTGAGTTGAGTCATTGGCATTTATCTGTCTGTTCATTTCTCTCATTCATTTGCATTGCATCATTTTTCTCTAACTGGTTAATGTTTACTACTTATTGTCTGACATCAGAAAAGTTCAAAGGTCAGGACTGACATGAGAGGCACACGTTAAGGGGCACTAAGAAGCTGAAGAGGTGAACAAATCCATCTGGAAAGAAAAGAGTGGAGAGCATCATGGTTGTAATCTCAGAGTTTCAGAGTGAGTGGCATTTTCACCGTTTTAGAAGAGTGTGTACACTGTGTGTGTGTGTGTGTGTGTGTGTGTGTGTGTGTGTGTGTGTGTGTGTGTTGTGTGTTTAACCTAAGTAAAAGTAAATAGATTCCAAATGATGTATTTTAGTATGATAGTACACAATTAAGGTTTTTTTTTTTTTTAAGTAATTTCATTACAATTACTTTTACACAAGGCACAAGAGGTAGCGGAAATCAGAGCTACTGTTACTAATTACAACCTTACCATGACACACCATTCTTCATATATAGAGAAAGCAAAATATTAGAAAAAATACTAAAATATAAAAATCTTTCAAAGAACTAGTGATTTTCCCCCTGTTTTTACTAACGTTGCTGCAGAGATCGGTGTGGGTTTGTCAGGCTTCGGTATATTCTTCCTGCTGTTTGGAGTGTTGCTGTACTTTGACTCTGTCTTGCTGGCATTTGGTAACGTAAGTACTATTTTATCTCAATCTCTGACTAATCATTCCTCTTCTTCCATTGAAACAAGGCACTTGATAAATAAAATGAATCATTTCCCATGCCGTTATAATTCAAATAACATTTAAGGTATGTGCATCTGTGTGGGAATATAGTGGGATGGTGGAACATTTAAAGCAAACATACTTGTAATAATATGAGCTATGCAGTGCCACAAAGATGAAGTCCTCTTTATCAATTAAAACTATTGTTTTGTGTCCATGTGGGTTTCCTCCCAGTTTTAAGTTTTCCATTCAACTGCAATTAAGTGGATTGGATGTCAAATGTGTGTGTGTGCCTCCACATCCAGTTTTCCCAGAATAGATTCCAGATTCCACTGCCACTGGACTCTATCTTCCACTTTCACTGTACAGGATAATCTGCTTACTGAACGTGAATGCATGAATAAAGTAATGAATGGCTTACAATAAATCTCTGACCAGTGAGTGGGATTTAAAATAAATACAGTCCTGCACACAATGCAATTATTCATTTAAACTCTAACAACTAAATCAAAAGTACACTATATGGACAAAGGTTTAGGGACACAAGACTTTTCCAGCCATATGTGGTCTTCTCCATACTGTTATTGCAATATCGGACACACAGAAGTTGTAGTGGATGTAAATGGATGCAATATAATGACATTTTTACCTAACTTGAACTGGGAAGCACAGAACATTTCCAGCATGGCAGTGCTTCTGAGTGCAAAACCAGCTCTATGATCAGATGGTTCACATGGTTTGGATTGAAAGTGGCCCGAGATACTGTAGAGCTCTGACCTCAACCCAATGAGTACCTGACTTTACTAACACCCTTCTAGACAAATAAGCACAAATCTACACAAGCACACTCTTAAGTCTAGTGGAACATCTTCAAAGAAGAGTGGAAGTTATTATAACAGCAAATGGGGATAAGGCGTGGCATGGGACGATCAAAAAGCACATACCAGTCTTATAGTCCACAAACTTTAAAAATCTATATAGAATTGGCATAAAAAAAATATATAATGCTAGACAACTGTGGTATTTATTGAGCTTTATTAGGTTTACCCATGTAGTTTACATATTTTTCTACATATGGTTAGTGTTAGCTATAGTGTGATTGTAAACTGTGATACTGGGCTGCATTGTCCTGTGAAAATTAAAACACAAGACTAAGAACTGAAGAGTTGAAAATTGTTTGCATTTAAATTTAGGATATTGACAGAGCTAGCGGTCTTAATGGGGTCTTGATCCTCTAGATCAACAGTGAGCTTGTCTCCAGGACTCCCATTCCTACAGTCTAGCCTAAACATAACATTATCTAAAGTATACTGATAAACAGTACATTTTATTTCATTAGCTGTATTTGCTCTTTTTATGCCAAATATCATATACATCATATAATAAAATATACATTATCAGTCTTATAATAAGATAAAATGCAAAATTTCTGCATTTTTTTGTGTATTAATGTTAATAAAAAAATATGAACTAGTTAATTATTAACTAACAAAATACTGTTCGTTTCTGGTTTTAATTATAATCTCTGAAACTTGTTGAGAGACTTCATCAGCTGACCAAAGTGTTTTGATACTATTTCACGATATCAGCAAACCACACTGTAGTTAAAACCCAGGAACAAGCCCACAAGAGCTGCAGTTCTGAAGATGCTCTGACCTGTTGTCTAGCCATCACAATTTGGTACTCTACTTGTCAAACTTGCGCAAATCCATACACTTGGCCATTTTTCCTCCTTCTAATACATGAACATTAGGATTAAATCTTCACTTGCTGCCTAATATTTCCCACCCACTAACAGGTACCATGATGAAGAGGTCACTGGTCATAATGCTTTAATGTAGCATGGAAATCTATTGATACACTACCAAGTACACAGTTCAAGCAAGATACAGATTTTGGTGTCACAATTTTTTTTTTTAAATCCTCATCAAGCCTAAAGAGTGAAATAAACAATCATACTAGTTTTAGCAGTACTCAGTCTTACTCGTTCTGTATTGTTTGAAAAAAAAAGAAAGATTGCATTCATTCTAAGATTGTTAATGGTCAATTTTGTGTATTTGTGCTTCTAAACCTGAATGATCTGACATGTAATCATGTACTAGTAGCTTGCAACTGAAAACCATGATTGAATGTCTAAGGGGATAGAAATTATGCAAGAATAATAGTCTGGAACAAAATAGACTGATTTTCCTTTGCAATGATTTGTGTTTTATCTCAGATCTTGTTCCTGACTGGTCTGGCCTTCATCACAGGCCTGAGGAGAACGGCTCACTTCTTTTTCCAGAGACACAAGCTCAGAGCTTCCTCCTTCTTTCTGGGTGGTGTGGCTTTAGTGGTGTTCCGATGGCCACGAATAGGCATGCTGGTGGAGACATACGGATTTGTGCTTCTTTTTAAGTGAGTAACATTTGTTTGGTTCGTATAATATGACACAATTTACAATAATCCAAGTGCTCCTTTTAAACTTTTAAGTTAGTAAAAGTACAAAAGTATTTGCCATCAATGTACTTAAGAATCCAAAGTACTATGATTTATTATGACTATAATGTTCCTATTGTCATTCTTGTGACAAGACTTTTGCTTTATCAACTCAGTTTATATAAAAAGGCTTTAATGTTACTCTTAATACTCCAATGTATTCACAGAATATGAATGACAAATGCTTAATATCTATTAAAAATATCATGACTCCAAAATCTTCTTTTAAATGACTTAAAAAAAAAAAACTGCACAAGTTGTGACTAGAGTCAGGAGTTCAGTCCCGAAATGTTTTGCTTGTTGATGAAATGATGCCAAAATATATGTTGGTGATAAGTAGATACACACCAAGCGGCAATCAAAACAAGTCCAAAACAGAGCGTGCTCTCTACTCTGATTGGTGGCTTGCTGTGTGCTTGACCAGTTACATTTTTATTCACTCATAAATAAAAAAAGAAAGACTGATTTTGCAAAGGTTTTGTAGTAGAATAAAGATATTTGACCTTGAAATGTAGTGTAGTTAAAGTAAAAGTCTCCCCAAATAGAAGTACTTCATTTAAGTACAGATGCGTGAAAAAGCTGCTTAAATACAGTAACAAATGACATTTACTTTGTTTCTGTACACCACTGATATAGTTTTTTGTTTAGTTCTCTGAATATCTGTATCTGTATTTAAACATGAAGTGACTATGGCTTCAATTGAAGCTTAAACACCATATCATTATGCCGCTTAAAAAATGTAAAAATAGCATTACTATCAGCATGTGGACTTGTGTAGATTCTGGCTCAAACAGTTCCTCAACCTCAGCTGCATCAATTGAGTTTATAATTGTCATCAACTAGAGATCTGTGCAGAAATCCTTATTAATTACATTCATAAAATTATTCTTTTAGTATTTTTTTGTCAGCATAATCATAACATGAATAAATGATGGATGATACTAAGCATGAATAACTGATTGCTCAATATAGTTTGTCCTTCAAGCTTATTTCTGACAGTTCTGACTAAACCCTCCCATACTCATGTGACGTATTGCTGTGTTTCATGGGATTCCAATCTCAGTACTAACTTTAGTTTCAATTACATGCTCTGTAAACCTTTCTAACAATCTTTCTAAATCAACAATTAAACGAAGAATAGTTCAGCTCCAGTGTTGGGGATTTGAATCCCACCTCTGCCCCGTACGCATGGAGTCTGCATTTTCTTCCTGTGCTTCTGGTTTTTTCTCCAGGTAATTTGGTTTCCTCTGCCAGTCAAAAGATATACATATATTGACTGATATTTCCAAATTATATATATACTGTGTGAGTGTGTGAGTGTCTGTATGTGAGATTCAGCCTGATGGATTGGCATCCCGTTCAACTTTCCATCTCCTAATGCTTAATGAGATTTGACCGAGGTTTTCTGTGTTGTTTTGGACAGGGTTTGAGTAAGTTCACTATGCATAAGTCAAAGTTCATCTTTGAGGCTTTAAACCTTAGGATGAACTCCTTGCACTCCTAATGAAGTTGATTACAAAACTTAGCATTATAGCGTTGAAATGCTATTTAAGGACCCAACAGTGTATGATTTTCATAGGACACAGATAATTTGTGAAAACCTTCTTTCTCCAATGGCTGACATAGTCAAGTCAGTTGGTCTTGTGGCTTCACCCAGTTTCTATATTTAATTACTTGATTTCCGCTTTTGCTACAATGTAGGATAGTGATGAGTTATTTGCAAAATTCATAAATATTTTTTTTAATTATTGTAAAAAGCCATCTTGTGTACCTCTAATGTTTGTACATAACACTGCAATCGGCTGCTCGATGGGGTGGAATTCTCAGCTCTGAAGTAGACAAACATCTTTTAAACCAGTGTTGTAGAGGAAGCTGGATGACTCCTTGATCCTGAAACTACAGCTTGAGCAAAAGAAATAGTCACCATCATATTTTGCAGAATTTATGACCATGCTACGCACTATAGAGGACAAACATGTTTCCAAAAGGGCACAGATAAAGGAGCATTTAGGAGCTGTCAAACCGTGTTCTGGGATTTTATTGCAGCAAACAGATGAAATAGCTCAACTTAATTCTGTCACCACCCAATTGACCAGTCAAATAGCTGATCTTTAAAGTCAACTTACTACTCTGATATCAAGCCAAAAGAAGGATAAGCCTAACAGCAAGTCTAATGTCTCTAAAGGGTCAAACAAAAAAAGGCATTGAGCAGCCCAAAGATTAATGTAAGTCCACAGGCAAACGCCCAATTTCCAGGCCCAATTGAAAGAACGCCAAAGAGAGTGGGAGGACAAATTGTTTCTGAACTTCAGTTAAACTGGGCACAGTTCCTGTTGTGGGACAAACGGGGACTGACAACTACCAGGCACGTCCCAAATATTCACAAATATTAATGGCTCAAACACAACCCAAGCTACATCATCTCTTCTTACCTAAAGGGTTGATAGGTACTAAATGCACTGCTCAAATATGCATTGCAGGCTCTAAATGCAATTGCTTACTCGATACAGGTTCACAAATTTCTCTCTCTTTATTTCTACTATTTCTCAATCATTTTATGATAAAAACTTGCCAGAACAACAAATTCAGCCCTTGAACAATTTATTGTAAGTCGAGATTGTAAATATCGAATATTAAATATCGTACTTAAATATAAGTGTACCTTTTCTTGGTTACAATGAAGTGATCATTAATTTCCCAAGAGACTTTGTAGGCATTGAGATGGAAGTACCCACCCTGGCATTGATTCATTCCTTATTTTTCTTCTTCTTCTGAACCATCTTTACTAGTTGGTACAGAACTCTGGATAGGCTGTAAAAATGCCTAGCCAGCACCCAACCCATTACCTTTCCCGGACTTATGTACAAACAAGTACTCAAAACTTTGGCAGTACAGCAAGCCCAGAATGTAAAGGGAAATGTGGAGCTGGTACGCTTATCAGGGAACTGCCCTCAGGTTTGGGTTTCTTGCCAGCAGGATTAATTGATAAAACCTCAGTAGTGATTAAAAATCCTACCATTCATGACATCACAGTTCCTTCTAAAAGTGCTTTAGCAGAATTAAAAGCTGTTCAGTTCGTGTTTCCAAAAATACAACTGAACCAAAACCCAGAACTCATTCTGTGTTTAAATTAAATTTTGGTTACTCACCTATCTCAGAAGGGTGGAGAAAAAGACTTACCAGACAGCTCCAGACCATGTCAGAGGTTTTCTCTATTTCCCCTTAGGATTTTGGGTTCACTGATGAGGTTGAGCATGGAATAAACCTTGCAGATGAAACACCTTTCAAACATCTGGCCAGACCTATCCACCCAGATGATCGAGAGGCTGTTGAATGTCTGCAAGAGTTGCTTGATGCAGAAATAGAAAACTGCAATAGTGTGTGTATTTGGGTTTTATGAGTTTATTCGAGTGCTGCTAGAAGTTACAAATGCTCCAAGCACATTTCAGAGGATCGTTCAATTCAATTAATTTTTATTTTTATAGTGCTTTTAACAATGAACATTGTCTCAAAGAAGCTTTACACAGATAATGTAGTGATAAAAAATTAATATGTTCTTAATAAGTAGGTTTGTCCCCAATGAGCAAGCCGGTGGTGACCGTGGTAAGGAAAAACTTCTTGAGATGGCAAAGGAAGAAACCTTGAGAGGAACCAGACCCAAGAGGGAACCCATCCTTGTCTGGGTTGCACCAAATGTCCATTTTTTGCAGATATACGGTGTTGCGGGGTACAGTGATGGTGATTAACCGAAGTGGGAAGCTCAATGGAGGGAAGAGGGGCAGAAACAGTGGTCACCTCAGGAGCATGTTTATCTTGATCGAAAGAGAGAGAGAGAGAGAGAGAGAGAGAGAGAGAGAGAGAGAGAGAGAGAGAGAGAAAAGGGGTGACAGGAAGAAAAGGATATGGATTATTATGTGTCTTTATTGTTGTATTAAAGTTAATGTCACTGTACAGTTTGGACTCCGACAAGACTCGCTATGGCAGCATAACTAAAAGGGAGAATGAACCGGAAGGTAACACCGACATGAGGGATCTCTGGGATAAGAGACGACCCACCACACCACCATCAACAAACCTGAGTGAATGTGTGAGAGTGAGGGGACGACAGCATAGAAATATCCCAGTTCACCAAACACTCTATATCCATGATCCCCCCAGATCTGCTCCTTTACCCTAAAAACAATCTACTGATAAAAAACTTGACTAAATAAATACGTTTTCAACCTTGACTTGAACACTGAGACTGTGTCTGAGTCCTGAACACTGATTGGAAGGTTGTTCCATAACCGTTAGACTTTATAAGAGAAAGATCTGCCCCCTGCTGTAGTCTTCATTATTTGAGGTACCAACAAGGTACCTCAAATACCTCAGGTACCTGATGCTGACGTGTATGTATGCCTAACACGGTAACGTGGTGAGGTACTAATGCAATGACTGAGGCAGATTTTAAAAGAGATGAGATAATGGTCTGAAATAGCTTCAGACTGTGGAATTATGACTAAATATTTTTTTTTTAATCCAAATGTTAATAACAAACAAAATGTTTTACATTTGTGTTTAGTCTTTTTTGTGACGCTTAGATTATTATTATAAATAGGTGCAACTCCGCCTCCTCTGCCAAACTTGGCTTTGTACAGTAACCTGTTAATTAGTGCTGTTCTGAGACTATGACCTATACTACAAGAAATGAGAGCAGCACCTTCCCGTGTGGGATGGATACCGTCCCACAGGCCAGCCTCGATCATGGAAAAGGGCATGGCAGACATTAACTTTTGAGAAGTCCTCATATTTATAGACGACATAATTGTCTGGAGAAGCATGAAGAGAGACTGGTTAGAGTTTTGAGTAGGTTCAGGGGATATGGTCTGGAATTATCTCCAGAGTGATGTGTTTTTGCACAAACCTTTGTGAGGTACTTAGGCCATATAGTCTCGAAGCAAGGTGTGACAACCAATTCTAAAAAAGTTGAAGCGGTAAAAACCTGGCCAGTTCCCAAAGCTTTGAAAGAACCTCGGTCCTTCCTTTGGTTTACTGGCTGTTATCGTCGATTTATCAAGGATTTTTTAAAAAAGGTGAGACCATTAAATGAGTTGACAGCTGGGTATCCTCCAACCCAGAAATCTTGTAGGGTAAGTGATTTTGGGTATCGAAACCCAAAAGACCAATTTGGTGGCAGATGGACTGCTGCTTGTCAGGAAGCATTTGATTTGATGATCAAAGAGCTTACAATGGCACCAATTTTAGCTTTTGCTGACCCAAGCCTGCCTTACATCTTACATATGGATGCAAGCATAGCAGGGTTGGGTGCTGCTCTGTATAAGGAGCAAGATGGAAAGTTATCTGCACTTTTGATGCATAATTTTAGGCTGCAATATAGGTCAGGAAAACAGAACATGGATGCCAATGGACATCCATTAAAGCAGAATGGACATCTAAAATTGTAATTACTGTTCAGTTAATGTGTTTTGGATTAATGTTCTGCAATTGATCTAACTGATTGTCTTTTTGTTTTATGTGTAGTATTTACCTCAGTCTTTCATGGTGAAATGGTGAAATATCCAAAATATCAGTAGTTTTGATGCAACCTCTAAAAACAAAACAAACAAAAAAAATAACTAAGAGTAACACGTTATTACAAGGTCAGGAGAGAAATCCTTAAACAAAATCCTTGGTATATTGTAACCTTTATTTGTATTGACATTTTTAATTATGCCTTTTTTTTTTCAGTGCATAGAAATTTCTATTTTCTTTCTCTTGCCACACAACTATATAAATTCAAATTTCTCTAAATTTGTGTGTGTGTGTCTTTCTGCCTCCTGTGACAACTAAATCTTCTGAAGGCCCTGAGATTGGGCAAAGTCAAAACATTACTATCTGTTACTTACTTTAATTGTATTATTGTATCACACAAGTGTTACACCATCATACCTCACACCTTTGCATAAAATACACTTTTGGCTTACCAAGCCATCACTCCAATGTTTGTTATACTAGTTGATCTTTGTTTGTATTTGATTTGATTGGTTTTGTCTCTTGGGTTTTGTTCGCACCACACCTGAACTTGTGTATACTTGGATTATGATTTATGATTTGGATTTGTTTGCATGTTTGTACTCAATAAATTCTCCCTGTGCTTGCATTTCAATTACAGCCTCGTATAGCAGAACAAACTATTTTTAAGCTGCTTTGATAAATATATGATCAGCAAACATTGCCATGCTGATGTCAGTTTTGCTAAAGACATTGTGAATGATACAGTTATGAATCAATAGTTATATTTATATTAAAATTGTAATCTTGCATACCAGTGTAGATTTATTCATTGCTAGAGACTCAAAGCACTTTTGTACGTCGCTCTGTATAAGGGCTTCTGCCGCAAATGTAAATGTAAATGAATTAGATTCTGTCTTTTCTCCAGGTCATTCTTCCCAATGGCTTATGGATTTCTTGGAACAGTATTGAACATGCCATTCCTCACTGCAGTAAGAAGGACATGAGATAATATTATAGAGCACTGACACAGAAAATGTAAATGTCGTATTAACTGTTTTTCTTATTCGCTCTGTTTTAGCTATTTAATTCGTCAGGAAGCAGCTCCTCCATGGTGTAAGAGTTCTCACATCGATTGCAACACAGTGAAGCATGTGAATACCACCATACAATACAATGGACAGAAAAAAAAACATATCCATGAAACACACCATGAATTCACTTCCATTTGGCGAAAATATCATTTTCTTTGTCTGTATGAAATGTATATTATTTAAAAAATATTTGTATTTGTCTTGTTTTAAATAAAACTAATTGTTATTTTTAAATCCTGCCCTTTTTCTATTTTAATAAGTTGAAATAAATTGGACCGAATTCATATCTTGCATCTCCATTGTACAGTTAATTAACTTTGAATGATGATGCCAAGATGTTGTGTTTCATTTCCTTCTCATCACAAGTTTCCAGATGCACAGAGTTTCTACATAAAACTTGTTGACCTGATTGAGTTCTTCATCTCCATTTTGTATAAGCGCTTGTTCAGCGTGGACCCTGTGTTCCTTTCTTTTGTTTGTTGAAAAAAAAATGTATTTGAAAAAAAAATTATCTGATTTAATTATTAGATGTTGATGGCAAATTCCATAAGGATGCTTCATGATTCCAGTAAAAAGTTAGCCAGGATGAGAGAGACACAGACAGATCAGAGGGAGCGTTACTGGGGTCTCACCAACAGCATGCTGGGAAACTTATGACGCAGGTCCATTGGGAGTATAATAAGGGATTCGGGAGAGTAACACAGGAGATGCACTCTATTCTAGAGTCCCATATTTATTGCACATCCAGAACTAAAGAAGTACACACAGGTAGGTTATTTAATATTAATATTTTGCTCAAGGATACGCTTCTAAATCTGTGAATTTTATGGTTAATTTTAATATTGCTTTAAATTGCAAACTACTGTGTAATGGCATTCCTACAGAATCTCTGGATAGTGGGTGTGGGTTTGGGTATGTGGGTGTATTTGCTTGCATATTGCATAAGTCAAGTAAACAAAAGTGATCTAATCATGAGCAGTTTAATTGAGAGCTTACTAACAAAATTTCTTGTTACTCCTACAGCTGCTTTCTATCTTCTGTCTTGACAAGTTTAACAAAATTAGGAACAGTTTGAAGCTAATTTTTGATTATAATTATACTGCCTATAAAGAAATATATATATAAATATACTACTGAGTACTAAGTGTTCAAAATCTTATATTTTCTCCCATATTTCATGACAAAATGTGGAAGATTAATAAAAGAATATTGTTGCATGTTAAAACACCCAAAATATATTCACATAACCACAGCTCCAGTATCAAGTTTAACCTTTCGGCTGCAGACCCCGTCAGGAAAAGGTGACGTGATATGGACTTTGATGGTATTTGCTGTTTTTGAAGTGTGTGTGTGTGTGTGTGTGTGTGTGTGTGTGTGTGTGTGTGTGTGTGTGTGTGTGTGTGTGTGTGTGACAGATATGTTTTTAGATCTTGGTGGGGACCAAATGTGCCTACTTAGCCTGGAATCTGTTTTTTAATGGTGTCCCTACAAATTTTACTTACTTTTGTAGCTTACTGAGTTTGGTGTTAGGAGTAGATTAAGGTGCATACTATTAATTAGCTACATTAATAATTATGTAAGTGAAAGTGAAAAAAACAAAACAAAATGTGTGTGTGTGTCAGCAAAAGAAAGGTACACACACGTCAATATAACTCCACCCTCTTATCTTAACTGCCTCAGATCACAGCCGTGTATCTAAAATTCTCTAAATTCTCCTCTGTGTTTTTCTCAGAAACTTTCAGTCTAAGCTTTGACACTTGTGGATAGAGTTTTTTTTTTAATTCTTATTGTGATTTGTGTATTTCCTCACAGACACATTGCATTGATTTTTCCCTTTCAGGAAACTGTGGAGGCTGATAAAAATGCTCCTGTTTGCAGTAATACTTCTGTTATCAGCTACACTTGGAGAAAGTAATCCCAAACAAGAGTATGCTGAAGGTATTACACAAACACACGCGTCTTCTTATTCATGACAAGTAATGCATAAACACATCTAAATACACTTGGACAATGTTTCAGGATACCTGATCATAAGATTTATTTGTTTTTTGAACATCCCACCTCACAATCAGTCCCCTATGCTGTTAAAATAATGTTTTGGGAAGATGTTCCACTAGTTCCAGGTGAAGTGTGTTTGTGGAGATTTGATGCTTATTTAGAGAGAAGGGCATTAGTAAAATCAGATTCTGATGTAGTGTGAATAGGCCCAGGTGCAGTCAGAGTTCCAGTTCATCTCAAAGGTGTTTAATAGAGTTGATGTCTATAGCAGGTCAGTCAAGGTCTTTCGCTCCAGTCCATGTAAACCATATCTTCTTGGAGCTGGTTTTGTGCACAGGGACACTGTCAGCTGGAACAGGTTTGGTTCTCTAAATTTGAGTGAAGGAAACAAATTTCATTCAACTTTGAGTTAACAGTTTGGGGAAGAACCTCACTTGGCAAGAAAAGTCGCGAATAAGGAAAAAGTAGCATTAGAGTTTTTACATAGATTTCTCTAAATTCATCTTTCGAGCCACTGTGTGTAGCAACAGCAGCAGCAGAAGACACAGTATTAACTACTGCAGAGATGCTTCTGTTGCCACTGATAAGGCTGCTGAAATGTACATGCGTTTTCTTTAGGTGAAGCACACGTGTAAATATGACTAAATTATCAACAAAAACAGGATAAATTAGCCACACACTCATGGTGATCTAGCAAAAAAAAAAAAATTTTTTTTTTCTGTGCAGCGTTTTTATATTTAGAGAAAATGGCCCCAAATGACAGCCCGGACTACCCGTGCTAATCAGCCCAGAGTTTCACAGGAAATTAAACTGCATGACTTATGCACATCAGTCAGTTGTGAGAGGATGGAAACTAAAGTAGCACCTCAGCAAGGTTAAGTTAAAGTCGTTAATATGATCATATAAAATGGAAATGAGGTAGTCACAGTTTATGCTTAGGTTCAATTCTGTCTCTCTGAATCGTTTTACGTTCAATACGTGATCTCTTCAAGGACCATTTAAAAATAATCCAATAAAACAACTGCATAGTACTTTAATATTATAATAAGCATTGGGCCTGAGGGTGATTAAAGATGAAAATGTTTATTAAACCCAATGTGCAACTACCAAAATAACTGGAAGACTAACTGGAACACCAGAAAGTGGCAATGATTTTGTTTAATCTTTAACCCTGTATTAATGTGACGTGTAACACTTTGTATGAGCTTATACTTATATAAGCATAAACTGTATATTCCTGTTCCTTTTAAAATTAAGCTTAAGTTATGCTCTTTAATTTAGTCCACAGCAGGTGTAGAACATGTATGTAGTTAAAATGATAGTAGAACTTATACAAACATTCGCATTCTAAACATACAGGTATGTATACCTCTTTAGACTACTGTTATATTCTCTCACTGACCACATTATTTGAGGTATTTTAAGAATACATGTGCCTCTATAAATTCATGGTATTATCCAATCACCTATCATGTCATAGCAGTACAGTTCATACTGTATATACTGGATATTACATGGCCTTTTTAATTTTCTTTTCTTGTAGATGTCACTTCTGAGGAGCGAGTGCTCAGGTTTTTGCAGAGAATTGCTGCACAGCCGACACACCAACCTCTCGCATCCAAACTCTTGCCTCACCACGCAATGAACATGCCTAACCCATGGCTAAGTGCACAACTCCCCAGTAGCTTGTGGTGGTGGCATCCAGAAAACCCTCATCCTGAAACCAAAAGGAGGCAGAATCTAGCACCATATAATCTTAACTCATTTGGCCTTCGTTACGGGAAGTAAGATCAGGCCATGGCTACAGAATAAATTCTGCTCGCAACTGCTCGATAGTTTGATAAATCGAGCAGTTTTGATTATTATCATTCTGATTTTCATAAATAAATTAAGCTTGAAATCCTCCTGTCTGATTTGTCTATTTTGATAGCAACTTAAATGTAGTGAATAAGGGTGACTTGCACCAAACTTAGTATAATATATTCTATTCATATCAGATATACTTTATTATCTTTGGTAAAATTCTATATTTCTGCATTTTTATTGTTTCACTATGTAACTTTTTATTGTTACTATGTATGCATTATACAGAATAAAAGCTGACTGATATTATAATAAAATGTAGTTTCCAGGACAGTGTATTACTATAATCTCTAATTATTCTATATTACTTTTATATTTATCAGGTTTTATTCTTCAGTAATCTTTGCATTCTGGCTCAATCACAGTAGCGCCAAAGCTTTTTCTAAGAATGCTGAAACATGCTGGATTAGACACCAGTTTCAAGCACCATGCACACTTTTTCATGCTCATTTATACCTACAAACAATTCGCAGTAATGTGGCATGTTTTCTAGCAGTATAACGGAAACCATTGAACACATAGAAAAAACAGGCACACACACATGGTGATTGCATGCACAGTAAATCCACATGCAAGACAGAGTGAATAGGATTTATTTGAGAATCCTGCGCTGACTGGCGGAAAGGATGGAAACTGGGTTATATTCAGATTTGAACGATGAACTAAATCATAGCTCAATAGTTATGTTTGTGTAGAAAAGGCCATCTGAAAGAAGTAAGATCTCCTGACAGTACAATAAAGTTTGATTATTATTATGTCATATGTGTGGTGTTCAATTTAAAATCAGTCATAAAAAACCCCACATCTGTATAAAAACTTAATTTACACAACACATTCATTCAGATTTGTGTATGTATGTATATATATATATATATATATATATATATATATATATATATATATATATATATATATATATATATATATATATATATATATATATGCTAATTCTTTAAAGTTGTATTGTTAAATTTTACTTCATAAATTTGGATATATAAGGTATATAACTTTTTTTCATATAGTTGTTCTTTGGAGAATACATGTGACTTATGAGAACATTCAGGAGGAAGGAAGCCTCCCTATATAGTCGAGTTTTTCACTCTTGACTGGCAGAATGCCTCACTACAACTTTCCACTAACCTGAACTGTGCATCTAGTGCCATGTTAAAGCAAATATATTTTCTATTTTTTTAAATAATAGCAACAATTTTTTGGGGGGAAAAACTACTTTAAATGTTGTTCTGAAGCCAGCAGGATGAGTGATATCAACACGTAAGTATAATAATGTTCAATAAAGCAGTCATGAATATTAAGAGTTTATGTAGACAACAATGTGAATTGTAATTAAAAGAAATAATGTTAATACTTTCTCTTTTAATGATTATACATTTTTACATTTAAGTCAATCTTTTCATATTTTTTTTATCCTTTGTGAATTGCGTGCTAAACACTTTGTGTGTCTTTTGTCTATTTTATTTACATTTCAGGCAACTGCCGTTACTGTATTGTGTGATTTTGCTCCTTAGTGTCATAACTATACTTCTAATGATCATATTGCTCAGGAATTTCTGCAAATTGAGCACGAGTAAGTTAATATTACTTTTTCAAAAAAACTAAAGTTTCTCACTTTTTGCAACATTTTAATGACAACATTAGTTATGTAAAATTTCCATGCGGTTGAATAAAATTAGCATAGACTTAGGAGCAGGACGAAAATCTATATACATTTCAAACACATGCAAACCGAGTGTTTTTAACATTTTCTCGGTTTGTGAATACCTGAAAGATTCAAAATTTGTGTGTTTTTTGCACATCCTATTTCAAACTTAGTCCTCATTTGCTGTTATAGTAACATCTGCTGCTTTGAATGTTCCACTTGATTTGACATTTGTGCTAATTCATATACAAATTCACAACAAATACATGTGAAATTAAATAACACAGAATTGTTTTAATAATTTTTTGTAAACACTAAATCTCCTAACTTTAATAAAATGTAAATACTTTTTACAAATTTTTTTTCAATTAATAAACGTTTATTTATGTCTACATTCCATTACTAATATATATATATATTCTCGGTTCCCTGAACAAACAAAACTAGAACAAAATATTTATTGTGAGAACTATAAAACAAAGAAAAGAAAGATATGCACTATTCAGGCTTATGCACTCTTTCTGGGTCACTATTCAAATTTAAATAAAAAATTAATTTGTCGTATAAACATACACAGTGTCACATGCGATGAAATGCTTTTTGTGACGGCTTTGTTACATCAAATAGAATACAAAAAATGTAATTGATAAACATTTTAATTAATAAAAGAAGATTAAAAATGAACAAGTTGCAGAATACAAATAGAACCAATGAAATATCCAATATAATAGAAGTCCAATAGAAAATAATAAATGAAAATAAAAAATAAAATAGAAATAGAACATGATTGCAAATATTTAAAATTTTAATAAAATATGTATTATATACATATAACATATAGCAGAATTTGATATAAATGCTGCTACATGTAAAGCGTGTAACGGAGTAACGTATTTAAATAAAAAAAGAAAACAGTCTGTGTTTTAAATGCGCATACATTAAGTATGTTCTGAATTGGTTATAGTAGTGATAATTATATTTTTTTAATATAAAGATATTATTTTGAAGTATTAAGGCCTTGTAAAAAAAAAAAAAAAAAAGCATTAATACATTTAGTGTTTATTGATTGTCAAAGTTTACAAAGAAAACAGATTTTGCAATTTAAAAACTACACAATGTATCTACAGTAAAGCCTGTAACACAGTAAACACCATCACTAACAGTTAAATGTAAATGAATCTTGTCCTATGAAATAAGATCATCTAAAAATCTGATGAATTGCACCTACTGCTTTTCAGAAAACTCGCCTGACTCAAACATTGAAGGTGGAATTTTTCGCATGAGTGAATGTATGTCGGACCAGGATAATCCTAGTAATAACATCAACAAGCATTCAAACAAAATACAAATCCACAGTAAGGACAATTTTGCAGATTCTTACTTTTTTATCTAAATGAACCATTTCTGCTCCACTTAATCATATTTGACTTTGCCTTAAAGCTGCCTGCAGTGATGATTTGTCCTCTACTAGCTCTGAGAGCTCATGTGATTTAGTAAGCATTATTATTATTATTATTATTATTATTATTATTATTATTATTATTATTATTATTGTTGTTGTTGTTGTTGTTGTTGTTATTGTTACTAAATTATTATTGGACTGATTTGCTGTGATGCTCTATTTCTTTAATTAGCCACATGGGAAAAGACTGCACTTTATTTTATTTATTTATTGTTTGTTTTCATCTGCAAATATGTATGTATTTTTATATATTTTTTTATTTTTATTTTATTTATATATACTGTGTATTTACTTTACTTGTATATCATATAGCTTGAATATAGTGACATTTATTGGGTATTTCCTATTATAAAATTACAGTAATCTCACCATATGAATGTTAAACCTATTCTTTTTCTAGTATTTGCAGAATATAATCTGTTTAAAAGATTTGAGCAATTCATTGAAATAAAAAGAAAAAGAAAAAGCTATATGCACGAAATGTGTAAAGGCATCTAAAAAACAGTCTTAAATAATAACATTTTATATTGAATTAATTAAATATAATCTCACATACATAAAAAACAAAGTTTTATATATATATATGTGATGTAATCCCACGTTTCTTTTTCAGCATGAAGATAAGAAAGACAGTGTGAATGAAAGTAACCATCAGCAGTATATGACCACCATTCAAACTGCAGACTATGAAAATATTCCTGAAGGAAAATTGCCCAGTGCACTGGAGATTCGAAACAAGATGGCAAAGAAAAACCGGGATTATGTGAACATCGAAGAACAACACAACATGCCTTTAACTAAGGGCCGAATAAGCAAAACCAAGAGGCATCAAATAGACCAGGACGAGAGTCAAACCAGCAGTGAGAGTAGCAGCGACGAAAGTGATGAAGTCAATTACACCACGGTCGTCTTTAAAAAAGTCACAAATGAGGACCTGAAAGAGAATTGAATCAGGTTTTATGCTTAGATTTTTTTTGTACTTAGTTTTATTGAGATGTTTTTTTATTTTTTTATTTTGTAAACAATGATCATATACTAGCTCAATCATTTTTTCACAGAATGTTTTCACATAACTACTTTTGGTTGAATTTAAATTTTAGATATGAAAAATAAATGTGAATTTTAACAATATATGGGAAAAGAGACCTAATTTTAGATACTAGACGTGAGAATCATGTTTTTTCATCTGATGAACGTAGTCTGTGGTAATGATTATTATCATAATATCCTGTGAGGAAGGAACCACCGTGTGCAGCTCAGCAGGGTGGCAAGATAAAAGGCGTATTTGCAGTTTTTGCATTTCTACATGCTTGTAAATTTTGTATTTCATATACTTTGAGTTTTTCTTTTTAACAATTACAATTTATACAGTCAAATTTGTTATTGCTATAAAATGCTGAATGCACTACACTATGACTGACGTCTTGTTGTTTTTAATTCATATATGTACCAGTTAATTTTATAGAGTGCATAAGCCTTGTCAGATTTTTTCCACTAGATTTTAGATTTGCTTGTGATTTGAAGATTAATGCTTATTTAGCAATAAAGGGCATAAATAAAATCAGGTACTGATGTAGGAAAAGGCCTGGGGTGCAATCGACCTTTCAAGGTCAGATCTACAGCAAGCAATTTAAGATTATCCACTCCAACCCATGTAAGCTATTGTTTTTGTGGAGCATATTTTGTGCACAGGGACTTTGTCATGCCGGAACAGGTAGTGTCAGTGAACGGAAAGTTTTATATTACCACATCCAAATACATCCTATAAAATTGTGTGCCCACAGTTTTGTAGTAGCAGTTTGGGGAAGAATGGATATACAATTCCTTTTTTTTAAATTTATCAATCTCATAACACAGGGTTTGGGGTACAACCAGTGCATTTTTTTTTTCAGAGTTTTCAAGTCAAATGCTGATTTTGTTTAGCAGTGGTGGAAAGAAAAGGAAGTACTGTAAATGTAATTTGTTTCTGTACTTAAGTAGCTCTTTCATGTAACTGTACTTTACGGAAGACTTTTTATCTTACCTTTTTACTCAATTACATTTTGTGAAATCAGTCGTTCCTTTTTATTCATGAGTGGTTAAAACTGTCTCGCTTGGTGGTATCAACTTATCATAAACATTCAGTTCAACAGCAAGCAGAACATTAATGATGTAAGAAACTCCTGCCTCTAACTTGCTATGACACGTGACCTTATTTGCGCGATAGTTGAAAGGTTTTGGGCTCCTGATCATCTTAATAGATATCAATAGATTTGCTTGACTCATTAATATTATTCTATTAATAGACTGGTGTACTAAGAGTAACATTAGAGTCTTTTCACATAAACTGAGTTGATTAAGCGAAGAGTCTTGTAACAAAAATGATAACAGGAAAATTATAGCCATAACAAATCATAGTATTTTGGATACTTACTGTAAGTATATTTAAGGGGCAAATACCTTCGTACTATTACTCAAATGAAAGTATAAATAAAGCACTTTTACTTTTACTGGAGTAATATTTTACCAAGTATCTCTCTACTTTAACTTTGTTTGGTTTGTGTACTTTGTCCACCATTGCTGTTTAGTTTATTACTGTTTACTGCAGGAAAATGTTTCCTTTTTTTTTTTTTTTATAATTATTCCTTCCTTTAGCATTTCTTTATATATGCCATAAGGAGAAACTATTCTTTGTGTCAATCAGCATGTACATGACAAAAGATGACTATGTCAGAGCAACATGAGACTTGCTAATGCTATCATTTTGGGTTGCTAACTGCATTTTTTAGTGCATAAGACTATATGTTAGCAAAAGAGGCCAGAGAGATACTTTTACTAGATAATAGAGTGCTCTCTCTTCCTTTTTTAAAGACATGTACTGGGGTATATGTGTACATGGTGATCGTGTTGTTGTGTTGGATGCAATTTGGCTAATGGCTTTATCCAAAGCAGCACAATCCAAGCAAGCAAATGGATCCAGTTTACACTTTATTGTTTTCTTGTTTTCTGTGTCTCAGGATTTAATCAAGATTATCTATTTAAATGCACCCTAGATATATCAAAAACAGATTCAAATTAAGAGCTTAAACCACTTCATTAGCAAAATCAGTGCAAATTATTCCATCTCTCTAAGCCAAATATTTTAACAAAACCCCCTTCCAATAGATTGTGCTACACGGTTCATAACTGGCAAAACTGGCACATTTGGAACATGGAACTTTATGGATTTTAAACCACAAACAGAACCAACAATCAAAGAAGGTTCAACAAAGTCAAATTCAGATTTCAATCCATCCAAAGAAGTGGTTAAGGATAAAAGGCTCATGAATACAGTGCAAGATACATGAAATTAAATTTACACAAGATATAAAAGTAGTCATTGATTCAGGGGGGCTGAGAGAAAAATAAAAACTACAAGAAACCAGTGTGCTAGCTGTGGAAAAAAAAAAAAAAACATATCAGCATGCACAACAAAGGAAACCTTTATGTGACTGAACTGCAACAGCAGAAGACCACATCAAGTTCCACTCCTGTCTGCCAAGAATTATAAATCTGGATCTATCATAGTAACAGTCTCTTCTAAACAGAAAAGTAGTCTTTTTCCCTTTCTTCGAGTTTTATATGTGTTATAGTGTTATATAGTGTTATTTTCCTTAGTTTTACTAATTAGAGCAAGCTGTTCCCGTGGGACTGGGCAGACTCAGGAATTTCCCACCTCTTGGCAGACTCATTGTTGGTTGTGAGTCTAACCACTGTAGATATATTCATTTAAAACTAGTCATGGATGAACAGGCTAGAGCAGAAGGCTAATGCACCAGCCGTAGGGAATTCCAATGCTTACTCGTAGTGAGAATGATGTCGTCAATATGTCTGGGGTTTATTAAACAGAAAGTTGCAAACTGCACATATTCAAGATACCTAATCCACAACACTAGTTTAGATAGATCAGATGCTCAACTGTGCCAATAAACAAGATCCTAATATCCTGTGTTTTTTCTGTGTCTGATGTGTCTGTGCTGAGAGAGTGAATCATCTATTGAGCACATCTGGGAAACTGAAAGTGAAAATATGCTATGTATGACTAGGACACATCTTCCACAACACCAAGCAGATGTGAAAGTAATGGGTCAGTATTTATTTAGGGTGGAGACAGAAGCAATGTGAAAAATTTTTAAGAGCCTTACATGCACTCAATGCTTTAAGTGGTTTTTAGACCGTCAATAAAAAAGAAGTACACCCAGAGCAGCAGTTCGTACACTGTAGAAATTGATTGCAAATGCGAAAAAACTGACAGCAAAAACAGTATGCAGTGAACATGTTTATAAAGTATTGTAGCAACTAACATTAAAAAAACAAAAATCACAATTACTGATTCAATGCAATCTTTTAAAGATTTTGCGATATTTTATTGTAAATAGGTTTACATTAAATGGCTGCCCTTTTTTTTTTTACAGTATTTTATTGCCAAACCCTTTGCTAATAAATGACTATAGATTTTTTCCGCAGTAATAGATAGATGCCGATCATTGATGCCAGGCTCACTCTGTGTGATTTTTAATAGTCCATTGCAATTGTTGCTTGTCAGACTGTACAAGCATGATCCCCATGTCACACTGTAGGATCTCAGTTGTCATAATGTCAGAGCGTACCACAGTCAAAAGCTGTCACACACAAGAAAAAGATTCTGCACCTTCAGTCTCTGACACGTTCAGACTCACATTCTCTCGCTAATTAACAAAATAATGAACAAAAACGGTCTGTAGTGTCTGTAGTGTTGATTTTGTTTATGACATGACTTGATTAGAAAGACGTTACACCCCTTTTGCTCCTATTGGTTCTTGGTTTTTGACATTCTTTCTAGGAGAAGTCACACTGCAAGAAAGAGTCTAAAATCTTCTGACATTCGGCAAAATTTTAAATTTTCGCAACGGCCATCAATCATTAAACGGCCATTATTGAACATGTTAAACCAGTAATCAAAGACTAAAGATTATAGCCTAGGAACATATGAATCCTTTAGGATTTTCAAATTTTTTTCAGGAAACCAAACCGTGGCCAAAAATTGCATAGTGTGTACCTGGTTTAAAAAAAGAAATAAAATTAAATAATAAAAAAAGTAAAAAGTAAAAAAAAACCCTCTCAACAGAGTTGTAGGCTGATTTATCTTAAATTGTAATCTAGCATACCAGTGTATATTTTTTCATTGATAGAGAATCAAAGCACTTTTGTATGTAGCTCTGGACAAAGGCGTCTGCTAAATGTCACAAATATAAATGTATATATAAATATTTTCATATTATTTTGCATTAAATTGCATAGATCTACAAATCGTAAAATCAGTACTGAAAAATAACAAAATACACAAAAGACTGAATTAAAAGCAGGTGATAATTTTATTGTGTGACATTCACAACAATGTCTATTTCAGATAAATAACTTTAAAATAATAATTATAATTATAACAATAATATAGCATTTTTTGTTTGCCTGCCCAATTCACTATAACTTTACTTAGAAATATAATAAGATACTTCAAATATAACAAATATAACTTTTGCTTTGTGCATGTGTGTGTGTTTGAGAGAGAGAGAGAGAGAGAGAGAGAGAGAGAGAGAGAGAGAGAGAGAGAATAAACTTATACCTGTATTTCATGATTGAAATAGCTTTACATGATCATTAGTCATCCTTCATCACTTTTGAAAAACATCTACATTTGTAGTGCTCCACAACATTCACGCCACCATGTTACATGAACAAATTCACCCCAATGAAATATCTGGAAAAGTCACATGTCACAATAAGAACAGTGAAACAGTGAAAACAGTAATACATATTAATTGTATTTACCTATTTTTTATTTCTTTTCTTTTTTTAGTAAACCATGAGGTGAACTCTGCTGCCCAAATGAAAGATTATTGACTAATCTGCGAATTTGCTAGCTATATGGTTATGTAAATAAAGAAAAATATCTACAGTGACTAATTGACTAATCTGCGAATTTGCTAGCTATATGGTTATGTAAATAAAGAAAAATATCACTTGACCAGCCGATATTTAGCATGTAAGGCTATTACGTTTTTGGTCAGTATGCTAAAAGCATGGTCCTCTTTCAGGAACTGCATCAGCAACACTTTGGGAACAATTCCACACTCTGAATAACAAATCGGTTGAACAGAAAAGTGCAAAGTCATCGGCGGAGTGACGTCTCGACCTGGGAGTTATAAAAGCACGTGCCGTGAAGCTGGCGCTAGCTTTTGTTTGTTCAGGAAGCGCTGTGTGTGTGTGTGTGTGTGTGTGTGTGTGTTTTGGCAGGCTTTAGCTTGCTAGCCTGCTTGTGCTGTTTGCTTAGGGGCGGAACATGCTTGGTCCGCTCTCGAGGTAGCCGGCTGCCCGTATTGCGAGCATATGTCCATGCGGACTTTCTGCTCCAGGAGAGCGCTCTTTGAGAAGGGCACTTCCATTCCTTGCGATTCTGGCCGAAGTGAAGTAGCGAATCATGTCTTGGGGCTTGCAATTTGATTTGTGCTTTCTCCCAGGTTTTAGAAGCATGCCTTTTGGCGGTTTCTTCCCTCTGTGCAGAGAGCGATACACAGCACCTCTCTTCTTCTGAGGAGGGGGAGGGTATAGAAGCAAGCTATCCTGTAGAGGATACACCCCCACAACCAGTTTAGTTCGGGGAGCTGCTGGAGGTAGTGACGAAGTCTGTAGCTAAGCTGGATATCGCTTGACCAGCCGATATGCAAAAAACAACGTCCCCTAAACAAGCTGAATGAACGTTTCCCTCGACCGCCGTCACTGTCTTCATGCCAGGGTCTGCAGTTTTTTCCAGACCTGCACATTGAGGTGACCAGGTTGTGGAGTAGCCCCCTATTAGGAGCGCAGTTGTGGGACAATGCCCCGGGTTGAAGAGACACTGGCTGACTATCTCTCTCCAGGTGCTGCATTATTTCTTAAGGTCCCAGTCCTGCGCACCAAGCCTCTAAGGACTACTTATATTAGGCTTATACCTGCCCTGTCAAATTTGAATACGGCTATTGAGAAATTCCAGGAGGCCAAGAAACTGTTGGTGGTGTTCTAGCAGTTCCTCCCTCTCCCTTCTCATGGGGCTGTTTGGCAGGCGCAGCCCCAACCGCAGCCCATCGTAAAATTAAAGGAGAGTGTCGCTACTCGCGCTCCCCCAGAAACTAGGGATCCAGGTCGAGGCTGAGGGAACTGACAGATCTAAGGACTTAACTTCTGTAATAGGGCTTTGACCAAAAGATCACTACAGCCAGGAGTTTTTTGGGGTCTTTGCCAGGGGAGGGGTGACATGCTTTCCACCTCCATTGCTCACTCAGGGTATCAGCTGGTTTACCCTGCCACAAAGAGTGCTTTATGCCACAGCCATCTCTAGCATGTACCCCTTCAGCCTCCGCTGTAAAATATTGCGGATTGGGGGCTCGCCGCCTCTCAGGAGGCCCCTGAGCGGCGCCAGGGTGTTCACTGTAGAGAAAGGCTATACAATTCAGTTTAGGTTTCGTCCACCCTGGTTCAACGGGGTGTGTCCCACTTTGGTGGAAACCAAGCAGGCTCTGGTCATGGAACAGGAAGTAAACACTCTTTCAGGGAGGAAGGCCATCAAAGCTGTCCCTCCACTAGACAGAGAGTCTGGGTTCTGCAGCCGGTACTTCATAGTTCCAAAGAAGGATGGGGCTGCATCCCATTTTATGTCAGCTGATACGCTTTTTATTTAGACATAGGTTTAAGATGCTCACTCTGAAACAGGTTGTGTCCCAATAATGTCCAAGGACTGGTTTGTCACGATAGATCTAAAGGACGCTTATTTTCATGTATCCATCCTTCCTTCACACTTCCTTTGGTTTGGTCTCTTTTCCAATCAGCAACATCACAGCCGATAATATAGTTCAGTATGCGGATGCCCCAGAGTCTCAGAGGAGCCTCTGGGGCATCCGCATACTGAACTATATTAACGACTGGTTGATATTAGCTCGATCAGAGCACCTGGTGACCCTTCATCGAGATTTCATTTTTGCCCATATGAAAGAATTGGGGTAAAGACTTAACACCAAAAAAAAAAGCTCTTTCTCATGTACAGAGAACCACCAATCTAGGCATAGTGTGGGATTCGACCGTTATGTGCATCTGTATCCTGCACGAGTCGAGGCTTTCCTAAAAGGGCTAAGGGCGTGAGAGAAGGCCAGCTATTCACTGTGAAACAGTTTTAAGGACTGCTGGGTCTGATGGCAGCTGCATCCAATGTTGTGCCCCTTGGCCTCCTATACACGCAACCTTTACAGTGGTGGCTCAGGGAGAAGGTTATCCCAAAAGGACTCTTGGCCCCTCTGTCCTTCAACCTACTGTAGCTATGCCTATCCACACTAAGCAGGGATTGTCAGTCTGATGGTATTGGACACCCGTTTCCAAAGAACTGTTGGCGCAGCTTTAGTTCTTGAAAGATTATGTCTCTATTTTACTTATGTAAACCTGGTTCCCTGAAGGAATGAGATGCTGCGTTTCCAGGCCACACTCCCTGCCTCTCTTTGAGCGCTTCCTTTACTTTCGAACTTAGCACCATTTCCACGCCATGTGCTATTATAAATTCAAAGTCGGGTGACGTCACTTTTTTTTTCGTTGGACCGATTACACACGTGATTCAGAGCGTGGAAATGCAGAAGTGTTCCCAAAGACAGATTTGCAAACGCCCCACTCATGGAATCACTCCAATGAAAACCAGGTTTTTTTTTTCCCATTGAGTATTGAGCATACAAAAAATACCTATTTATCAGAAATCAAATGTAAAATAGTTATAGAAAGAAGGACTATATGCAGCAACCTACCAGTTGTTTTTTCTTTTAGAAATGTACAGTCCTGTCTTCTTTTTGTACATCCTTGATCTATGAACAAACAAACAATCATGCAAACCAACAACAAAAAGTTATCAATATGCAGGAAATGTTTTAAATACCTATGAAAACTGCAAAGGTACAGAATAAATTACTGTATAAATCTTTGCAAAAAATAATATTAAGTTTTCCATTCAACTCTGTTAGTATGCTATTTGATATTCTGTGCATAAGACCACAAAACAATCTTTGAGATCTCACCTTTCGGTGCTTGTAGTAGAAGAGAAGAGTAAGGATCAGCAGTAATGTGCATGTAGATGTAGTCAGGAACGTTGAATAAATAGAAATGTTTGCAAGCTGGTACTCATTTTCCACCAAGTTTATCTTTACATGCTTTATGGATTTATGATCTGATCTGTCTTCAGTGTCTTTTCGAAATGTGGGATCTGAAACAGACTAATAGGTTTAATCTAGAATATTCCCTCCAAACGACTGTAATTTTATCAGATACTATAAAATATTAGGGAAGCTAAGAATTATTATTTTTTTGCCTTTACTATGATTCCACTAAGCATGTTTAATTCTATATTTTGTCTTATAACCAAAGAAAGTCGTTTGGAGATCTCTTTGGAATCAGCTCTATGCAGAACACAATACAGAAAAGGTTAAAAGCAAGAACTGCGTACATAGCTGAGAAAACTATCCAAACAACCTTTCAGAAACCATGTTAATACAGTAAGAAGAGAAAACCCCTTTATTTATAATAATAACATTGTTAAAATTGCATGTTAATCAAACTTTACCTTTGAAATCTGCTTCCTTGCTGGTGATTTTAAACACATTCCTTGGCATGTGAAGTTGCATCTGAAGGTGTGTAGGACTGTTCTGATTTACAAGAGGGAGGTTTTCTGTTTCTTTGCTTGTGATCTCTTCGAGTTTAACCCCCTTCCTAATTCCTGTGTTTTCAGTAATCCTACGCCAAAGTAGTTTGAAGTAGGAATCAGACAGCATTCCTTGCTCACTGGTATCTAAAGACCTCTTAGCAAGTATTTGCACTGGGTTCCTTTCAGATATCAGTGGTGTGTTTATTTTTTCAGTCGGCTGTGATGTTGCTGATTGGAAAAGAGTTCTTGTTTGTATGCTTGGTAATTCACTTGAGGATGCAGTGGGGGTAAATGTAACTGGTTGTGGCTCACTCCTCATTGCAACAGAAGAATCCCTGCTGTTATCCATCCAATCTGAAATAGTGGACATAATAAAGTTTGTAGATTCCTCTTGAGCTGGTCCAGACCGTCCTTCAAGAAAGAGTTCAGTTTTGGTGTACAGCCCAGTGATAGGACCTGAAACTGGTGAAATTGCAGAATTTTGATCTGGAGGTGCTCTAGATTCTTCATTTGTGTTCATGGAGATGTAAGCTTTTGATTGAGTGTAAGATGCCGGTGATGAAGTTGGAGCAGATTTGGTGAACATGAAATATTTCATTGCTTGAGGGCAAGAGCACTGGCACTCTGTGGTACCTAAAGCCAAACAGAAAAATTTACTTTAAAATAAAAGCATTATAAATAATTTTATAGAAAATAAAAATAAAAATACAGGCATTTATTTGTTGTGATAGACAAGTACAATGCAACATGTCTAATGTCCACTCTAGTAATCGTACTGTATTGTTTTTCTTATCCGGGTTACCTGTTGTTTGAATGTTAAGTGCAGTGGTGGCTTCTGGAAGGTTGTTTGCATACTCATCCTCACAGTTCCAGTTCACTGCTTTGTCACTTTTACTCATCAGGCTTTTAAACATCTGAAAGACCTCCTCTGTTTTTTGTAGACCCTCCCTGGGCAAAGACGTGTGCAGTCTTGCAAACTTTATTGGACTTTCCTAAGTAAAGTACATATTAATAGATACAGAACTTTAAAAGTTAGCTTGCACCTCATAAATAAGGATGTTAGAAAGCTTAGAACGTTTATAAAAATCGCTTTTTTATAAAAATAAATGTACAAATAAAAATACCAATAAAAACAAGCACTTTCAGTACTTTGAGATCACATGATTGAAGAAAATTGTACTGAAGTTGCTGTTTATAGTGTTCACATGTACTACTATTTTGAGATCAAATTAATGTCAATCAATAATTAATCCAAAACGAACGAGTTACAGTGACACTGATATATCCAAAATAAACTGAGTCACAACATATAGGCACAATTATAGTTATGTCAGTGTGACATTAGGATGGCACAGACAGTTGATCAGATACAGTACTTCTATTTCTGTCTTTTTCATAGTGGTAGATTGAGGGTGACATTGCATGACAATATGTATGCTACCCTATAGTAATGTGTTTAATTTGTATAAATATTTTAACAATAGACACTGCCACAAAGCAGCACATTTATACTGTACTCGCTGTTGATCACTTATTAGCAAGCTAGTACTACTAGCAAAAGAGAAAAGCTTTTCTATGGCATAAGAAGGTTCAGCAAGAGGAGCAGGATACACCTTAATATTTGACTAAAACATTTCTAAATCTGTGCAGTTTATAAAATGTTCACCATCTCTCACTTCTCTTCATTATTTAAAAATGATGCTCATAATGATTCGATATTTTAAATTAAATTGACAGAGGCAGGTTTCCAAACCCCAATGAACTTCTTAAAAAAATTTTATGTTATAGATTCCCTTCATCTCTGTTACAAAGTTTATCGAAGCTTATTTACGAAGTTCACATCACTATGGACTGCATTTCTGTCCTTGTTTACATTATGTGTTTATGTGTTTTAATTCATGCAATGTCTCCACCCCTGAGTCATCATTGCTCCCTGTGTTCACGTACCTTTTTTATTCACTTTCATATTTTATTAACATGTGTTTAAATGCCCCTTTGTTTTCACTGGTTCCCATGCACTTATATTGCGCATTGCATGACATATTAAGATATTCATCTTTAATTTAACATTTCAGAAGCAATCAAATATAAATTTTACCTCAATCTCTTCATTGATTTGAGGGATACAGTCATGGGAATAAATGTTTTGTATCAAGTCCTTCAGTGATCTTGTGTAGTGATGGTTATCAGAATTGTTGTCATATGTGAAGTGTGTGTTCAAAAGGTCCAGAATGTGAGGGAATGCTGCTTTTATGTAACAGACTTCACTCTGAAAAGATAAAATAAGATATTTCATTAATTCTTACTTACCTACTCATCTCTTAATACCCACCAAATTGCTGTAATAATGAAATGTATTTTACATGTCACATTTCTATATAGGAGATTATACTGCAAAACTTTAAAAGGGTTCAGAAAGGGCAGGGTCATATTGAGATTGTTTTTTAGGCACAGCAACTCAGACTAAACAAATAAACAAAAAACAGTAGTGTGAACAGTGAATGCGGGACTAATATATTACTGTTGAATATTGTAAAGAAAAAAAAGAAAAAAGAAAGAAGGCTTGGGTTCACCAAAAAAGTGCTTATGTTGATGCCTTTGCAGCCTCAGTCAAATGGAAATATACTTAAGTAACCAGAAATACATGACCCAATGCTGTTAAGTTTACGAGCAAAGGTACATTAAGCTAAAATCTAACTATCATCAGATTGATTTCATAATTCTGCATAATTTATAGCATTGATACCAACATAAATCATATAGCGGTAGTTTTGGCCTGTTATGAACCGAGGCATCACAATCTAATGCCTTTGTCTCTGCCCTGTCTGTAAACCACATTGGACAGTTGTTTCTTTACAGCTGTTTATTTGAGGTGTTTTCAATTAGTTGAAACAACAGGAATGCACTTATATGGCATAGCACTTAAAACAGAGAATGTGCATACAGTACAGACCAAAAGTTTGGACACACCTTCTCATTCAAAGAGTTTTCTTTATTTTCATGACTTTGAAAATTGTAGAGTCACACTGAAGTCATCAAAACTATGAATTAACACATGTGGAATTATATACATAACAAAAAAGTGTGAAACAACTGAAAATATGTCATATTGTAGGTTCTTCAAAGTAGCCACCTTTTGCTTAGATTACTGCTTTGCACACTCTTGGCATTCTCTTGATGCCTACTTTGAAGAACCTACAATATTCCATATTTTCAGTTCACTTTTTTGTTATGTATATAATTCCACATGTGTTAATTCATAGTTTTGATGCCTTTAGTGTGACTCTACAATTTTCATAGTCATGAAAAGAAAGAAAATTTTTTGAATGAGCAGGTGTGTTCAAACTTTTGGACTGTACTGTATGTCCGCTTAGAGAGTTTGTTTCCTCACTTCAGTCTCATTTTACAGCCTCATTGGTGGTTAATGCTGTCATTTAGAGCATCTTCCTGTCATTTTGCTGATGTCACTACTGCTAACAAGCCTTTGTGATGTGGCCTGATATGTGATTATCAGAAATCCCCCCCCCCCACTTTTAAAACTGAAACTGAATAAAAAAATAAACTGAATGCAATGATTTGCAAATCTTATACACCCATATTCTATTCACAATAGATCACAAAAAACATATGAAAAAATCTATAAACTATGATAATCTTAAGAAAAGTATAAGGTAATTTAGAATTTGATGCCTGCAACTCATAAAAAAAAAAAAAAGATTATGAAATTGCAACAAATAGCTGGAAATGTAAATGTACAGCTATTGAAACAGCTTATCTTGAATATCTTATCATTTATATAGCAACACATAGCTTCCCTCTAGATGACTTTTTCTTCAGGGAAGATCTTGCATATTACAAGACAGTGCTAAACTGCATACATCATCTTTGAAAGTAGAAGAGTGGTGAACTGGCCTGTCTGCAGTCTAGACCTTTCACCAATGGAAGACATTTAGTGCATCAAGAATTCAAAAGAAATATCCTGGACAACATTCTTTTCCCAAAACTCCAGCAACTTCCACTCTCAACTTCTCAGTTCCCAGATGTATATGAATTGTTGGTTAAAGAAGATGGGATACTACTCAATGGTAATCTTGGGCCTGTTGCAATTTCTTTGATTCAAAATGACCCTATTTTTTGCTTTAATCTGAAAATTTCATCAGTTTAAACATTTTAAATGTTTTGTATGTTATTTTGGAAATAAAATGTTTTGTGCTCATTAATGTTAAATCTAGTAGTTTATTTTAATGTTTATTAATTTATATTTAACTAAATTAAAATAAGCAGTGGCAGACAGAGTTCACAAACTACTGTATGTAGTTAAAGTAAAGCTACACTCGGTAAAATATGACTCCAGTAAAAAAATAAAAGTGCTCCCTTTAATCTTTCACTTAAATAAAAGTACAAAAGTATTTGCCTTCAAATGTCCTTAAGTATCCAATGTACTATGATTTATAATGGCTATAATGTTCCTATTATAATTTTTTGTCACAAGACTATTTGCCTAATCAACTCAGTTTTTGTAAAAAGACTCTAATTTTATTCTTAGCACACCAATCTATTAATATAATGATATTAAGGAGTCAAACACTAATTTATTTCTATTAAAATGATCATGAGCCCAAAACATTCTTTTCAACTACTAAAAAATCACAAAAATAAGGCGATAAATAATGATGTGGCAATTTTTTCCATAATTTATTACTTTCAAAATGTCTGCTTGCTGTTGAACTGATGCTGAAAAAAACAAGTTCAAAACAGAATGCCCTCTGCCTTGATTGGTGGCTTGCTGTGTTCTTGACCAGTTAATTTTTCGTAAATAAATACAAAAATAAAAAAGGAACAAGTGATTTCGCAAAAATAAAAAGTAAAATATTGGCCTTTGAAATGTAGTGAAGTTGAAGTAAACATCTCCCCAAATAGAAATATTTAGTAAAGTACAGATTAAGTTTAAGTACAGTAACGAAATACATTTACTTTGTTACTGTCCACCATTGAAAATAAGTATATTTATTACATATGCACCACAACATTTCAGCCAAAAAAATTTAACCAGTGGATTTTTTATTTTTTATTTAGCATTAAAAAATAAATAAATTAACAAGTAAGTATTCTGTATTGTTAATTAAATATTAAATATTCTGCAATATTTCTAGATAAATGTCAGCAAATATGTGGTATTGACCATGTTAACTGCTTTGGTGATGATTTCAAAATCTAATCTTCTGTTTGGATTTTATCTAAAACCACTTATAAGGTTTTGCACAAGCTTGTAGGGTCAAGTACCTTAAATTTGTGATAAAAATTGCTGTTAAATTTTAAAATTGTTAAACAAAGAAAATTCTAAACAGGTTAGTTCTAGAGCCCAATTTACCAAACCTTTTTTTTAAATTGTTAGTCTTTAAAATCAATTAGATGCAAAGAAAATAAAAGATAAATTTAAAGACGACACACATACCAGGTGCTGGCGTTCGGTGAAGATATAGGTTATAGAACAGCCACTTTGGACTTGGTTCAAAATCTAAAAAAATTATAATAATAGAACAGATATTTAAAGATGAGTTGAATTTACTCTAGCACACATCCTTATGTCACAAGGTCTGCATCCTACTAATATATAATATTAAGCTTACCTTAACATTCCTTTCATTACAAAACATTTGTATTGATTGCATTGCATTTCTTAATTATAAAATAAATGCTTGACCTTATACATATATAATGTTAGAATATTGCCTAAAAATTAATATGATATAAAAGCCCTACCAGTTTTGTTAAATTCAGAAGATGTTCCTCAGTCACAGAATGTACACATGGACCAGGTACAACACCCGAGGCCAAGTGCAAGCACAGGACAAGGCAGGAGCACAGATGCCTTATCTTCAGTCACATAGAAATCATATGAGAAAACAATGACAAATTAAATGTCATGTATTTCTTCTGGAGAAGCTTTAACTTTTCAGTAGTTTAGAATGGTGCTGTGGGGATTTGTAGGCATTCAGCATTCATTAGGGCATGTTTTGCATTTAAAGTGTTATCCACAAATCGTTTATTGGTGTTTAGTTCAGGGCTCTGTGCAGCCTAATTTACTGCTTTAATTCCAACCTTGGCAAAACATGTTTTCATTGATGCTGCTTTGTGCTCTGGGTATCATGCTAGAACATGTTTGGGCTAATTCCACTGAAGGAAAATCCTAAATCTACAGTATAAAAGATTCTTACAGCATTCCTGACAGTTATCATTTTGGGAAAGGCCTACATATGTGTGTAATGGTAAAGTATCCAGATTTTTTCTTTCATATTGACATTCATACATCTATAATGTATGAATGTCAATATGCATCTATAATGTACTGCACAACTGAATTCCATATTTTTGCTCTTGCAAGATGATGGCATAACTTTTATTTGTTGTCCATTTAAACCAATTATTGTTTTTTTTAGACTCTTTTGTCATGTCCTATGTTTGGGGTTATAAATTGAATAAATTGGGGGCCAAGCAGCTGCCTCCTTCATGGTATTGCATGAGGGATCAGCATCTGTCTGTATTTCTCAGCATTAAGGACAATATTAATCCTGACTAAATCTCTAACTCCATTTGCAGAAATATAGTCAGAAATATACATCATGACATCATGACCAGGAAGCTACAAAAGCACATAGAGTGAAGCTGGTGCTGGTCTGTTTGTATTTCATGTTGAATTGTTTGTCTATTGTTTGTCAAAAAAAAAATCCAGCCTCTGGAAAAGGAACACACTAAGTCAGTCCTTTCTCAGTGCCCGTCCACGAAATGTGCTTCAGGGCACGGCCAGCTCCAGCGACCTCCCCTCTCGGTTTTCTCCCAGCATCATTGCGGACCAGGAGGACTCGCCGCCTATCTCAAGGCCACTAGAGCTGCCCCAGGGTGTAGCCCCGGCTCTAGGCGTACCAGAGGTCAGTCTTGAGAGACTGATACTCCTAAGAGACTACCTGGCAGCCTGTTTAGCCGGTTCAGTGCTGAAATTCCTCCAAGGACAGTTTGCCAAAGGGCTGGCTTCGTCCACCCTAAAAATCTATGCATCCGCCATTTCGGCATATCATGCCCCCGTGGCAGGGCAGTCTCTGGGCAGAGACTCTCTCATCATGCATTTTCTTCACTGCACTCAGAGACTGATGCCCTTCGGTGCGACCCAGAGTGCTTGGGTGTGACCTGGCCATCATGTTAGAGGCTCTGTCTGAGCCCCCCTTAGAGCCTCTGGCCGAGGCATCTTGGAGGCACCTTTCTATTAAGACAGCGTATGACCTCATATGAGTCCTCCTGTCTCCCCGCTCCATTTGGGGTCAGAGCTCACTCGACCCGGAGTGTGGCAGCCTCTAAGTCTTGGTCCTCTGGAGTGTCACTCTAAGATATCTGCAATGCTGGTCCATCCCACTGACCTTTGTCAGGTTCTATAACCTTGACCTCAGTGCCACTCTTGGCCCCTCTGTCCTGGGCTTGTCCTGGTATAAGCTATACACACTGAGCAGGGACTGGTCAGTGTGTCATGATTGGACACTCGTTCCCAAAGCGTAATTTAGGTTACGTATGTAACCCTAGTTCCCTGAGGGAACGAGATGCTGTATCTTGGTGCTATACTGCCGGTGTCCCTGCAGCGCTTCCTTCTCTTTTACCAAAGCTGGCACTGACTTTACTCCGGCTTTTGTAGCTTCCTGGTCGTGACGTCACCCTGCTGGTGTTGCTGTGCGTCCAATTTTGAGTAATTAAACACATTATTTCAGAGTGTGGACAACACAGTCGCGTTCCCAAAGCATTGCGATTCCCTCAGGGAACTAGGGTTACATGCGTAACCTAGAGACGGTCCCACTGGTTTCCACCAGTTTTTTTGCTAATGGCACCGCTGAACATCTTCCTAATTTGAAGGGAAGCAAGGATGATGTCTCTTTTATCTGCTGCCAATTTTCCATTTTTCCTTGGCCAACCACTGCATCTATGCTCCCTAAAAGGTCTGTTTAATTGTGCTTTATCCATTTAACCTCTTACTTTAAAGACATTTAGGAAGTTTCTACAGATATCTGGAGGCTACTACTTATACATTCCAAGTAGAAATAAACATGCACATCTTGAAATCCCAGTCCCAGAAATATTTGCCTGGGGGAGACTCCACAACCTCATTTTAGTACCAGAGTTTGGCTTTTCTTCACCCAGTTTTAAGTTTCCTACACAGCTGTTTCTGTGCTCAGCCTTGGGGTATGACATGTTACATTGAACTATCTTCCACAACCTCATTTTAGTATCAGAGTTTGGCTTTTCCCCACCCAGTTTTAAGTTTTCTACACAGCTGTTTCTGTTTCAGTTAACGGCTGTGTTTTAACCTCCATTTGAAATTGATGATTACCACCTGCTTGGTATAATCATACACCTGACTAAAATCCTACAAAATCTCTGACTTCATACTAGTGTAGAAAGTGCGCAAGTGTAGAAATAGATGCTAGTTTAAAACCAAATGGTTGTCACCCAAAGGATTTTTCTTTGGTTTGCATTCATACTTTATAGTATTTCTTCACACCTGCCTAAAACATTTGCACAGTACTGTATAAATTGATATTTATAATATATATTTTTGCACTTATAGCACTTAAATTTTACTCTGTAGAGAGAATGAATGATTTTCTATTGAAATAAACTATAAAGTAATGCATAATAATTTTAATAGTTCATTTTGCATCATTAAATCACATGAACTACACCTGTACCAGTGTGCATGTTATACTTAAAGCATGTTAATTATACTGTCAATTCTGAAACTGGAGAACATTTCCTGACATATAGGGGAATCGAATGACTGTAATAGGTTTTATTTACTGGACTGTTGCACAAAATAGTAACCAATTCCAAATGTCCTGACCAGACTACATTCTTCTCTGGTTTCTGGTGTGGTGGTTATTTTAGTTTAGTATACTGACCCAAAAGAATGTGTGGGCTGAAAACAAGTTTTGAAACAGCAGTGGAAATTATTATTTTTTTTTATCTTTTATATCTAATATTCAGTAAAATAATCTTTTACTGTTATATGTATGTTGCAAGTCTATTCTGCATTCTGTTTAGATAAGAACATTTATTAGAATTTAGTAAAGAATTAGTCAATATATATATATATATTAGTCATGAATGAAGAACCATATTCTCCACATTCATTCAGTAGTCAATTTTTAGTTGAGTGAGAACATAAAAACTTTCCAGGTCCAACAAATATAATATGCCATCAAAGTAAAGTTTCAGGCACTTACCTTGGCGTTGTGGGTTGTTATGTATGTGTTCATCTGGCTGGCTTAGACAAGGAGAAATGAGTGAAGTCCACTTTTAGATACATTAGAGTTCCTTTGCATTTCCTGTTTGTCTGAGAAAAAACAGGGTAAGTCACATTTAGTATCCTTGTACCTACAAGAAAACTGACTTCAGTTACTTAAATGTGTAAACATCTTAAAACTGTATACTGTGTCAAAGAGTGTGTCTTCACCTGAGAGGACCAATATGTGAAAAGGCTTGTGCTCTCTTCTGCACTGGTTAACTGTGAGCAGCTGAGTCCCTCCCACCCTGCTCATTTCTTGACATCATGGATTTTATAAGAAATATCTTCCCCTGCATCTGTTATCTCAGTGAAGGAATTAGCTTTCAGTGACCAAGCAAAAATCAGTGCAAATATTTGGGAGTAACAAAAATGTGAAAAGAAAATAGACAGCAAGAAGAATATCCCTTTATTGAAATGCATACAAAAAGGCTATTAAACAGGAAATATCAAGATAAAGATAAATAAATTAATTAAATGTAAAGATATTAATTCAAAAAGTTTTTTTCAGCAATATCATTGTGCATAGCTGGGTTCAGGGAAGAGGCATTTATAAAGCAAATCTATATTACATATACTATATACTATCTATTATATGACAATTAAGAAAAAAAGGAGCGTTCTTATATTTTCAGAATATGGAAACCAGGAAAGAGGGCCAAAGGGACCTGATCAGATGAATGAAAGCTATCACTAACTTTAATTACTAGATCACAAATAATGCTATATACATTAATTTATCAATAATTTATGAAGGGTTCAGTATGATGATATTGTGAATAAAAGTCCTGGCATGACTAACTCTAACACAAGATTCATCATCAATTCTAAGGTGAATGGATCAGGTATCCAGATGAGATATATTCAGATTGCATACTGAAGCAAGTGAGAGATTTGAGCATGAATAGTTTTTAGGAAGTGCAAACCCTTATGCCTATGAGCTCTAATCAGAAGTAATCTGGGCAAATCATCATTGCAAATCAGCTTTATTAGGAGAGTGAGAGTCAATGTAAAGCTGGGTATGCAATAAAGCATGGGCAATTCATGGGGAAGAAAATCCCCATTTTTGTGGTGAAGCAACCCCAATTTCTGAATTCTTGCACATCGGGAGAGTGAAAAGTCTAAAATAGCATGTACACTTTCATCATAAATGTTGAGTATGTGGAAAAGTCTCCCATAATTAATTTAATAATAATTATTATTAATAAATAATAGTTTGTTTAATTTAAACAAACAAAACAAACTAAATCTATTTTTAGTATTTCTTATTTGTAATATAAATTAGTAAATATTTCTTAGAGGGGGAGTTTTCTATGGACATAGAGTTATGACCCTAGTTTGGAAAACCCCTGAAATAAGGCCATACAAGCTTTTCACTAACACAAACTTGTGGTTTTATGTAGCTATGCAAATATTGGAGCTTGTTTCTCAAAAGTGAAGTAATAGAAAAAAATAAGGATTATTACATAAGCAAAAAAAATATTGAATAAGGAAAATGAATAACATTGGAAAAGCTCATAACAAGGGTCAGACGCAAGCAGGACTTCCTGTAAGCAACACCCACACACAAATATCACACAAAGCATTTGGAATGATTGACTCATGATTGGAATGATTTTTTATACAAGAGAATCATTATTCTATTGCTGCTGCAAGGGGAAAAGACCACACCCATGTCATGTGTGTAAAAGACTTTGTCTTTTTTGTCTTTGTCTGCTAAAATAAGCTGAATTGCATCATTGTATTAAATAATACCATTCCTGTACATTTACAATTAAATTTTCGAACGTTTTCTGCATAGATGTCACAATATTCAATGGATAATATCCATAATGTGTCATTGTCTAATTAAAAGAAATTGTTAGCATTATACAACATTGGAATGGGAGGAATAAGAAAGGAATGTATTGCTTTTAAAAAATAACAACTGTATTTCTATGGTAACAAAACACCACTTCACATCAAACCAAACCACACAAACCTTGTTTGATTATTGTCTTATAGCTTTATTTTCTATCATGTATAAACTTTACTTGGAGAAGAGTGTGTTTAAAGGGCCTCGCTTTACACTTCTACATTACAGTTCCGAGTAGTTTTTAGTTGGTCTTTTTGGGGAGCACTTCTAATTCTTGTGGGGATCTTCAAAAACTTTTAGAAAATTTTCCAATCAGCTCTAATTTAGAAAAATCAAACCACCTCTTAGGGAACAGACTATTATTTGTAACAAGTTGTGTGTTGTAGAGAGACTCAGGATAAAAGTGAAAGTGTTTTACGGGCCACTCTGTGAATGGAACATTAAGCAGCTGTTGCCAACCAAAGCAGGGCATACTTTATTCAAACCAAACAAACTAAAAAATAAAGCAGTGCCAAAACTAAGACTGGTAAAGGAAAAGTTCAAATGTAATTTTTTTTTTAATAAATAAATGCACATTAATTCACCCAGATCACTGGCAAAACAAAGTAGAGAAAACATTTATTTTCGAAAGTCATTTTGCAACATTCTACATGCATTCCACGATGTTCTATGACTCATTCGCATTGCAATCTCTCAGAATCATATATATATACAACACTATGAGCATGTATTTTAGCATGAAATTCAGTTTATAGTTTCAAATGGGTTTACAGTTAGCGCTTCTGGCAAATAGATAAGCGTGTGCTTGAACATTTACCCTTCCTGGAATCAGTATGAGTAATGTTTAAGACATGCATAATGCCATTCTGATCATTTGTGCTGGTACCACTGTGTGCCATAAATTCACTCAAGGTTCAATTTGCTTGTTAAAATAAAGTTAACAATATTATTTAAATGATGGTGATTTCAGATAGTGTTTGCATTTTGTTTTTTCAACAAATAAATGTTGCTTATTATATTCTTGTAAATAATGAATAATTAACCGCTATGCATTTTATTGAATCGAATGGTTTTGCATTTCTATCACACAGACATTTGCTTAGTGTCAAGCTTGAATCTTCATAGAGGAATGCATTTGGCAAGAAAGCAAGCATTGCACCACCATTCTCCTTTTTTTTTCCTTTCAAATTGAAGTGCAAAGTTAACCATATGCTGGCAATACAGCTTGAAAATGAACTATATGGCAACCATTGTAACCATTATTAGCAAATGTGTTCATGTCTTTCTGAATCCTTTACTAGTTTTTACTGTTGTTTAATTGGGGTATGATTTTCTGTATTCCTTTGGGGCCTTATAGATTCTGAGGTATCTTAGGTGACTGCTTATTCAACTAATAGTTCTAACCATAATTAACATATAACCATGAATGTGTAGAGAATAATGAGAGAAGAGCTTGGTCTCTTCAGTTCTTTGTTGTTTTAAAACCAGCCTAGATTAGAAGGTTTTTTTGAATGCTTGGCCATATGGCATATATTACTGTGGCCTCACGGCTGTAAAACTCAGACCCTAAGAAATGCACTCATTATACTTAAAATAATCCAGTTTAAAGTGTAAAATTAACCTCATTAAACTTTTTGTCTCCTTGCAATTTTTTTGTTTGTTCAAGTTTAAAGACATTTATAAAGTTTCCACAGATATCTGGAGGCTACTACTTACACATTCTAAGTAGAAATAAAAATGCATATTGTGTTGGTCTCGTAAGGTAAAGGGAAATGATACATTAACCAAAATGATGTACCAATGCCTCACAACGCTTTTCCTCTAAATTCTCTTTTGCATTCTGGTTTGTCCTTCTTTGTCACTCATACCCACACGCACCCACCCACACACCTGCACTCTACATATTTGTGGCTGCAGTTTCAGAGCAACCCATGCAGTTTTTTTTTTTTTTATAATGTTGTTTTGAAATATCTTCATCAGCTCTGCTAGCAAAGTGCTTCGGAGACAGTAGAAACAGGATGTTAAAAATTGCCTCTAATACCACAGACCACTGACATTACACGCTTATATCAAAGGTGAGTGCACCCTTACGTTCACATAGCAACACCCTCAGCAATACATCTGTTACTTACCCTACGGCCTCAGGAGCATCTTGCTTGTACAGATGTTTTTCTGAAAAATGTATGAATCTATCTTACATGTAGCCAACATAAATTATATATAATAATATTAAATTAATAAAGGCCAAATGTTTACAAGGGAAAGACATCTACACATTTTTTTAGCAAAAATTTTTATTTGAATTTACTATAGCAGCTTTTCTTTTCTTTAACTAATAAAATGTTTTTTTAGAAAGCTGGAGGAGCTTAGTCAGATTTAATAGCTTTCATATTCAGACACATTTTTTTTAGTTCACTTCACAGATTTCTATGATTCAGGTCAGGCCATTGTAATATCCACTGTACAAATTTTAGGTTGTTCTCTTTAAACCACTCTGGTAGAACATTTAGATGCATGCCTATGTCATTGTCTTCTTAGAAGAACCAGTTGCAGCCAAGCTTTGAATTGTATTCTGGTTGTTGAGTTGTGCTTCTTTCTTGTGAAGTGGCTCTCTATATTGTTTGGACGAAGCAACATATCCTTCTATCCTTCTTCACTAACTCTATTGTAATTGGCTTTAAGTTGCAATGTCTGTGTGGCCCCACAACTTCTAAACTTGCATACAATTGTTTATGCTGATTCTCTGGTACTTTTTATCATCAAGGAGCAAGTTCCAAATTTCCCAAGAACCAGATTTCTTTTAAGATCTTAGCTAAGCTGTTTGGATTTTCCCACAGAACAAAGGACAAAAAAGCACTGGCCCTTAGATACAGCAGCACTCCCAATAAACCATATATGGGAACATTGTTCAATGACCTCCTTACACAGCCACAAAATTTAGGTGGATGCAGATTTGTGATTGTGCCATATTCTTCCCATCGTTTAATCATAAAGTCACTGGTGCACCAGACAACACTGACGGATCAAACCCTGATTAATACTTTGTAAGAAATTTGTTAGACTTGTTTTGATAGCATCATGGTTTTCATGATTTTGTTTGCATAGATATATACTCCAGTAAACACTGGGGTTTCCAAAAACAGGTGTTTTTAAATTGATGCCATAATGTGTTAAACAAAAACATGGTACCTTTGGTGGGAGACCACCCAATCAATGTGAGCAAAACATATTGTTATTAATTACTGGAGTAAGTGCATCCAGTCAACAACCCACTAACTTCAACTCTTGCATTCTCCTTTTGGGAAGCTTTCCAGGAAGGTTTTTCTTCCTTTATTTCACTCTGAACAGACGAAAGGCTCAATTAGGGTAAAGACTGGTGATTGACTTCAGTCTTAAACTGGCCTATGGCAAAGTTTTGCCTCCTACCTGAAAAGACAGTTATCAATACCATTGATGGGATCATGGATCATGCATGGATCATCACAAGGGTTTTTATTCACTGCTATGCAAAAGGCTTAGTTCTCTGGCAGACATGCTATAATGAATGGCAGATCAACAGCTGAAACTAAGTCAGAGAAACACTGAACTGCTGTTCATCCCAGCAGATTCATGTCAAAATCTCCATGGACAATGCTCACATCTAACCAGTTGGCAATGCATAAAATCTTCAGGTAATGATGGACAAGTGTCCCTCTAACTTTGCTAAGTTGACACTCATGTCAGTTTCTTTTTCAAAACACCAGAAGTATTTGTCCCTTTTAATCATCTAACACTTCTTAAATGGTCCCATCATCTTTCAGGTTACAAGGAAAGCATGCATCAAGGCTTTCTGTTCTCGCACCTAAGTGGTGGAATGAACTTCCCCTAGATGTAACAGCAGTTGAGTTACTGGCTGACTTCAAAAGGCATCTTAAGACATAACTCTTCAGTGTGTGTTTTTTTTCATTCTGTACATACTATACCTCCTCAATTGAGTTAAGATTTTAGTATGAGAACTAATATGAGTATGTACATATACAGTATGTATATATATATATATATATATATATATATATATATATATATATATATATATATATATATATATATATATATATATATATATATATATTGAGACTTCAAAGCACTTCTGTATGTTTCTAATCGTGGAACAGAAAGATAAGACAATAATGCAATCTTAGAGCTGGTCTTTGACCACTGTAATTTTATAAAACTCATGGCAAAACACCACTTATACATGGCAACTGTAAAACTAGGCTCTTGTTAATAAATAAAATTGTTCAAAGGAATGTATAAAATGCATAAAATATCGATTTAATTAAGCAAATACTGTAGTATTGTAAGACATTTCTTGCCCCAGTAGTTTGACTACAGACAGCAGTAGCAGAATTAAGTGGGCAGATTTTACAGCATAGTTTTCATTATGCGTTACTATATAACGTGATGTATGTCACTAATTTGTATTAAGGAGGATTAAAAGCCAGATAATACATTGTAAAGAAACAGAAATGAAGCTTCCCATCTGTTTCTTTACTTGTAACATTGGACTCTACATTCATCTGTACAAAACATTTTGCCATGGAATGTGTGATGTCCTAAACACACAGATTAATGAGGACAGCTGGAGGGGAAAGAAAAGGAGGAGGGAGGTTGAAAAAAGAGAGAGAGAGAGAAAGAGAGAGAGAGAGAGAGAGAGAGAGAGAGAGAGAGAGAGAGAGAGAGAGAGAGAGAGAGAGAGAGAGAGAGAGAGAGAGAGAGAAAGAAAGAGCTCTGTCTGACTCACTTTATATGTGTTTATGTGTGTATGTACTGTATATGAGTGGTCTCTTTTTCTTACCTGACCTGTGTCTCATACAGGAATTTGGGATGCCAGTAAAATTCTAGCAGTGAAATATTTGTTAAGTTACTGGTGGTCAGTTTAACCAAAATAAGCTTTTATTTTTTCAACCTTTCAGCTAACAAATATACCAATCTATTCATTTTAAACCAGCACAGAGTGAAGATTAGTCATTTCAAAACTAAGTAAAGCATTACCCAAAAATTTTGGTTCGTGTGTGTTTTTTTTTAAGATTAAGATTTTCAACATTTTGAATCAGTGCTTAGAAATGGTAGTTTCAACATTCCCACTTGGAAATGTGCCAAAAAGAAAGCAGGTGATTATCCACAAAGAACCACCCACTAGGAAAACAGTTATCTTTTTTTTTCCTAAAAATCTTTTTTTAAAACAGGTCCAATCCAAAGCACAAATCCCAACAGAAAAGCAGACAGGTTTGTAAGTAAATGACAAATTATGGAAAAGGCTGTAGAATTAGTGACAGCTGAGCAAACAAACACTTAAAGGAACCTGGTCTGTCCCCCTCTTGACCCATCAACTTTGTCTATTTGGCTCTGGTAGCCCTTCTTCCAAGTCTGAGACATTCTGCTGACCAACAGTGCTCAGAGATATAGCAGCTTATACACACCAACTCTATGCACAAAAGGTATGTCATATGTTTAGTCATTCTTTGTCTGGGTTTGTCTGGATCTTAGGTGAAGCTTCAAGCTAAAAACTAGTGGGGTTTTGAATTTTAAACATAATGTTTTATGGAACAAAGGTGGGCTGAATATCCTGGATGCATTTACATATAACCTTAAGCTCCATCAAATTATTTGTCAAAGATGAGCTTTTTCTGTTTTAAGAAAAGCATTACATTTATGGAATTTATTGCATTTTGTTGAATATCTTGTCATACCAAATTTGTTGCCTTTTTTTTGGTTTTGTTATTTTTAGTGTTTGCAAAGTTGTAGCACTTACTCCAGAGCTATAATTTCTTATCTGATGAAATTAAATTTAAAGGCATATTTATAAAAATTACACAATGTTCTTGTATACTTAAAGTGGTAGGTGAACTCCAGAAAGATTCCTTCATTGTATAGCAATCTTGAACAAACAATACAAAATCCCACGCTACAGTCTTCTATATGCAGACCCAGCTGTGTCAGATTTTGCATTCTTTACAGATACCTTTAACGTTCAAGTTGTAAATAAGGCCTGTTAATAAGCCTTCAGTACAGTTTTTAACACTCAGTCATATGTGTGTCTTGTGTGAGGATAGATGAAAGTAATAGGCAGAGAACACAAAAGTTATATACATATTGTAACCAGCAAGTTTAATATGTTTTTGGGTTTTATCCAGTTTCACATAAATTGAGGTTTTGCTTTTAAATGTTACCCTGTTATTTTTTTTTAAACACAACAAGTCAAGTAAATTACTTGAACATTGTAAGATGTTGCTGCAAAGACTTATTAGCTTTACAGTTATTTGGCATAAAGAATTTAGCAAATGCAGTGGTGAACATATTCACAAATATTCATAGGAACTATTCTTAGTAGACAACTGTATAATAGGAAATGGTAAAAATTTTACAGAAAACACTTCATGGTTTTATTTACATATAAGTAAATCTATTTGAGATTATTTGAACTTTATATACATCAAAAACAACAAAAACAGCAGCTTTGTTAAATGTAGGAATGTAAAAGAAATCTTTTTTTTCTTGTTTTTTACTAGTTACCACAGATAGCACTTTTCAGATGTGTGACAATAAAAACAATTTTAAAGATGAAGAAACAATAGTGTGGACAATAATTCTCCAGAAATTATGAGACTTCATTCATTCATTTTCTCCCGCTTATCCATAATTCGGGTCGTGGGGGCAGCAGTCCAAGCAGGCCCCCGCCTTCGACTGCTGCCCACCCTCACAGCACCGTCCCTTACGGTCTCTCCTGCAGGTGGTGAGCCCACGTCACTCCGACGTCACGGACCTTGATATTTCCCTCGTAAGGGACAAATTATGAGACTTGATGGTTTTAATTAATACCTATTTTACATACAACGTATTCTATTCAACTATACTTTTTGTAAATGACATGTAATGTATGACCTTGTTGGAGATTCAGGCATTAGATGTAATTTCGAGGTTATTCTGCATCTCTCCTACAGATGGCACTGTATGTTGTGATTGCTGTGGCCTTGCTTGGTTCCTGTTGGGCAGCTCCTCCAGTTGATACTGATCTGGTGAATTACGATGTGGATTCAGATACGTGGGACTTAAACAGCTATGGAGAATCATATGAATATGATGACTTGGATGAGGAAATTGCAAATGCCGGTTTTTCGGTTAGTGTGTACAACAGCGTCTTAAACTAATAAGACCCACACACCGTGAAGATTTCAATAACATGGGTTGGAGTGTAAGATCTTGAGTGGCCTGCCATTAAGCTCTGAACTCAACCCTATTGAACAACTTTGGGATAAAAGGGAACACTAAATGCACTCTTCACCCTCCATCAGTACCTGACTTTGAACAACGCAAGATAGGCACAATTGTCCATGCCTTCTCAAATAGTGGAGGTTATTATAATAGCAGATGGGGGCTAAATGTGAAATGGGATGTTTTAAAATCGCAGTTACACCAAGCTGCCCCTGGAAACACAACAGCAATATCTTAGAAAAGCTATTGTTGCTGCCCATCATTCTTGAAAGGGTTATAAGACCATTTTTAAACAATTTAAAATTGCCAATCTTCCCAGTAGTTGTAAAGGAGAGTGAACCACATTGTGAAGAATAATGAACCAAAATTTATCCACAACAATGAGAGACTGATAAAGCCATACAGAACATAAACACACACACATGGTATCTTCAGCTTATCTTGCTTTTCGTAAAGAAATAATAATAATGACACTGTGAAATGAGCTATGTGTTGTTTATCTGAGGTCGTACAGTATTTACCTAATTCTAAAACCTGTTAAGGACCAGAGGATTTTTACTATGTCCTGGTTCATAAAACCATAGAATTCAAAGAGGGTGTACTTTCTTTTTCAGATGATTGTATATTTTTTAAATAATAATACTCATTATAATAATACATATTTATATTCCTAAATAACTGATATAGCATATTAAATTCTGGCGAAAATAATTGCACTGATATAATGGACATGACCTGGGTCAGTGAGTCATTCACTGCTTAACACTGAACATTAGCAATTATTTTGGGCTTCATGACTGAAAACAAAAACATATTTATCTTCTTACAGATTGAGGTTGGGACCATGGCTCCTTCTTTAGCCATTACTCAGACTCCTGCAGTTATTCCTGAAGACAAAACAGAGAAAGTGACACTCTTACCCCAGACTACCAAACCCACAGTCCAACCTACTTTGGACTTCCAGGGCCATGGACTTTTTGGGCCTGACACTGGCCTGGGTGAGTGGAACATATGACATCAGCCATCACATGCATCAACAGGCCTGAACAAACACCACACTGTTATTGTGAATCTTACACCCTCTAGTGATTAATAAGGTTATTACAATGTTATTTTTCTCTGCAGGGATGCCTACGTGCCTGCTGTGTGTATGCCTCAGTGGCAGTGTATATTGTGACGATGCTGATTTGATCGAGATTCCCCCTCTGCCCAAAGACACGACACACTTCTATGCTCGTTTTAACAAGATCTCTGTGGTCAAAGCAAAGGACTTTCTTAACTTGAGTACGATGGTGATAATGAATACTTTTCTATGCAGTCAAAACTATGCATTACGCAATTGTGATAAATTACATTATCTCTTAGAAAGTACACACTTGTATGCACAGCAGTCTAAAGTAGGTAGTTTATATACAGGAATTTGAAAATGCATTAATATTCCCTGTGCAGAGTACTGAGCAATTTTTATTAAAGGAGCATTTGCTGATTAGCAATGGATGTGCTGTTCTCTGAGCTTAATACAAATACCTAATTGTGATTTTACATGCCTGAGCACTCTAATTGACGAAGTAAATAAAAAGTATTTATTAAACATTTGCCAATATAAAAATATGTGGAAATACTTCATAAGTAATTGTACATCACAAATTACTCTAAATATATCTTGACCATATTTGCATTCAACCAGTTTTTTTGAAACTCACAAGAATAAATTAATACAAGAACGAGAAAAGAATTTGTCAAGAATGTGGCTACATAAATAGCCATAAAATGGGCCTTGAATTCCTGACCATGAATGTGACATGTAACACTTCTGTATGACAAGGACGTAATGAATGAGAAAACGGTTTCAGACATTTGATCTTGCTTTAACCATGACCCTTGAACTAGTAAAAGAAACATAAAAAAGAAATCAAATATAGTTATATAGTACATGTAATTTTTTTTGTTAAATGCATTAGTACTATTATTTCACAGTGTATTGCAACTACGAGCCACCAAGGAGCAATAATTTTCTTTTTTTTCTCTGTTTTAAGACCAGTTGAAACGAATTGACTTAACAGGGAATCAGATCTCTGAGTTGGATGAGGATACCTTCCGCCCTCTACCACAGCTTCAGGACCTATTTTTAGCTGACAACAGGATCCCGTCTCTGCCTGAGCTTCCAGCCACTATGAAGTACATCGATGTTCGCAATAACCGCCTGACGAGGGCTGGCATGCACAGAGAAGCCTTTAAGGCAAGTATTGAATGCTTTAAAGTGTAACAGACCATATAGGGACACAAAAGTATTCAGATCACAAGAGGAAGAGATTAGATTAAGTCATTTAAATAAAAATGTTTTCATTTAAAAAAAAGTCTTATTTGCAGATTTTTATGGGATTTTCTCACAAGTCAAAATTTATTTTCATCCTCTTTTAGCCACTATGCTTTAATATTGATTAACATGAAAAGGCCCTGTATACCTGCAGAGTCATGCACATACTGTATTCAGTCTTGTTGTAGTTGAGACATACAGACCCAAGTCAAGAGCTTCCAGTTAGTGTTTTCATTTCATATATTTAAATGCAAAAAATTGTGATTACATTGACTTTGACTTTGCTTTCATTGTTGGTATAAGACAGGCTGGTTTAAATACTTTAGATTGAAATTACTAAACAGCCTCCACAGAAGTTTCAACTGAATGGTGCAAAAAAGAAAAAAACACCCAGTAAACAGCGACAGTGAGCAGAAAAGCAACTCAGAATGTACTATATGTTAAAATTTAAAGTGGAAGTACCTGGACAGTTTTTTTTCAAATCTTCACTGACAGATTTCTGTTTTCATACACCCTCAAAACATGTGCTGATTTAAGTGTAAATTAATCTTTAGAGGCATGAACTCAAGTTCCCACACACAGTAAACAGTACTGTATTATTTATTTATGTTTTTTTTTTTTTTTTTTTTTTTTTTACATCTTATTTGCATAGAATAAATAACACAAGGACAAATCTCCCACTTTACAGCAGGACATCTACCACAAGAGATTACTACAGATCATTCTGATTCCCATTTACTACTAAAGCACATGTTTGGTTTGAGGTTCTTGTGTGCACAAATTGTGATTATCCACCGTATTTGCTTGATTTATTAGCAGTCCTTATAATACGCTTCCTGGTTTACATTCAATAATTATATTATTGTTGATTATTTAAATGCAACTCAAAACATACCATACACAACTTTAATAAATAAGGGCAGTGTGATTAAATATTGTAAAACCATAATGTGATTGAAAATACAAATACAAGTGTGAAAACAGTGTAATACATTAAAGAGCAGCACAGTATGATGCATACACAGAGCAGTATGCTAATTACTCCCAACAACAGAAGCAGTATTAGGATAAATTAGATGGCATAATGTGCAATGGTGAGCAGGCTGGCTGTGCAAATTACACACGTATTTAAAGCATCTAACAAAGCAGAATATTAGCGTGCAGCATATAAAACATTAAGATAAATAAGCATCATTTGGAGAGACAAATAATGCAATCCCAATGCAGAATGCAAAAATGCAATAGTGTGTTATGAACTAGCAATTGTGATCTGGATGCTGTGTTACTTTTTACCAGAGTGTATAGAGTTTAACCTTTTGTTGCAAGTGGGACATTTCAACCACAATGGGGGAAGTGATAGCTTAGTGGGTAGGTTACTGAACTTTTAAAAGTGGTTTTAAGACCTTTAGGCTTTGTTTGTTTAGTTCAGGCTGGTGTTATGGGCAGCAGTGTAGTGAGAGGTAATTAAAGTCAAAGTCAACTTAAAAGAAAACATACTGCATTGACTAAAGGTACTGTAGTAATAATTCACTTGGGTAAAAATAATTAGACTTGTCCACTAGTATATGAATTTAAGTGGACATTACACCACTTTAAGATATATCAATTCTGCCGCAAGTTTTGCTGTCTAGTGAAAGTACACAAAACCAACTAAATTATATTTGTGGGATAGCTATCCTAAAGTGAATATTAAACATTAGCTAGGTAGCTACCTTACCCCAAGTTAATTCATACATTTGCATCATGTTTGTACCTAGGTAATATTGCCATTACACATAATCCCCAGCATTAACTATAGGCTGTAGCATCCGAAATTCTAAGCACACCTTAATAAAAAATGTTTGATACTGTAACATGGAGATCTGGCTAACCAGTCTTCCTCAATCAGTTAGCAATTGGCCTACTTGCTAAGCTGTGAAATGTTAATAGCCCCAAGGGTTTGCACATCATGTTTTGTTTCAAATTAAAGATACTTTATTAGTTGATCAGGGATATTTCTCTGTAGCCACTGTCTTAGACCCTGCTCCTGTATATGTACAGTATGTCAAGTATACAGAACCTTAAGTGCATTCAGCAGGAAATTGTTATCTTGAATTTCTTTTGAATTGCACATGGCTTCCAGTCTTCTTGGAGTAAAATGCATTATTATAATTTTTTTATTATTCTCTAATAGCAACAAAAAAGAACAAAATAAGGACTCAACAAAAACAAAACAACACAAAAAACAGTATAATTAAATTATACTTAAAATGTTTAGTTCAGTACTGAAGTAAAAGTGCAGTTGTTATGATTATGCATACTGCACAAATAAAATCAGGTACTAAGTCTTTTCTGTGCTACCTTACATACTTAAATAATCAACACAAAATATACTTATGAAGACATTTAGGAAAGTGAAGCTGTCCACCTGCAAATGCAAGGAAGAAACCTAACCATAAAAAAGAGGCGTAATATAGTTGAGCGAATGTCAGGCTTGGATGGTGGTCTAGATGGCAATAAATTCAAGAGTAGGTGAAAGATTGAGGCATAATAAATACAACACAATGTACATGTTAGTGTAGTGGATTTAGTTGCCAAGTTAGCACTGTTAGGCTCTTCAGCAAAGATTTAACCATTAAACCAGTCAAGTTCTTGTTTATGCGAATGTAACATTTAAATTGAATGTCCTTAGAGGAAGGAGCAATGATGAATGATGATATCTGAGCTAGGAACATGAGCTCAAAAAAGATCTTGAACAAATGTTTTAACCTTGTCAAACCATTTCTGTTTTATGATAAATTTTGCCACCATGAAGTCAAGATTACCCTGTCAATTTTTTTTTTCTTAACAGGAAATGAAAGATTTGCAGTTCCTGTACCTGTCAGACAACCGACTGGATTACATTCCTGTCCCACTTCCTGAGAGTCTTCGAGTGCTTCACTTGCAGGTTCTGCTCATTCTCTTGCATTCTATAGATAATAGCCATGATAGGCAAAACAAGTCAAATCTAATACTTTAAATATTACAAGTGAATAAAAGGAATCCAGGTTGCCTTGAAATTCACACTGAGTATGACCTCATCACTGCTTCGCCATCCGCAAAAACCATGACAAATCATTCACACCAGTCCAAGGTGAAGCAAATTGACCATCATTGATACATTTTAAATGAATAAGTCTCATATGAGTATGAGAGTACATATTGACTAACCATCTTTGAGAGCACCAACTAAATTCTACAGATAATTTACAACCATGCGTTACATACCACAAGCTAAAGTGAGGTCTATATTATAAAACTTTGATGGCTGTCAAATAGATGGACAAATAAATGCATCATGCAACATTAGACACCAATCTAAAGGTGACACTTCAACCCCATCGACTTTGGAATGTTAAAATCAATTACTATTGACTATCCAGTGAAGCCAAAAAGCCTATTTTAAAATGTACTGAGAAGGTCTGAGAAGGTCTATAGATCTATATTTCATTAGAGTAAACAGGTCAGCATATACATTTTATTAATAAAACACATATTTAGAACTTAAATATACGTAAATTGTAATAAAATTTGGTGAAATTGAACTGAAACATTGGGAGATTTGATATGACATGACAGTCTACAGACAGTCTACAGCCGGTGTCCAGCTTCCTAATTATGCATTGAATGATACTATAAACTCTTTAATCTATCTAATCTATCTGCAGCATCGTTCTGTCACAACAAGTCAAGTCAAGTCAAGTCAAGTCAAGACTTTTGTCACATTTGTTTCAAAGAAGTTTTATATAATAATCAAAATGCCAAGTATAATAACAAAAGAACACAATAAAACAGCTTTGAGAATTTAACTCCTAATGGGTGAGTTGGACAAGCACAGTTCTTTCCTTTGCAAAATGTATCATTTTAATATGTATAATTTCAGTCCTAACATCATGTTATTCTAACATTTTTAGTGCCTCTATGCACATCTAGCTGAGTGAGTGCACCAATTTTGGCTGCTCTTTGTTTTTCCCTCAGCCAAGTGCATTCACAATTGTGATTTGTTAATTAAACAAGCTTAACAAGCCAAATTCTGTCTATTACTCACAAAAAAGAACTTTTTCTTGAGGAAATATAGGCTAACAGACTTATCAAATCCACATTTCAAATCAACATGTGAATATCCTGTTACATGTTAGGCCTAATCAGTGACCTTCCTTTAATATCCTGTTCAGAACAACAACATCCAGAGCTTGAATGAGGACACATTCTGCAACAGTCACGACCGAAGCTTTATACGCAAGGTTCTGGAAGACATTCGATTGGATGGTAACCCGGTGGACGTGAACCAGTATGCTCAGGCTTATGTCTGCCTGCCAAGAGTGCCTGTGGGAAAAGCACACTGAGTGTTAGAAGGGCATATGGCTACTCAACTGCTTCTGCTTCAGTGGATTCAGGTATTATGAGAGTCACCGTATTAGATAATATGGCACATGTAAGTCTTGGCCTTAACTGACATTTTAGTCAATTGACCACTCAAAATAGACAAAGGATGAATAGACCATACTGTTAATAGCCTATTTAGATATTCCCCTTTTTCTCATTTATTAGAATAAACTAAAATACATTTTAGTAATAAATGTGATATCTTTACATAGATTCTCTATCTCCAATTTCTGGATGCCTTTTTTAGTCACATAGTACGCGTGAATTATTTGATGTGCTGCTGAACACTATACTAATTTTGAAAACTTTAAATATTTTGTAACTGAAATCAATGTTTTTTGTCTTATTTTGTTTTAATGTCTAACAATTAAATGTTTTTAGAATGTTGGATGTGTGTTAATAAGGTATTAGTTTCTTACTTAAGGACCTAACCTACTAATGACCACATGGTGGCATTCAGCTTCTTTTTTCAATGCTATTCCTGATGAGCAAGCACCCTTTGCTGAGTCTCCACACATGGATCACGTTATACATCACTTCATTTTACTGAGTACACATATCTCACACATATATTTTTCTATACTGTTTAAAATAAGCATACAACCAAATTCACAGTTCTCTTAACCTTATCTAGACTATGTACCCTTGAATCATATATATTAAAAAATGAGGACCAAGTTACAGGTTACATCTATTTTTAAATTGATTTGCTCATGTAGCGCAGGTGGTTGCAAGGGGTTACTTAGCAACTCTCAAATATTTATAGTATGACACTCACACATGCACATAACCTAAAGATACTTGTAAAGCATTTACATCTTTAGACACTTGTCTCATGCTCCGTATATACATTACTTTGACAAATTACAGAAGATTATTCTTTTATAAAATAGGATACAATCTTATTTCACAAAATATATTTTTAAATGAATCACAGCACAAAATGAACAGTAAGAATGAATTTATAATATTGAACTATGCCGCTTGGACTGTTTGCATGTATTTAAGGTTCATCACATAAGGTTCCACACTTGTCAAGCCAAAAACAGAAATTTAAGGCAGTAGTGGACATGTTCTGCTGTGACACTATACTCTCTATCTTTCTCTCTTTCTCTCTCTCTCTCTCTCTCTCTCTCTCTCTCTCTCTCTCTCTCTCTCTCTCTCTCTCTCTCTCTCTCTCTGTCTTTCTTTATATATTTATATAAATATATGGCAGAGACAGAATTTGTTGTCAGCAGCAGGCATCCATGGTTCAAACCTATCTTTTGTCAACACCATCCTGCTGGTTCAATGAATTTTATGTTGCCCCAAATTGGGACCTTTAATAATAAATCAGTATCATTTGAAAGCCTCGGCCTTATCTATGTATTGTCTCTGAACATGTACAGCTTTTATGGCCACAATTCCACAATTTACCCATCCTTATAATGGCTTTTTCCAGCATGATAATGTATCATATTGCAAAGCACTAAGACAACAAGTTCAGTGTATTTCAATGTCCTTCCCAGCCACCAGCTATACATCCAAAAGCAAACCCTCAGGGTGTCCTAGAAGAGAAGATTCACAACATTAATGTTCAGCTGACAAATCTCTACCAATTGCATGATGCAATTATGTGACCATGGACCAGAATCTCAAAGTTTTCCACATTTTATGGAATCCAAGCTATGAAGATTCAAGACACAGGGTGTTTGAAAATAAAGTGTCTGGTCTAGAGTATAATGCAATATTAGAATATATCCAGACAGTAGTGCAAATTATAGAAGACATTGTACAACCAAATACTGAAAGGCAACACAACACAAGCAATATAATAGTTGTAGCATCAACGGCATGGTTCAGCTTCAGCTCTAGGTGAAGAAGAAGCGATTCTCACCTGTGGCTTGTTATTCTTTGCCCTGTCCTTTTGTGCTTTTAGATTTGGCTATAAGCAGGAAGAACAAAAAGAACTAGTTAATAATCTCTGAAAGTGTGTTGAAAGTAAAAAAAATTTAGAGTACTCGTCGGTTAAAATGTGACTTTTCTCTATATGTCTTCCTCCACACATGCCAGAGTTTTACAGAAGTGTAACAGTGTGGCACATATAGCACTTACACGAAACAGCAATATAATGACTGTATGCGATGGGTAAAGTATCACCACAACTAGCAGCATAAAAGCATTATGAGTAACGTCCATTTACATGTTAATCATTACAAATACATATGCAATGTTGAACAGGTGTACTGTAGGTGGAAAAATGTAAAATTGCATATCTATGAATATGGTGCAACAATGAATAAAATTGAATGTGGATATGATATTTTGTATAATATAAACAATATAAATATAAAAAGTTTGCTACAATGGCTTGAGACTATAATCACCATTAATAGTATTACACTTAAGTCTCTAACTGAACATTTGGTAATCTCAACAATGATGGAAATATAATAAATAGACAATCGGAATCACCCAGATGAGGATTGGTTCCCTTTTTATTCTGGTTCCTCACAAGGACTTTTTTCTCATGGAATTGTTCTTTGCCACTGTTGTCACTAAGTTGCTGATTAGGAATGAATTTAATTTTTTTATGTAGAATATTTTTACAATGTATTTCTCTGAATTGAATTGAATTGAATTGAATTGAATTGAATTGAATTGAATTGAATTGAATTGAATTGAATTGAATTAAATTTAATTGAATTGTATAAAAACACGCAAGAGTCAAGCAATCTGCACAGAAGACAAACTAGTGCATGAAATGAGAGCAAAACTGGTCAAAACAGTATATCCTACACTGATCAAAAAGAATAGGTATCAACAGAGACAAAAGTGCATAAAACTGAATAAAACTGAGTGTATACTTCGCATTGTGAGTATAAACCAGAGTCCTGGTGTGTGTAATTGGAAGCAGGTGTGTTTAATTAGTGAAAGAGTGAAGGAGAGCTTTGTACAGTATGGAAAGTGGAGTTCTTAGCTGCCATGTTTGAAGGCTGTGATATAAACTGGAAGTTAGTTGTATTGTCATCACACCTAATTATAACTTTTCTACACTTATATTACACTCATTATTTTCAGATTATACTAATTGGATTGATGTTATTATAATGGACTCAGGCTAAGACTTTCCAAATTTCTAGAAATATATATAACAGTGAACACAGGATGTCCTGGTCTGTTTATGCTTATGAACATAAAGCCTTGCAAAGGCTGGTCAAAACCGCCTAATACATCACTGGTACCCTGCTACCTGCCATTGAGCACCTTCACCTCAGCAGAGCTCACAACATCATCAAGGACTCCTCACATCCCAGTCACAAACTGTTTTTCCTCCTTCCATCAAAAAGGAGACACAGAAACATACGCACCAGATCCAGCAGGTTGCTTTTTTCTATCCACCATCACTCTACTGAACTCTACACTACACTGTTAGAACACTGTATAACATTGTATGAACACTGTGTATAATTCTGTACAGTTGTACACACAATGTACATATTGCATATTGTAAATTTATATACCCCTCTTTCTTTACACATATTGTTCCTTAAACACATCTGCACTAATATTTTATTTATATGTATGTGTATCTATATATCTTACATACTGTATATCCCGTATTCTGTATTCACATATACCCTACTGTGCATCCTGCCTACTATTTCACATATACGTGTAAATATATTTAGTGAACATGATTATTTAGCTTTCTGCAAATTTTTTTTTCCCATGCCATAGCCTTAATACCTTCTACTTGTTTTACCTTTAGAACAGTGTCTGCATATTTCTTACTGACATAGCCCTATATCTATCTACTTGTACTTTTGAACAGTGTCTGCACATTTTTCATTGCTATAGCCTTTATATTTATTTACTGTACATATATTACATATTTATCTGCACTTGTCAATTTTCACAATTGCTACTATTTGCACTTCTGAATAACGCTAAATTGCATTTTGTTGTTGTGTACCTGATTGTGATCTATTTATCTATCTATCTATCTATCTATCTATCTATCTATCTATCTATCTATCTATCTATCTATCTATCTATCTATCTATCTATCTATCTATCTATCTATCTATCTATCTTTCTATCTATCTATCTATCTATCTATCTATCTATCTATCTATCTATCATTGCAGATATGTATGCTAGTATAAAAATCAAGAGCAAGAGACATGTCTTTCTAAACATAAGGGTTATATAGTCAGCATACATAGTCAGTGTCTTGTTAGCCTATAAAGTGACATTTTTACATTTAAGTTTCCTTTAACTGGTAATATATAACAAATTAGATAGCACAAACAAACCATAAACAAAAATGTTTATACATTGGGTATGTTCAATGATGGGTGGGGTGCTGGCACAGTAAGCAGTTTCACCCGTTCTAGAGTCCTGTCAGTTCATGTTACTGTCTGTATGGAGTTTCTGTTCATGTCCATTTTTTTTGGGCTTTTTATGAGTTTTCTTTTTGTCCAATGGTTTCTTCCCACAAACATACAGGTAGATGGTCTGACAACAAGTGCTCAAGGTGTGAATGTGTGCGTCCATGATAAAATCCAGTACAGAATTCTGACTGGTTAGGTGATGTTGATAAAATGTTCACAACAGCAGCTTTAACACTAGTGAAGCTACAAACCACACATTTTTGTTAAGGCACTCATTCTAATATGTTATTGTCTCTATAGTAATAAAGACTTGCATGGCGAACTCTCCACATAATTCTAACAATAGTATTACAATAAATGAATTTCAAAATGTGCTGATATTCATAAATAATGCAAAAAAAATAAATAAAAGCGTATATGGTAAAGCTTTCAGAAGGGAAATATGTACTTGTTTAACACATATAGAAGGAGTTTCCAAAGTCATCTGCCTTTCTGTTGAATTGTATTAATATCAAGATAAAAAGAGACTGTTTTGAGGACAAATGTTTCTCGCTGCTATAATGCCAGTGATAACATAAGTGTTTTGCAGATGTTTTATATTAAATACATATCAATGGTTGAACATGTATGACAGGTTTATTAATACATTTGTAAAACTATAAAAAGAAGAATCCAGTGGTTTAAGTGGAGTGAGACACTTTAGCCTGTATTGGTTATGTTTGGCCATGTCACAAAATCCTATTATAGCTTGGTCTGTCCTGTTTTATTTTTAATCTTAGAAAAAGGAATCATTATGTAAAATCAACCTAAAAATCCATTTAATTCGTACTTTAGTTATCGGCAATGACTCATTACACACTATTTTATACATTTATTTACTCTTCAGACTCTGCAGTCTGTGCTCAATGTATGCAAAATGTGGCAACTTTTTGCAACTTAACAAAAAACATAAGGTTCTCCATGGCATACCACCTGCAAAAATAGATATCTGTAACGCAATGCTCCATGTGATACCATTGCCTGTCTTTACACAAATATTGCACAAAGTTTGACGTTACTGTTCCAGGCTAGGACCAAAACCAGCAAAAAAAAAAAAGTGCGGCAGTGAAATCAGTGATTTTTATTCTGGTGCTTTATTCCTCTGCCCAGAATTCTGCACTTCATCAGCGGATGAGAGAATGAGACGTGCTTAGCAGTAATTAAAATGTCCTGCTAAGGACTCGGCATATGGCTCAGCATGATCATCGGCTTCCTTTCCCTTTCCTCCTTTTTTTTCCTTGTTTGTGCTGACTCACCCTCCCATCTTTACTTTAATAAAGACTTACATCCTGTTTAAACATAACTCACCTGCTGAATAGAACCCGAAGAAAGGGAATCTTTGTCTAGAAACTCTCAGTGTAGCTCTAGGGCAGAAGCTGGGGTCGACTACTTGATGCATTTGTCTAATTGGACCATAAAGATGTCAAATTCAGGGGTAGCAAAAAAAGGAAAAGAAAGGAGTTTTATATGGGTATGGAAGCTGAATAGTGCAAGTGCAGATTTTTGCTCTGAATTCATGTCTTTTTGTCATTCTGCTCATTTTTCCATCTCAAAATCTTGCTATGCTTCTGTAGATTTTACATTCACTTACACCCCTCTACAGTCTCTCTTACATCCTATCTCTGCTCTCTCTCTTTTTGTCGATCTCTCTCACTCTATCTTGCTCTTCAGTGGTTGCTGTTTCAGTCTTGCTCATCACCCAACTCTGCATCTAATTCTCCATTTATCTCTCTCACACTCTCCCTTTCTGTGTTCCTCTCTTTTTCCCATGAAGGTGACCTTGTGTTCTGCTTGCATTTTACCAATTGATTACATTGCTGAAAGGACCTGGGGGCTTCCCTCCCACACGACCAGGCGAGGGAGGGGTGGCACATAGGTGCATATGGTGCGGGGGTGTAATGCAGCATACTGTGTGTGTGTGTGTGTGTGTGTGTGTGTGTGTGTGTGTGTGTGTGTGTGTGTGTGTGTGTGTGTGTGTGTGTGCGGGTGCGTGCGTGCGTGTGTGTGTGTGTATGTGTGTATGTGTATGTCTATGTGTAGCCAAACTACCAAACAGGAACATATAAAACCTGCATCTATCCACCTCTCAGTGATCCCAGCTGCCCTAAGCTATCGAATAACTGAGTCAAGCCTCCTCCTGAGCAACACACATCCTGACCTTGTACACCCACACACCAAAACAAATTACGTCCTCAAGCATGCAAAATTGCATCTTAGCAACACTATATGCATTTTAACAGAACAAAAAAATGTCTCCCTGCTGGTCTGTGATTTGTCTTCATCCACCTTGATCTATATGAGATATATCAAGATCAGATCAAGATGTAATATTGTCATTTATTAATTTTTGTCCTGTCATTTTATATATGTGACACTCACTGACCACTTTAATGCTTATCCTTGCAATCATTTAATCAACCGATCATGTGGCAGGAGCACAAGAGCGTCACCTAATGTTCACATCAAACATCAGAATAGGAGAAAAATAAAATCTCAGTGACTTTGCATTACTCTTAGTGCTGATTTGAGAATTTCCTGGGATATTTAGCAACTTCAGCCTCTAGACTTACAGAATGTTGTGAAAGACGAAAATGAAAATCCCCTATTTATGAAAATGGCTAAACAAATTCTGGTAACTGACTCAAATGTCCACTCTTTATAACCATGCAGAAAGGAAGAACATGGACTACAATCACAGATTATTCCAGTTCTACTCTTCTCAGCCCAGGAATCTATGGCTACAGCAGGCACCAAAACCTAGAGAGTTAAAGATTGGAACATTGCCTGGTGTGAGAGAGAGAGAGAGAGAGAGAGAGAGAGAGAGAGAGAGAGAGAGAGAGAGAGAGAGAGAGAGAGAGAGAGAGAGAGAGAGTTAAAAGCAGACATTTGTACTTGTTCAGAGGGAAGAATAGAACATACGAAAAGTAGATATGAAACATAATAATGAATGTGAGCAGAGGAGAAGGCAAAAAGAGACAGAGAAAGACAGCAAAGAGTTATGGCTGCACTGCAGGCATATTGCGTGGGTGGGCAAGAGGCACAAGCATGCGCATGCATTGACGATCAATAGCAGGACAGTGTAATGGACAGCCAAAGAGAGAGAAAGAAAAGTGATGGAGGGAAAACAAAGTGTTTGTGAACAAACAACATCTGGGGGAGCAATTTAGCAATGTAACGGTGATCGTTTATTTAAATTCTGCAGGAAATGAATTTGCGACAGGTGCTGATTAAAATTCTGCATGCCCGCTCTCATTATATGGACTGTTCCTGTTCATTAGTACATATACATATTTATAAATATTACATTAGAAGCTGCATAACATGGACTGATCTGATATATGAAAATGATTTACATTGTGTGGGTTTTTTTGCATTTGTTTTCATTAGTGGAGACATTAAATTGTAACACAAAGAGACAGACAGGGCGTTTTTATTACCACAAAACCCAGCTGAGGAGTCACATTTGACAAAACCAAGAGGTAGGTCTGTGTACTTTGCAGATGTCTTGTGCTTATACAACAGTGAGAGATATAATGCAGGGTTGTAGACCAGCACAGATCACTCATAGTTCTGGAATCACTAAGAATCCCCCTGCTCTCTTTTCCTTTTGTGGAAGAGGTATGCAGAAAGAGAAAAGGGGTGCCTTGAGCCAACCAACCAATAAACCACTACTCTGTTCCCATGAGACTTATTGGAAGATTGGATGGGGAGAAGGAGGTTATTTTGAAGAGAGAGAGAGAGAGAGAGAGAGAGAGAGAGAGAGAGAGAGAGAGAGAGAGAGAGGGGTGTGTGGGGGGGGTGTCTTTAGAATGAATAAGGTCCAGTAACAGTCTGCCCTCACAATTGTGTTTGGCCAAGTATGGAAGAATCTTTTTCATATAAGTCATCGTGGCAGCTGACGTTTGCATTTGAATAATCTATTTAAGGGAAGGTTTGCTTAGCAACGTGATCATCTGTGGTGTTTCGCAATGGCACTTTTCATCCTTCGACAGATAATGCACAAGTTTGCGCTTCACAGTGATGATTAGAAGGTTGCGTCTAATGGTTTGTTCCCAAATGAAATAATGTAGACCAGATGAGGTGTTAGATACATAATGGCTTTTAGAGCACTGTGAATAAAAAATATGTATTGTAACAACTGCATGTGAGAACATGCTAAATGGAAAGATGGAGGTTAAAAATAATCATTTAATTCAAATGATTTTATACAAATGGCTGTTTAGGCCATGTTTTATTTTCAGGGCACTTTTAAAGATTTGATATATAACTGTACCATTTTTAAAGCATGAACAACAAAGTAATTTTATGGTTTACTTAATATTTGTAAACAGTGACAGCAAAGAAAAAAAAACACTAATCTTCTTTGACAAAGCAGCTGCATTGAGGCTATATCCTTATAACAGCATGCGTGCATCAAACAAACCTCTTCAAAAGTGACAGGTTTATGCAGATAAACAATAAACCATGTTATCCATCAGCCACTGCACCTAATTGAACCTTGCCAAATGCTTGTTTTTGCAAGTGACATTGCCTTGTAATTAGCATTTGTATTTAGCTTGACCTTGCACTGCACTCACTGTCTCTCATTTGTGTTTTAGTGGTTCTTGTAAATCTTTTTTTTCTGCCAATTTGTGTGGCATTTACATGTCTTTATTTTTTTTGTACGTATGCATGCTTCATTAAAATATCTACATTTATATCTGGCTTTATTCTTATTAAATGACAGATAATAAGTTTCCAATGTCTTATACAAAATGGCAGATGGAATATTACTGTACCTGCTAATGCATTTCATTCAGATTAGATCAATTACTGTAAACTTAATTCAATTCAATTCATTTTTATTTGTATAGCGCTTTTAACAATGAACATTGTCTCAAAGCAGCTTTACACAGATAATGTGGTAATAAAAAATTTATATGTTCTTAATAAGTAAGTTTGTCCCTGATGTGCAAGCAGGTGGCGAATGTGGCAAGGAAAAGCTCCCCTAGATGGCATAAGGAAGAAACCTTGAGAGGAACCAGACTCAAGAGGGAACCCATCCTCATCTGGGTTGCACCGAATGTCCATTTATTGCAAATATACAATGTTGCGGGGGTTCAGTGATGGTGATCAGAATCAAACTGTAGTTCTGAGTCAGTGTAGCAGACTGTTGACATTAACTAGAGTCCAAATCCATCCTCAAAGCTCCCGTTCTTACTCCGGAATTCCATGGAACCACCCAAGGCTTTGATGAGAAACCGTCTCCAGCCGCACATAGTGGCCTCCAAACGAAGAGAACACTATCCAGAGGCAGGCCTGGACGAAGTGGGAAGATCCATGGAGGGATGAGGATGGAGTGTCTGCAAAACAAGTTAGTTTCATGTAGTGGTAGATCTGTAGATAAGGTGTTGAACTTCTGATCAGAAGGTTGAAAGATTCCCAACACTATCAAGCTGCCACTACAAATCCCCCTGAGCAAGGCCTTTAACCCTCAACTGCTCAGTTGTATAGTTTAGATAAATCTAAGTCATCTGGCAAATGTTGTAAATGTACAAATATGTTATAGCTTCTATGGACAGTTGTTGCCTCAACAGTTTGCCTTTTATCTTTCTTGTGAAACAAATACTTCCGTTTCTTTCTTGAGGACCTTCCTGTGTCAAAAAACTGACAAAATCAAGTTATATAGTTATACAACTATAAAACTTTATGTTTTATAGTTGTACGTTTCTTTCAAAAAATGCAAAATAATTTTTATACAGGACTGTGCCATCTCAACAATTTTTTTTAATCCAGTCATAATGCCACGATGAACATTTAATATAGTAAACATATTATATGTTATATAATAGGAATGTGGCTATATGAATACTGCATAACTCTGAAATGAACTTACGTATATAGCGCCTATTTTATTTGACAGTTTATTGGATCTATTGATCAACTTTTGATCAATCTGACAGCTGGAGAATTCTATGTTTTATGAGTAAGTGTGATAAAATTGCTTAGATTTTAAAATTAATAAAATTTAGACATGACCCGGTCAGCAATGGTAAAGAGAACGATGGCTGAATGTCAACAATATTTGTATCTAATACTGTGTCATACATTCACTTTGCATCTTTTTGGAGGTTTCAGCATGTGTGTGCATGCATAAAAATGGTATACAGGTGATTCTGAATTGCTTTTCCTCTGCTAACAAGTGCATGTGGTATAATATTTTTTATTAGAATCCTTGTATGTCACCAAAGTATATGATTGATGCTGCCCTTTCCATCATATAAATTACCCTTTCGGTGATCAATAAAACTTCATGAAATCCAATGTAAGGTAATCTAGCCTTAGAAATCCCACAGGATAAAAAGCTGCCAGGAACAGTGTGAATGACCCAATTATATATTGTATTTTGTAAAATACATTTACTTCATTTTCCCAAAAAATTAAATCAAATTGGTTTAAAAAAAAAAAAAAAAACATTAATCTGACTGGAATTTTTGAACAGAGATTAGGATTTTTAACTGTTGGCAATAGACACAGATTTCTTATTATTCTTATGACTGAAACATATTGATTTGAATGTCTTATGTAGGGCAGTAAAAGGAATTGCTTGTGATGGATATCTTAGATTTTATGCTGATAGGATGGTGATGTTTATGATGCAGACAACGTTAATAAAGGCGACAGATTGAGGCTTACTCCAAGTAAGTCAATTTGATCATTAGTGGAGCAGCTAATTACAGCTACATCTGTGTAGTGCTTCAGACTATGAGATATACAGAAGTCATTACAGTCAGTCTATCACCTAGTGTTCCCAGTGAGGATAATATAGCCAAAGCTATAGTCACCAAGAAAAGCTGCAATGTTGATAAGAGTGAAATAAAAATGTTTGTAGTTGTCCATCATTGGACCACCATGGACCAGATTTTTATTTGGATAGTGAACCATTCTCAGCACAGCAGTAACGGAGGTGTTAATGGAGGTCTATAAGGAACAACAAGTTGAAACAAAATGATTTCTAATGAGTAGATGCAAACAATGTGAATGATTTACCTAGCATTATTTTTCTTTTAAAAATTGCCTTTGTTTAAGAAAATAATAATAGATATTTTTAACAATAAAAGTGAATAGGCTACATGTACACTCCCCAATCGAAGTAAAGACCATGTAGATTTAATGATTAACTGCTGTTGTTGTTGTTGCTGTTGTAAAATAAAAATGGTGCAACATTTTTGTTTACCATATTGTGTAGTTACACAACAATAAAAATGTTTTAACAACAAACATTATGCATTTTCTACAACCCCACAAGTTTCTCGATTGTTTACCAGCATGCTTCTAAACCCATATTCAGAATTTGTTTAGATATATTTTCCTGTTGTACCACTGAGTCACGATGTTGTATAATAACTAGCAAAGTTAGATGGATGGAGAAATGTTCATGTTTTATTGCTGAACTATGTAGCTAATTTGAATGGGAGTTTTAAAACACTAACACAAAAATCTACATTTATAGTGTAAGCTAAATTGGCAAAATTAATGTTTAAGCCAATAAATCAAGCAAAGACAATTTTAAATAGTGATTTTATATAAAAACAGATCCAAAACACATAAAGACATAATCAAGAAACAGACAAAAAAAGTCAGGTCAAAGAACAATAAGCATATTAAAGATAAAAGTAAAAATCCCAAATAAATCAGAATCAAACCTATAAACAACAATGAAAAATAAAGACTTAGAAAATCAGTTGTAATTACAGAGCTTAATGAATACATCAAAGTGTGTGTGTTGGAGTGTGTGTAAATAAGTAGTGATATCTGTTGTTTGGGTGTGTGTGATCTGTAATTTAGGCTTGTGAACATTTGGACTGCTCTGTTACATTTAACATAGTGTGTGGTTATTGTAGTTAATGGAGTTCATGTTTGTGGAGTTTGAGCAGACAAGACAAGTGAGAATTTCTCTCACAATGCCATATGTAAAAACCCCTATTCGAATTGTAATCCACAGTTTGTGTGTGTGTGTGTGTGTGTGTGTGTGTGTGTGTGTGTGTGTGTGTGTGTGTGTGTGTGTGTGTGTGTGTGTGTGTGTGTGTGTGTGTGTGTGTGTGTGTTAGTTAGATAGTTATAGGCAGATCCTAAAATAAATGTCATTCCTAGTGATGAATTGAGAGAATTGATTCTGAGATTATAATATCCTACCTGGATTGTTTTTTAAACAAGTAAGATTTAATATATACTTAACGTGAATAGGAACTATTCTTCTTCTGCTGTACCTTAGTTAATCATACAAACAAGTCATTTAGTCGTATTTTCTGTCATTTACTTATATATCTTAGGAAGTCATATATCTTTGGATTGCTGAGTCATCTGTAATTTCTTTAAAAGCCGGAAAATTAATTACACAAAAATAAGCTCAAGGGGAAAGAATGTCATTCTCTTCTAAGAGAAGTCCAGTCCATTGCTGTCTATTAAATTAATATTAACAATAATAGCTTTCAAAAATATTGGGATTGGTATTGATATCTGTACTGATATGGATGATACTGGTTTTGAAAGTACATGGCATTGGATTGAAAAAAAAAGTGACATCGCCCTGTAATGTAATGTACTGTCCAACCCTAATAGATTTATTGTCAAGCTAGATATACTAGTTACTGATAAATATACTATGGACAAAGTCTTGGGACATCTGACTTTTTCAGCCATTTGGTTCTACCCCAGACTGTTACCACAAAGCTGGAGCCACAAAAATGAATAGAATATCTTCAAATTACATTTTTCTTTCACTTCAACAAGGAAACCCAAACCTGTTCCAGCATTGCAGTGTCCCTGTGCTTCAGTACTTGAAATGTACTGGAACAGTGACTGTACCCTAGGCCTCCTCACCTCACATCAGAACCTGACATTGGTGATGCCCTTGTAGCTGAATGAGCACAAATCTCCACAAGAGAAATCTAGTGGATCATCTTCCCAGAAGTGTGAATGTTATTATAAAAGCAAACGGGGTCTAAATGTAAAATGGGATGTTCAAATACCACATATTAACTGCATGATCAGGTGTCCACAAACTTTTGTCCAAATAATGTTTGATTTTATTTCTCCTATTATTTAAAATTTGACCAGATGTCACTAATAATGAGTGATTTTAAGCTGTTGACAAATCTTTTCTGACTTGCCTACAATATACTGTAGTTCCAAAAACCTAAAAGTAATGCATGTAGATTGTGAGACTTGCCAAATATAAATGTAGATGTAATATAAACAGATAGTTGTAAAAGCACAATCAGACCAGCCTACTAAATTATAGCCACAATTCACTAAAGGTCACACACAATGGAGTATTGACTTTTCATTTACCAATGTCCAATTAAGACAATTATTTTACTACTGATCATACAGTCAGTATAAAATGTGGCCAGTTTTTTAGCAAGATCTGCATTTTTGCATTGTGCTATATTGAATAGACCAGTTTGTACTTACTTGTACATAAAAAGAAATCCTGCTATGCAAATACAAACATACAAACCATATATATATATATATATATATATATATATATATATATATATATATATATATATATATATATATATATATATATATATATATATATATATATATATATATAATATGAAATAATTCATCAAATCTTTATTAATAAATATTGATAATAAAAATAGTTTACAGGTTCTCAAATATTGCTGCCATAATAATCTCCAGAAGTCCTTCTGAAGAGCTCTAAATTCATAGCAGAGCATTCATCAACAAGTATGGCTCATGTCACTGTGGAACACATCTAATTGAAGTCATCCATCCTTCAGTAGGGGGATGAGAGAGATGAAGAGAGCTGTTCCAGGAAAAATAAATAAATAAATAACCACACATTGTCAGAGAGGGGTAGCTGGAGGCTACTAGTCATGCTGTTGGAAAAAACATAGCCAGAGTTGTGTATTACACAGATTGTCTATTTGGAGCTCAAAAATCAAGTAGAATGATCTTTGAATAAAATTTGTAAAATGTTTATATGTGTGTTATGAGTAGTGTTTGATCTGCAGGTTATGTATGTTTGTAGCAAGGACATGATGTCTTTGCTTGGGTTAAAACATTAATTAAGGGATGATTCAAGAAATCAACAGTTCTCTGGTATGATATGATAAATTGGTATGGTAAATTATTATATTGAATATATTGTACTCTAAGTAATATATGTTGGTTAGTATGCTTTTACGTTCACATTTCCTATCTGATCAATTTAATAAAATTTCCCATTTCAAGCTTTTCTGCTAAAAAGAGAAAAATCATATTCTTAGGAATATATAGGACTATAGGACAAAAAAGGTTCAGGCAGCTGAGGCAAGCGTTTGAAGTCAGCAAACCCAAAGGGTAGGAAAAAAACCTCTTTTGTTCCTTAATGGGGTGTGTGTTTATTTTGATGTGTCTTCCTCGTGGAAATCTGCCCGTTTTAATAGCAGTACACTGATGAGCAAACAGCAGCATGCCTGCAGCAGAGAGCAAGGCCATGCACCATGTGATGTGTTTTTCATCTTTGGTTCGGAAAAATCTCTCTTTATTATTGTATTGTATTAGGTCATACTGAAAATAGCTGCATAAAGGGATGATTAGATCGATGACAAGCCACAACAGTGCAACACAGACATTATTAGTATTATGTAGGATTCAGTGGAAAATACAGAGCTTTGACTCACAAGTATAACAACATCTCTTTTAAAAGAAATTGGATGGATCATTTAGGAACTAAGTAATGATTACTTTATTCTATTTTATATTTTTGGCTCACTTGCTTAGTGGAAAGATATGTTTTTCCTACAACATTAGCACCCTATTCCAACCTAAAAATAAAACCAACCATCCCTTAATTCCATTGCTTACTTCCACTTTGGAAAATTCTAGCTAACTTATCATTTTCCGATAGCTCATTGAAGGCTGAGTCTTCCGATCTCCATGACATACAGTTTTCCAGATTGAAGCGCCATAGGATACTGGTCAAAGTTTTCTGAATTAGGACTGAGCCCATTTATGCTTAACAGGATGTACACTGTGGTTCATCATCAGGCCTTCAAGTTGACCCACAGGGGGCAGTAGTGAGCAGGTAGTGCTGAGGGCAAGTATCTCATCAACATTCAGACAGCACAGTCTGTAAATAAGCAGTCTGATGGCTTGGGACTCTCTGGCCATGATCTCTGCAGCGACAAGGACACGGATAAACCCAAAAAAATCTTGTCACCACTCACTACAATTACACTACTGTCTTTTCACCTGCATTTACTTTTGAATTAGAAGATTATAATTGTGTCTATATTTGAAATCTAAAACTATGTTCAGGACTGACATTTAGCTGAAATAAAGTCGTGTTGGTGAATATGAAACAAAACTGTGTGTGTGTTTTATCATATTTTATCTATTATTTGCATTCCAACTATACACACTCAAAACACACACACACACACACACCAGCCCCCAATACATTAGAAGAACATGTATTTGTTCATTTCTCTGAGATTCTAAAATGAAAGGAGATGGCATGGATCAGTGGCCAAAGCAATTAACATGACAGACGCCATGCACACCGCCCCTAGCTCACTTGTTCATGTTTTTGTTTTTGTTATCTGACAGAAAGAATTAGCTGTTTAGCGTGCTATTAGAGCTCATGTTTTCATTCATAAGTCTATTCATGAATTCAGCAACATGCTTATGCATATGAGCCCGAGTCATTTATAGATAATGAATTAGAAAGGTGCTGCAGCTCAGTGAAAATTTCCTTTCTTGCTAGAGTTAACAAATACATTATACACTGCGGGATTGGAGTCAGAATGATTTGTGACATACACCCACACATACACAAAACACACACATGCAAACAGGTATATCGTGTTTTTGAGGACATCCTGACACCACTGTGGCTATGAAGGACATCCCTACCTAACATCTTAGCAATGGAAAAGATATATTAGACAATGTCATTTGACACCACTGATCCCTCTTAAATAGATTATTCTGACCATGAAACAATAGACATATATAATACCTGAGTTTTCATGGTTTGCATGGACAGTGATATAGAATCATGATTTGTTGAACATCTTTACAAGGACTGTTTATGTAAAACACATACCAGAGTGATTTACATGGTCAGACATAGTTAACCGTGACCAATAACAAATAAAAATCAGGATTGCTTATATTTTTTATTTAATGCAAATCATATTTAAGGGGTAAGTTTTGTCTGGGAGCTATTTAAAATAGAAATAGATTGATATCTTCTTCTTCTTCTTCTTTCGGCCGCTCACATTCGGGGTCACCACAGTGGATCATCCGTCTCCATACTATTCTGTCCTCTACATTTGCCTCTTTTAAACCATCTACCTGCATGTTTTTCCTCACCACATCCATAAACCTCCTTTCTGGTCTTCCTCTTTTCCTCCTTCCTGGTGGCTCCATCCTCAGTATTCTCCTACCAATGTACCCCATGACCCCCCTCTGCACATGTCCAAAACATCTCAATCGCACCTCTCTCACTTTGTCCCCAAAACATCCTACATGCGCTGTCCCTCTAATAAACTCGTTTCTAATCCTGTCCATCCCCGTCACTCCCAACGAAAACCTTAACATCTTCAGCTCTGCTACCTTCAGCTCCACCTCCTGTCTTTTACTCAATGCCACCATACAACATCGCAGGTCTCACCACAGTCCTATAAACTTTCTATTTCACTCTTGCAAATACCCTTCTATCACAAATCCCTACTGCCACTCTTCTCCACCCACTCCACCCCGCCTCCATTCTTTTCTTCACTTCTCTAACACACACTTCCTCCCTCTCATTCACACACATGTACTCTGTCTTACTCCTACTGACTTTCATTTCCCTTCTCTCCAGCATGAACCTCCACCTCTCCAGGCTCTTCTCAACCTGTTCCCTACTCTCACAACAAATTACAATATCATCCGCAAACATCATAGTCCACGGAGACTCCTGTCTGACCTCAACCTGTCCATCACCACTGCAAATTGGAAAGGGCTCATAGCCAAACCTTGGCACAGTCCCACCTCCACCTTCAACTAGTCTGTCGTTCCTACTGCACACTTAACTGCTGTCACACTGTCCTCATACATGTCCTGCACCACCCTCACAAACTTCTCTGAGACACCTGACTTCATCATACAATACCACAACTCCTCTCTCGGCACCCTGTTGTTCGCTTTCTCTAGATCCACAAACACACAATGCAACTCTTTCTGACCTTCGCTATACTTCTACATCAACATTCTCAAAGCAAATATTGCATCTCTAGTGCTCTTCCTCGGCATATAACCATACTCTTGCTCACAGATGGTCACCTCTTCTCTCAGCCTGGCTTCCACTGGCTTCTTGACTTGACTTTACTCTTTCCCATAACTTCACTGTGACTAATCAACTTTATTCCGCTGTAGTTACTGAGTATTTTTTACTGAGACTTTTTATCATCACCCCTTCAACTTTCAGCTTTACATTCATCACCCTATCAGAATCTCTCTTCAGCTCCACTACACTCTTACTAAACTCTTTCTTCAGTCTCACCCCTACAACATTTCTCTTTCCATCCACATCATGATAGAACAGTTTAAACCCACCTCCAATATTTCTGGCCCTACCCCCTTTCCACTTGGTCTCCTGAAAACACAACATATCTACATATCTCCACTCCATCATATCAGCTACCTCTCTCCGTTTCTCCAACATTTAAAGTACCAACCCGAACCTCCACTCTCCTACACTTCTCCTTTCCCTGCTGTCTCTCCTTTGTAGCCCAATTTTCACTGCTACCCTGTTGGCTAACCATACCTGTGGCGGTCGTTGGTAACCCAGGCCTCAACCGACCCGGTATGAAATTCTGGAAGGTGATCCGTATATTTGATTTGGCACATGTTTTACATTGGATGCCCTTCCTAACGCAACCCCATTTATCCGGGCTTGGGACCGGCACTAAGAGTGCACTGGCTTGTGCAACCCTAATGGCTGGGATACAGACACACATACATACACACATAAAATTACACTGTCACACTCACACATTCTCCCTGGCCATGGGAAACCCTAGACATGATTAAGAGCCTAATGGAGTGCACTCTTTAAAGAACAATGCATTATCAGTCAGAAGTGCTATATCTTTCAGTCCGGCAAGCACATCATTCAAACACAGCTGCTTCCCTGTAGTGTATTGCTGATATCAGTGACCCTGTCTGATTTGTGTGTTTGCGCGTGTGTGTGTGTTGTGTGTGCGTGCGTGTGTGTGTGTGCACGTCTGCCGTCTTTCCCATATCCTCATTTTGATTAAACCACTACTCACCTTCTTCTCCTCGACTCACTGCAGTTCTTTTTTTATGTGTGTCACGCACGTCTCCTTGCCTGAACCTTTTCTTTGGCACGTTGCTTTCTGCTTGATCTCATTATCCCACCAATGCTTAGCCATTGATCTGCTGACTGTGCTGGCTTCAAAAAGGTCAGACACTGGATGAAGGCTTGGACAGGTGGAGGTTCTACTGACAGGATCTACTGATTGATAATGTGTGTGTGTGCGTATGTGTGTGTGCGTATGTGTGTGTGCGTATGTGTGTGTGTGTGTGTGTGTGTGTGTGTGTGTGTGTGTGTGTGTGTGTTCTCATTAGAACTAACCCCCTTTTTTCAGACTCATATCTGTAGGGCAACAATTGTAAGCATGGAAAAATGGCCAGCTGGACTCTAATCAAAATGAAACAGCACTTGCTTCCAAAAAAGCCTTTCTATCTCTTGATTTCAGCCATCATGAAATTTGTAATGGGGTCTGGATATTGTGCAATTTCACTGTGAAAGTAACTTTCTGTTCAAAACATGAGCCTCTTTTAGTAGGCTATATAAGAACAGTGCTCTTCTGTTCACAGAAACTGGTAGCCCTCAAATTAAAGATAATATTTGTAAAGCTTCATGGCAGATTTATAAGCCCTTAATAAAGTAATAAACCTGCATTTATATTTATAAAAAAAAAAAATAAAAGATTCTGAAAGGTGCCTGCTGTGCAGCTTTCCTTCATTACTTTTTATGTCAGAATTAAATAACATGCATGGTTTGTTAAAGGTCGTGTCATGTTATAGGATAAAACTTTCTAAGATTTCAAAGATACTTTTCTGCTCATCATGGTTTTAAAGATTATAAAAAGGTTATATAACTAATGCCCTTGCTTGTATTATGCATTGCCATTTAAATGGTTGATAGGATAATTGCATGAACTATAACTATTAAAGTGGCCGGTGAGTCTATGCTTGGTATTGTATTGCTTAAAAACCAGGATTTATTTAATTAATGACATCAGTTTGGCAGCAGTCAACTAGCTGAAAACAGAACATGGGGATCATGTCGCATACTTTAGATTTTTTTCCCTGCTTTATGCAGAACCCCTTTTTTCTCAAAGCTGTAAACTGTGCTGTGTTGTGTTTTTGTGCTGAGTTGATTTCCTATAATAATAATAATAAAAAAAAAAGCACTTATTTGAAACATGCTTTCCCTTTCTTTCAGTTGGCTAAGCTTATTTTCTTTTTTGAATTGCTAGATGTCCTGGTGATGATTCCTGGGAAATAGAGTCAGTAGAATATAAGTTTTGAATGCACTTAAGGAGATAAGTTAATTTTAATGTACGTTAATGAATTTCTCTTTGGAACCGTGCCTCAGAAAGTGTTTTGCAGCTGACAGCTGCTGAAGATTGATGATTAATTATGAGAAGAAACGGAAAAATTATTTGAGCTACAAACATAATCCCCATCTGCCCCCCCCTTCTGCTCATTCTATGTAGATAGATGAGTATACAGAGTCATTTTTTTAAGATAGATTTCTTTTCGATGTTAGGACTTGTACATTTAATAAATATTTGACCAGATTTCTTGCAGACGGTGAAAAAACTGACTTATTCTAAATGGAAATAATGTTTTTCAGGTTTTTCTCATCGACTCAAATAAAAAAAACCTTGTACACTGGTTGTTTTCAGCCAGAATAACAAATCAAAGCATGATTAGCATTAACAATGCTATTTTCTACTCAATCAGGATTTTACTGAAGGCCCTCTAAGTGCACATTATACCCAAAATGTCAAGATTGACCATTTAGTGTTGTAATACTAAATACTAACCCTTAGCCAGGCTTAATTCCAGCAACATACCTTTAAACCGTTGTAAATATTAGTGGCCTCTTTATCTTTTGTCCCTGGGGCCCTGCTGTACTCTAAATCATTTAAAAACATCATACTGTATCTTATCCATTTGATGTATACATCAGTAAAAGAAGCTGACTTTGATATTCCTCATCTCTCAAAAGGAAGCATTTCTTGTAAATGTATTTATGATTATAGGATACATTCCCAGCATACAGTATGTCATAGGTGAATGTTAACCATACATCTTAGCTTCATTAAAACCCCCTACCTCTGTTCCATTTAATTCATCTTCTATGGGGTATATTTACATAGAAATCACATCAGCTCTTTTTTTATTGCTTTCCTTTTTCAGCCTTGTCACTAGAGTCTAGAAGCTTACATTTCTCATTGGTTATAGATTGTACTCTGGAATGATCTAGTGCTTTCACATACATTTAATATACAGAATTGAAATGACTTTTAATTCCAGTAATATAACCAAGGCCTGTTATAATATATAAAGCAATCTACATTAATATAACATTATCTAAGTTGTAAACAAAATGACACAGAACTCCCTGCTGCAGGGCACCAGGTTCAGGACCTCGTGGTAGTGTCTTTGTACAAATTTCTCTCTGTGTTCTTCTTGTGGGTTTCCTTCAGGCTCTCCGGTATCCTCTACCCTCTCAAAAACATTACAGTAGGTCCAATTGACTAAAAGTAATTGGCCAGAGTTGTGAAATACGTACCCTGTACGACACCAATGTTTCATTCAGGATGTATTCCAGCCTAATACCCAGTGTTTCCCCCTACCAGGAACACTGTATGCTAGTGAATAATTTTATTAATGCTTTTATTGATATTCACAGCAAGCTAATTGAAACATTTCAAATATATGAAAATATGAAAAAAAAAAAAAAAAAAAAAGTATTTCAATTATTAAGAGAAATGTGCTAGATAATTTTAACACACGACCTCTACAAATAAATTGGTAACAGTGTACTTGTGCATTTTGGCAGATCGACAGATAGATGAAAGGCAAAGTATTACGAATTATTATGCATTACTCAATTAATTAGTTAATATTATTAATATTATCAATACTTATTCATTATTAATAATTATTACTAATAATTATTAATAGCTATCAATAACATTTAATACACTTAATACTTAATACTTAATACACATGTTTCTGGCAGATCCACAAAGAATTATTGAAATGTTAAGGGTGTGTAGGTGTAGTTGGTGTTGCAGGGAAATTATATTTTAACTTATAGAATCAACTTTCCTTTTTACTCCTTCTGCAGTAAACCTCCAGAACCTCAGCCATCATCTCAATATCTGAGATCTCAGAGAGCTGTTGGTCTGTTATCTGAGCTCTGTGCAATTCTCACAAGTCTTGAAGAACTCTTCCCATCAGTGGTGGGTATAGTGTAGCAAGTCAGAGAAGTGTAAAAAAAAAAAAAAAAAAATGTTTAGCACATTTAGAGTATATTCAAGTAGGTGTTATTTTTTATATGTTCGTTGCTCTATCTAACTTATATAGTAGTTTTCAAACCCTGATTGGGTTTTCAGCATAGCAGCTGGGCTGTAATGCCATTAAGCAAGCCACGCAACACATTTGTAATGATGACTGTGCCGACCTTTAATCAGCATCATTACAATGTAATTACTGCACAACACAATGCTATTTCACACGTACATAATCACCTGTGTTGTATGTGTGTATCATCTTTTAAACTGTCATAAATTATTCCAGGGAAAATCCACCCCACTAGTTATACTAGTTACTGGTAGCTATATAATTCACAGATCAATTTATTTAAATTCAAAGCTAAAACCACAAAGTTGTAATCGGATTCATGTTGATGTTGATAACTGTAAAATTCAATACACACTGTTTGATTTTTTTTTCGTTTTATGTGAACACCTCATAGGTAAACATTTATTGGAGCCCGGAGGATGGTAGCTAGTGAAACAAGCAAGATGATATAGCACATTTAAGAATAATGACAGGAACAAGGAGGTTCTGATCAGTCCATGAATTTGCATTCATTCTTTTTTGTTTTTGTTTTATCTGCAGTTAAAAAAACTACAGTATTACAGTGTGGGCACACAGAAAAAAGAGATAATTGCTCATTTATTAATATTTCTATTAAGCATCTCAGACAAAGTCTATTAATCAAAATCCCTCAAACACAAATACTGAGGAATGCCCTAAAGTGCACAGTTACACATTCATAGATCAAAGATAATCTAATAGAAGATGGTGTGAGAAGGGGCAAGGCGGGACAATGTTGTTTTGCAATAAATGTCAGAAGAAAGCATGTGTTGGGTTTCCATTTACTGTTACTCTCTTGTTGCATTTCAAAATCATCAGTCACACGAGATTATACAAGAGTACAACAAATCTGAATAACTCAAATGGCAAGAATCTATAAATGAGACACCATTTTAAATATTTTTCAATTTGAGCAAAATTTGTTTTTAAACATCTTTCATTTCATAATATGTTTTAAATGAATGCAATACACACGAACCCTAATCAGCCATATTCAATGGAAAGTAAATGTTAGGCAGAACGTTTTTTGCTCTTTGCAGCAACAGATTACTAAACAGTTAAATACTGTAAAGAAATAAAACAGTACTTTTATCTTTCAAATGCCTGTAAGTGTAATAACACTGTTTTAATGCTACTGGAACAACAACTTCAGCAAGAACTTGACTTTTTAGCTTGTGTTTGAGTGTGTGTTGGAAAAAGCAATGGAATATACAGGCTTGGCTTAAAGGTCAGTCCTCCCACTGGCCATGACAGAGGGCTTATACACAGCATATGAGTTTGTCCAAGCCTTTGTTTAATGCCAGTCACATGTTTCTGACACACTCAACTGTATGTCAAGGTCTCATGGATATTCAGTTAAACTTGCCATGCAGATGTCTTCGCTAACTCTGGTTGAATGGTTTGTTTTGTCCCCCCCACCCCCTCCCCCCAAAGTATAATATTTTTTATTTTTTTCAATTACAACCTGCAATGGACCATAAACTGGATCACAGTTTTATAATGTGACTAAGAAACCGCAATGAGAGGGCAATAAATCTTTAACCCCACTATTTACCATTGATAACACAATAAACTTTATAGAGCTTGGCAAATTTGATTTCCTTATTTTATTGAGTATTGTTGAGAGCTCTGCCTGGTAAACAGGATTTTTCACCTCAGAAGTTCATAAATTACCTCACAAATCAGCTCATGAGTAAATGGAGCTTTTCGAATTGAGCATTGGGATACATTGCATAAGCAGCATTACAGAAGTAGCAAGTCATCTAGAGTTTTTTTTCCAGGGAACTCATGCTGCATGTTGTGACAGTTTCACAAAGTCAGGTTAACTATTATTGTGTTAGTCTGTCTTCATATATTCACTCATCAGCCATATGTATCTAGCCAAGAAACTTGAAAACTTATGACAGTAAAATGTAAAAACTGTGACTGGTCAAGGTGTCTGAGCTGTACCAGTCACGCAGCCACACTGCTATATATGTAGTTAGTATATACAGTATGTGTGTGTGGGGGGGGTTGTCTCTGTAACTGTCATACTGTAGGTTGGTGTTAGAAAAACATAGTATGGAGAGAAATTGTAGTGGGACCGCATGCAAGACTTGTTCAAAGTTACTTTTACCACCCTGAAGTAGTTAACAACATAAAACACAGTTTTTGTTCCTGTGTGGTTGTGTTATTTTATTGTTTACTCCTCAAAAGTATAGACATTTGCTATTAATTTACTTTATACTGTATTTATACTACAATTATATAAAAATGACCCCAAAAATTCCTAATTCTTTCCAGATTTTGGCCACAAATGTATATTTTCTTTGATAGCATCATTCAAAATCAAGTATATACTGGTGGAAGTGCCTGCCTTGCTCAGCTGAATATGCTTCTATGTTTACCTTCAATTTATTCAAATAAGCATCAAGGACATGTACTCTGAAAGACTCTGGAGCTCATTGTACCATTAGCAGAGTCTCAACCACATAGCTCCATACAGATTTTAGCATTGTGATTGCCCAGGAAGCCCTAAACCACTGCCACAAAGCTGTTCCAAGACACTTTTTCTTGTTCCTAGTGAGCTTCTTGGGGAATTGCTTGCATTCCTGGATATTTGTTTCTTGTGGTCAGCCAAAGACCCTGGCTTTGGCTTTTGCCTCAGGCAGCTTAGGTAGGAAATCTTGAAAGTTCTTCAAGACTGAAAGCTGACTTCTGATCTAGTGCTGTGACAATTGTTTCATTAGGCTCTATTATATGTAATTTCATTTGGCATCATCATCGGCCATTTAAGTTTTTTCTTTCCAAAGAAGATGTTGTCCTTGGTTAGTAGTGACCTGGGTGTTTCCTTCTGTCCAAAAGACATATCAGGAAATCTTAGTAAAAGTTGCTTTGAAACCCACCAGGAATAGCACCATTTGTGAAGTCTCAAATGACCTCTTAGCTAGAGTATACTCATCATATAGTACTTCAAGTTGTCCAGCAATGTCTAGACAGTGTTGTAAACCTTTTCGAGGTTTCTTCATTTATATAAATGCAAAAGTGCAAATGTGTTTATTTCTCAAAGAATTTAGGTACATTTCAAATGAACAATGTCTTGGATTCAAAAGCAAAGTTTGTACAAATTAAAAGCCATTGTCTATATTTCTGTAGGATATACAATTACGGATTATCACTAGTTATCCAGGAACCAAAAAAGTAATTAGTTAATTAATAATTGTTATATAGTGTATAGTGTTATTTTTATAAAACTGAATGTCTCAATGTGTTTGGCTCCCCTTATACAGCAGCTATTTAAAAATGATTACATTTTTTTGTTGTATTAATTAACAAAATACAAAATACAGGACAAACATTCACACTCTCATTCACAGGGAAAGCGATCTAGTGGTGTATCTTGTCACTTCTTTTCTCCATTGGTTAACTTTTCCATAATGTCAATGTTTAGGTACAGGTCATATCATAAACATTAATTCATAAACATCAATATCATGTTATATATCAACTCATCATAGACTTACAGTGAGGAAAATAAGTATTTGAACACTCTGCTATTTTGCAAGTTCTCCCACTTAGAAATCATGGAGGGGTCTGAAATTGTCATCGTAGGTGCATGTCCACTGTAAGAGACATAATCTAAAAAAAAATCCAGAAATCACAATATATGATTTTTAAACTATTTATTTGTTTGATACAGCTGCAAATAAGTATTTGAACACCTGTCTATCAGCTAGAATTCTGACCCTCAAAGACCTGTTAGTCTGCGTTTAAAATGTCCACCTCCACTACATTTATTATCCTAAATTAGATGCACCTGTTTGAGGTCGTTACCTGCATAAAGACACCTGTCCACCCCATACAATCAATTAAAGAATCCAACGACTAACATGGCCAAGACCAAAGAGCTGTCCAAAGACACTAGAGACAAAATTGTACACCTCCACAAGGCTGGAAAGGGCTACGGGAAATTGCCAAGCAGCTTGGTGAAAAAAGGTCCAATCATTAGAAATTGGAAGAAGCTAAACATGACTGTCAATCTCCCTCGGACTGGGGTTTCATGAAAGATCTCACCTCGTGGGGTCTCAATGATCCTAAGCAAGGTGAGAAATCAGCCCAGAACTACACAGGAGGATCTGGTCAATGACCTGAAAAGAGCTGGGACCACCGTTTCCAAGGTTACTGTTGGTAATACACTAAGACGTCATGGTTTGAAATCATGCATGGCACGGAAGGTTCCCCTGCTTAAACCAGCACATGTCCAGGCATGTCTTAAGTTTGCCAATGACCATTTGGATGATCCAGAGGAGTCATGGGAGAAAGTCATGTGGTCAGATGAGACCAAAATAGAACTTTTGGGTCATAATTCCACTAAACGTGTTTGGAGGAAGAAGAATGATGAGTACCATCCCAAAAACACCATCCCTACTGTGAAGCATGGGGGTGGTAGCATCATGCTTTGGTGGTGTTTTTCTGCACATGGGACAGGGCGACTGCACTGTATTAAGGAGAGGATGACGGGGGCCATGTATTGCGAGATTTTGGGGAACAACCTCCTTCCCTCAGTTAGAGCATTGAAGATGGATCGAGGCTGGGTCTTCCAACATGACAATGACCCGAAGCACACAGCCAGGATAACCAAGGAGTGGCTCTGTAAGAAGCATATCAAGGTTCTGCCGTGGCCTAGCCAGTCTCCAGACCTAAACCCAATAGAGAATCTTTGGAGGGAGCTCAAACTCCGTGTTTCTCAGGGACAGGCCAGAAACCTGACTGATCTAGAGAAGATCTGTGTGGAGGAGTGGGCCAACATCCCTCCTGCAGTGTGTGCAAACCTGGTGAAAAACTACAGGAAACGTTTGACCTCTGTAATTGCAAACAAAGGCTACTGTACCAAATATTAACATTGACTTTCTCAGGTGTTCAAATACTTATTTGCAGCTGTATCATACAAATAAATAGTTAAAAAATCATACATTGTGATTTCTGGATTTTTTTTTTTAGATTATGTCTCTCACAGTGGACATGCACCTACGATGACAATTTCAGACCCATCCATGATTTCTAAGTGGGAGAACTTGCAAAATAGCAGGGTGTTCAAATACTTATTTTCCTCACTGTATGCTAACAGTATGGAGAGAACAGTGGCTTAGTAGTTGGCATGTCTGGGTAACATTTTTGAAAACCTGCCACCACTCTCCAGAGTTTGAACATTTTCTTTTGCAGTCCAAACACCATATTACATTTGTAAATTGTCTGTGAATGACTAACATGGCACCATCTCCTGGGTTTCTTGTGCCCTCAGTTCCCTGGTGTACCCTGTGTAGGATAAGCAATAGTAAATGGATGGTGGCTGTTCCATTACTAAATAATTATCTTGACAGCTGGCATAATATTTGATGTCATCATGGTCTGTGATAGTTAATCTATCACCTGCTGGTTTACTCATCACATACTTAATTACATTAGGATTTATGACAGGTATTGACTAAAAAAATCATTATTGTCTCATCTGCTCATACCTCAAAAATATTTCAATTTAGATTACAAATTTCTAAGAAGAAGAAGAATTTCTAGAAGGGTATATATTTATATATATATATATATATATATATATATATATATATATATATATATATATATATATATATATATATATATAAGAATTCATAAAATTTTAACAAATAAATAAAATAATATATCAAAGGAAGCAAAGACGGAAAAACTGACACTAAATTGTTTCAGTTATTATTCCTCACATACCGCGAGTGTTTAAAGAACACTGACATCACAGAAGTTTTGTGCATGTTTCATTTCCTCATTACTGAAATATCAACTCAGACACACACACATAAACACACACACACACACACACACACACACACACACACACACACACACACAAACATTAATAGGTACCATTTATACAAACGTTGTTATGGATACCTGTTGATGGCTTTATCTCGTTTCATTCTTGTTGCAGCTAATGAAAACGTTTCTTTGCACGGCAGCTTAGAAATCTTTTCTCTCTATGTAAATCAATGTCATTCATTTTTCCTGTTTTAAGCACAGTGAAGTGTGAATGTAGACCTAATTTTAAACCATTATTTCTGCTTGTTGTCATGGTTTCAACATGGTTCGACATGATTACATAGCACCATGAGCACTGATTTTGAGCTCTGATGAATTCATATTGACTTGACATTAGAGGCATTTCATATAAGATATGAACAAACATTGGGAAATGGGTATTTTCTATTGTTTGTAAATAGTACCATAAGCATGTGTAACAATTAGCATAAGACAACATTTGCAATTATAGCTGTTATGCTGAAAATCAAATGGTAATCCTAAACATATCAATTTATACAAACTGTAAATTTGACTCACATAAGATTACGTGTTCTTTTATGACACATTCGTGAATTTTTTTTTTAAGTTTTTAAGTCAAACAAAACACTCTTTATAACCATGTTGAGCAGAGAACCATCTCAGTGTGCACATCTACATGGCACAAGGGCTCCATTAATAGTCTGAGGATATAAATCATATGTTTGTGCTTTCACAATCACTGAATTTTATTCTAGTTTAACACACAATTTATTCTGTATAAGTTTAATTCACTTTTTTCTTTCACTCGTTTAGCACTTACAGTACTTCATCTATGACCAGCTTGTTTACACTTCTCCCTTCTGTTTTTATGATTATTTTCTATTTATATGTAATGTGCTAAAGCATGTGTCTGAGTGAGGATAAGCAAAATCTACGGTCCATATTTATTTAATTCCTTGACTATGAAAAAATTCAGTGAAGAGGGGAAATCCTTTTACATAAGACTATGGCATGGAAAAGATGCCATTATTGGTTTTGGGTTTGTAAAAGCAGATGTGAGAAAAAAAAAGCTTAGTGAATGGTTTGGGTTGTGTGCAAAGTTATATCTGAAGAGTAATGTATTGGAAATGGATATTTGCAGTTTTCTAATTCCTGTTATTTTACCTGGTTATATTTATTCTGACATTAGACGCAAAATATTTGCAACAATTTATGAAGGTCATTGGCAGTGTAAAAACTTGCTGGCCATGACATGGCACAATTACTTAAGCACTTGGCTTGGACACGCGCTATATTTTGGCTGACGGACTACAGTGTCACGGTGGCTTGAATGTTTTTGCTTCTTATGTTGAGAAACAACAGCATTAGGCTTGACATATGATACCATGTTTCTTTTCCACAACATTTCAATATGCACTTTTTGCTTTTCTTTGGCTTAAGGTAATGATGCAATAACACACAGCTATCCAAGAAGCCACAGCCTTTTTCTTTAGTTTTTTCATAGCTACAGTAGCATTTGGATAAAGGTGACCTTGAAGGGACTACGTTCCTGTAAGTGCCATTAGTGGTGGATTTTAAGAAATTGGGTTGTATTCCTGAGAATTCATCTCCAATCTCTCAGGCCATTATCCACTTGCTGATCACTGCCTGAAGAAGACATGAATGACAACATGAAGGGCGGTGGTAGCTTAGTGGATAAGACATTGGATCAGAAGGTCAACTGCTGGGCCCTTGAGCAAGACCCTTATCCCTCAACTGCTCAGTTGTTAGTCGCTCTTGATAAAGGCATCTGCTGAATGCTATGAATGTAAATATATAAGAGGTCAATGTGTTAAGAGCACTGATAAATGAACCATACAAAAATTGTCACTGTTTAATTTGATGCAGGCTCCGTGGGCTACAAGCTCCTAAATTGACAAATGTTATTTGAGTCATTTTGTAATAAGATATTAAACATTTGATTGAACTATGAGCATGAGGGAATGTTTAAACTTGGCTTCTTTAAAGCTTCAGACAATGATGTATTAACTAATAAATGCTGGTGTTAATCTTTTTGGTAGCTTTGGTTTTGAAGTCAGTTCTTGAGGAAATGAGGAACAGTGAGTTCTAACTTGGTTGCCAGAAGTTGATTTCCAAGAGATTCAAAATTCATAACAGAGCTTCACCAGTAAGATCAGCCTGGGAGCTTTCCATTACACCCCTCCCCCCCTAAACACACAAACACAGTCACTCCTAAGCAACAGGCCTGAAGTGGAATTTACAGGCAACACACAGCTGCAGGAGATCACAGGGGTCTTTACTATTTCCCTATCGTTCGTTTCAGCCCTCAGGCTCTCAAGAGAACTGGCAGAAATCATTCCACATCATCCTTGCGCACTGTGCCAATCGATACAAGACCGAGCCAATCGATGATGGTGAGGATCGGCTGCGAAGCTGAAACATTCAGCTAGGATTTTCCATTTGGTACTCCTATACATTCTACTCTGGTTGCAGGTCAGTCCGAAAAAAGATCTGCCTCATCAATCATATGTAAGTACATATAAAAAGACCCGGAAAAACTTTAAAAGACGACACCGGATCGATATTTCTCATTCTGCCGTTGTTCAAGCTTTAGGATAAGCGTTTATTTCCATTAATTAGTCATCACAGTGAAAATAAGGAACTCGGGTGCATATGTAAACACATCAGATGATCTTGGATGCCTGTCATCATGTTGCAAATGAATTCAAATAAAGGTCAACATGTGTTTTCAACTGTTTTGCCATGGCGTTTGCTAACCACAAGCTGCCGGAACACCATCACATACATACATATAAACCCATGAGCACAATTTTTCCAAAGGACATGCCGCCTTTTCTGTTTTGAAGATGGTGGTCTATTACATCGCTCTAAAATTTCCCAAAGGTCCACAGTCAGGTTAAGATCTGCTGATTGATGTAGGACATTATTTACATCAGAGCATTCAGTGAGCCCATGTGTCCTGATACTTAAGGTTGAAGTCCTACTGGAAGAGACCACTCCCAAGAGGATTGAAATGTTTCATCGAAGGATCGCTGAGAAGGTCTGTGTAATTAATTTCAGTGACCCTCGGCTCTCTGGGGACCCACAATATGCCAGCAAAATGAGCTTTACAGCATAACCATGCCTCTGTATTTCAGTCCATTTGTCATCTTTATGCAGTTTAATCAACTGGTGAGGCGATTAAAGATGATTTTTAAAAGAAATAACAACAGAGACTGGGTTCATTCTCTCAAAATATGCCGCATACCTCTGGCATGCATTTCTAAAGCTGTATGTCTATTTTTTTGTGTGGCAGCATGGCAGAAAATCTGTACCCCCCTTCCCCCCCCCCCCCCAAAAAAAAAGCCTCTGACAGACTTGTATTTGTTCGTACTGTAAGTGCATTGAAACTGCCTATGCTGGAAGGAGATTTCTGATAAGCACAGAAGACAAAGGCATGACTGTGCCATGCAGGTCATTCCTCTGACAAACAAACCTCTCCCCTTGAGTGAGACACAGAGAGCCGTTGGTTATGACCAAACAAACAAGTAAAGAACCATTTCCTAGAGGTTGACAGGATAGAAGGTGTGTTGAATCAATCCGATATATACAGCATCGATTTTGTGTGTTATAATGGGATTCAGAGGGCGACTCCTCTGACAAATATCTTTTCTTCTCTCCTGTGCCTAAAGCTGTGCGTTTTAGCTGGCAGCAGAGCAGATCCAATTAACATACAAATGGAGATTTCGGCACTTCATCACTCATTGCCATACTCGTTCATCATGCCTTTCGTTGCCACCCGTTCCCAATTTAATTTGCTGGGGGTTTTTTGTTTGTTTGTTTTTTTAAAACAAACTCTGCAGTGGTTTTTCATGGCTATATGGGAATCAATTTCTAAAATCTCAGAAGCTACACTATCTAAATTCCTCTGATTGCACATGATCCCACAATTTCAGATTGTGCTGTACCTTTGCGAAGGTTTATTATATATAGTGCTCATTTACTACCTATCCTGCAGTCTCAAAGCCTCAAAGATCCCCTCTGAGATAATAAAAATCTATCTTCCTCATAATTCACCTGGGGAGCACTTGTCAAAACGAAAGTGTGTGTTGAGTTATTCACGACTCAAAATATGGAGACAGAGAAGGACGGGAGCGAATGAGAAGGGTTCCAAAAGAAAAAGCCACTGGGATTAGATAGATGGATGTGAGAGAGTGACTGAGAAGTAGGTGTGGAATGACTCAGGGACATGAGAGTGTCCATATAGTGTACATAGATACTGTAGATAGGATGTTTAAATATATAATTTAAATATATAATATAAAAGTATTGTTTCTTAAAGCATTTGTTTCATATAAAATTTTATATTGCAGTGGTATTGCTTAGATCATTCCTATTTCTTTTAGAATGGGCTCGAAATCCACTGTGACCTTGACCATGAGATTCATGAATGAATGGATATTCTCTCTTTTCTCTAGTTGGTAGTCTTTCGATTATGTGCTGACTAAATAGTTTAATCAGAATACTTTCCACTGTTCTTCCATTGAGGGGAAAAAAACATCACTTTGTCCTATTCCTATACATTTGTTTAGCTACGTTCTAGTGCTATGTAGCAGCAAAACATTAATTGTAGAACATCTATTATTAATGTCTAGGCAGTTAATTATAAATGGGCATTCCCAGCATAGGCCTAATGAAATTCACTTATAGTGGTAATTAATATGAGGGTGCGGATTCTCTTTGACGGTATGCTCTTTTGTGTCAGTGAGGTGTCTTCATGCCTACCAGCTACAACCTCCATTCATCAGTCCTGCTGACATTTTCAGAAATGTCATCAGGTTCAGTTGAGGGTTTCTAAGACTTATGGTCTCTATTTCTCTTCCAAGTTCATCTCACACTGGTACCTTTTTATAAAATGATAGTCTTGTACAGTTTTGAAGTTTATTTTATTTTACTATGAAGCAGGAGGGGGGTTGGGATGGGGTGGTGTTTTCAGATTGACTCAGCTGAGCTAAACTGAATTATAAAAAGAACTCCGAATTTTTTTTCCAGATTTACCAAAATGTTTAATGATTCTATGGCATAGTCACAAAGCTAAGACTAATGCTAACAACTGTCTACAGTTACACTTAGTGGAAATAGCTCTGGTTTTAGGAAACAATAATGACATAGTGTAGCGTTATCTTAAAGCAAATTATGAATTTCACTTTTGAAGTCCGAATGGTACTCTAAAAACAATTTGGACTGTGCCCAGCACAGTGCATAAACTTCTCTGGTTATGTGTTAATCCGGAGCACTGACCATCTGCTAGATTTCCTGAAGTGCCACTCAGCTTCCACCATATCATGTCTATTCCATGAAATAAACATTATAAAAAATGGAGATGCTTGCTCTAGCAAACTAACTACCATTAAATTAGATCATCCCAAAAGTACAGCAAGGAACTTTAAACAATAGCTAGAACTTCATCTCAAGCACTCATTTAAAATTTAAATTGTGTTTGACAAAAACTTGGAAAAGAACAAATGAGTATGTGATACAAATGAGATCCCAGATACAGCTATGTACACCGCCCTTGTATAATTGGCCCAGGAAAGACATCAGAAATGTCTAACAATACTCTAGGCATTACCCAGTAACCTGTAAATAAAGTGACCTCATTTGAAGTACATGCTTGGCCATGAAATAAAAAGAATTTCACTCAATAATTTCGAATAATTAGTATTTACAGGCCACCAGGGTCTTGTTGTCAGTTTTTACATGAATTTGTGGACCTTCACTTAAATCTGTGCGTTTCATTATGAAAAGAATTGTATGCCTGCATGCATTCAGTCTGTGTTTAGGTCTCACTGGAGTACTGAAACTTTGTTAGTTAAGGTAATACATAATCTGCTATGGCCTCTAGATAGGGTTGTGTCTTTTGGCTTATTTTGCTCTATCATAATGCTGTTTTTGATAAAAGAGATCACAAAGTACTTCTAGATTAATTTATTAGGAGAGCAGCTCTTTTAATTTGCATATTGTGATTTGTTTAATAAATAATATTGGCAAACTTGTTATATGAAAATGGGAAATGCAGTGTAGCATTTTTGTTACACTATATAAACTACATGGTAAAAAACATAACTTGTTACTGGATTAAAAATAGCTAAGCTATTGTTAGTATAATAATAATATAATTAAGCTAGTAAGCTAGTTAGCATCTCCCCACCACTGGCTACTTCTACCAAGACCACAGGTAACAAGAAGTTAGCTTTTTGTGTAGATAATATGGAAACTCCTGATGTCCTTTCAGTTACATCATGTGCAGTTATAAAAGGCCTTTATGTGATTATTGACTCTATTCTTTCATTTAAAATTAGATAATAAAATTAGGATAGACATTTCCACAGTAATCTAAAAAAAATAATAATGTTACATAAACCAGATATCTGGATATTTCAGTATTTCAACTGAAAAAAAATATACCCCATATCTTATCCACCCATGTTGCATTGATTATAAAATTGGTGCTAATTACCTATAAAGCACTAAAGGGTCTTGCCCCACTGTTCGGTCTACTATGATCTGTTTTGATCAGTAGGTGCAGGCTCTTCGTAAGTACCAAAATGGTGACTACAGTAATAGGCAGTGCTCAGCTACGGAATAGACTTCCAATTAATGTTTAGTAGTCAGACACAGTCTCAAGATTTGCATTTCCAAACAGTTATCATTATCAAGCCTCACCCTAGCTTCAGGGTATAATCTGGATGTATACCATGGATACTGTTGATATTTACCTAACAATTGCTGCTGTTTTCATACTGTTAATAATAGGACTCTGTTCAATGCTCACAATAAGACCATAATGAATTTTCTTATAACATAGGCAGTCCTGTATAAGTAAACAAATTAACAAAAAATGAAAATAATATTGGGGCATGGTTATTTTGTGGTTAGAATTTTTGGATTGTGCCTAAGGGTTGGGGGTTCAAATCAAATGCTTTGGGTTTTTTCTCTGGGTCCTCTGGCTTTTCAGGAGACATGCATTGCAGGTTGGTTGGCATTTTAGAACTGTTTAAGTGTGTAGTGTGTAAGTGTATAGGTTGTGACCTGCAATAGGTTGGCCGCCCATCTATGTTGTCTTCCACCTTGTGCCCCAAGTACCCATGGATAGGCTCCAGGCTCCAGGCCAGAAACCTAATGAATAATAATAATAAATCCTGAGCAGATTATTTAAGATCACTTATGATTTGAAATGATGTAGCTGAGGTTGAGGAACTTTCAAAGCCACAATTTAGAGATGCTGGCAGTGCTCACATCAATTCTGGGATTTACTGGGATTTAGTTTGGTATATTTATAAGTCGATGTTAATCTTTGTATTTAAATGCAAATACAGATAAAGTAATGGATTCTTGGAGCACAGATACTCTGTGGAAATGGTGAAACAGTATAGATGGATCTGCCCTTATTACTAGCATTCTGATTTAGTTTCAAATGAAATATCAAATTTTTAATTGGGAAAAAAAAAGGTTCTTTATCTATATTGATTTGTATTTTGTTTGTACTGCATGTCTGCAGTGTATATTGGCACATGTTGTGGTGCTTTTCCTTTTATGACTTCATCTGTATGAGACTTGTATATACTGCAATTCTGCCCTTGTCCTCTTTTCCCCCACCCACTCATTCACATTCTCTCTCTCTCTCTCTCTCTCTCTCTCTCTCTCTCTCTCTCTCTCTCTCTTTCTCTCTCTCTCTCTCTCTCTCGCAATCACACTTGCAGATTCAAGCTGACAGATAATCAAGTGAATGCAGAGGTGAAAGCCAGGACATTCATTTACAATAAGCTGCCGTGGGCATATAAAGAGAACATAAATAAATGGTATGAAAGGACAAAATATGAAGAGTAGTGGCAGGGCAACATGCATGCTCCCTTTTGCCCTTTTGCCCTGTTAGGACTGTGAAAAGCATGGGTTGTTGGCGTAGGCTGCACGGCTGCCCACTCTTTTGCCAGAAGCTGAATACAGGGAGGCGAAAGACTCTGGAAGAAAAGCTTAAATAACAGTTCTGATTTGGAGCTCAGCAACTAAGCAACCGGTCATGAAATTTGAGAGAATGTTACCAGATCCAGGGATCCTCGGCTGTGATCTGCATGTAAAGTGGAAAAAGCGAGAGAGACAAAGAGACAGTGAGAAAGAGAGCGATAGAGAGAGAGAGAGCGATAGAGAGAGAGAGAGAGAGAGAGAGAGAGAGAGAGAGAGAGAGAGAGAGAGAGAGAGCTAGAAAGGGACTGCAAATTCTTGGGTTGACCAAATCCTTTAGTTAGAATTGTCTGTTCTCATGTGTCCTGTAATTCATTCAGACAAGCTTTTTTTGTAAACAGGCAAGAACATGTATACATATAAGATTTTATTTAGACTGGTGAATTAAAATTAAATAAATAAATATTTATTTATTTTCTTTATTTTTTGCTTCTCAGTGTGCCACAATCTATTAGACCTAATTCAGCTAATATAAAAATATATATAAAAAAAAATATTAAAAAAATAGTCTAAAACCACTTATCAACCCCTATTCTTAAATAAAAGGCACCATTTAAAAAAAAGGAAATGTGGAAATATAAACCTGTACTACCATAAATAATGGGAGTTTAAGCCAAGAAAAGACTTCAAACTAACAAACAATGTATTTCTTTTGTACTACACAGTTAACTGTATTACAACTATGCCCTTATTTGTTCAAAACAGAGTTAGTATATAAAGGGCTTTAGGAGAGCTCCAGCATTGTTCAGGTCTTATCTGGAGGACACCTTAAGGTCACCACTCACTTTATGGAGTGGATGAGCTGTCTGCTCTGTCCTGTTCAAAAGGAATGTTGAAAGCCATATTATCACCCCAAACACGGTGGCCTCTTAACCACAATGTTGGTAAGGAGGACAAGTAAATAAGACAGATCTCTTCTTCTCTTGAAAGGGACAATGCTTGTCTGACCTAATAATGAAAATAAGGTTTAGACCAGCTTGTCCCCTTATAGGGTAGTGTCACTGCAAATCAATGCAAAATTATCCTGACAGATCAGCTACATTATATAGTAAAACAATTTTATCCTGGTAGGACACACATAGTATGAGATATTAAATGATTTCGCAAATTGTAAATCATTAATAATAGTGTTCACAGTCACCAGATCCCAACCCTGTATAAGGTGTTCTTTTAAACACTATTTAAGCGAGTATCTTTAAAAAAATTGTGTTGATCACACCAGTGTAGTTTCAGGTGGCTCTTTGTGGCCCAACACAAACAATTGTTATTTTTTCCTCTTATTTCACACATGAGCAAATACTACTTTAACACAACTTAAAATGTTTAGAATGGCAAAAAAAAAGACATTAAATAAAATACTTACTAATCATATTTAAGTCAATAAGGGAAGTATGAAAAGATGAGTTGTGAGTAGTGGCACAGTAAGTGTTGATAGTATTGCTGTCTCACAGCCACAGCACCAGGATTCCCAGTTTGATCCTAAACTTGTATTTAGAGTTTCACATATCCTTCTACATTCCTCTGGGTTTTTTGGTTTCCTCCAATCTCCCCAAAACATGCCAGTAAGTTGATTGGCTAAATTTTGCTAGGAGTAATTGAATTGAATATTGAACCAGTGGTGGGCCATGCATTTGGTACCTGGGCCTTCAGTGAAGACTTTCCCGCAGTGACTTAATCCAGCTCTTAATACCACCACTATCACGTAACGATTATAGAAACCGGAACTATACAAAAACGCAATATAACAACGCGTGGCATTACACAGTGAGGCATTTTACATATGGAGGGTAAATACCATTTTACTAATGCAAAAAACCCAGTTAAGACACTCCAAACCTCTACACTACAACTGTGCCACCTACATCATCTGGAACAGTTCGGAAAATATTTGTCTAATAATATGACAAATACATTCAAAATGGAAATAAAATACAACCTACTGACCAGAGTGTCAGGGTGTGGACCACGAGCCGGAAGCAGGAGTAACTCTATCATGCTTTAATCAGAAAACACACATGCAGAGTTATGCAATCCACAAAAGGAGTATAATCCAAGGAACGGAAAGTAATCCACAGAACGAAAAGTAATCCACAGAACCAGCGGGGAATGCTGGCAGCCTCGAGCAAGGTCGGTGTCCTTAGCCATAAAGTAGGTCTGACACGAGTGAGATAGGAATGGAGGCTTATATAGGGTATTCGGTAATGAGAGACACCTGTCTCTTGTTAATGCCAGGAGCGGCAGAACGAGGCAGCGTGACAGCTACCGAGGGGGGCATAGCAGGTGGATCCCTGACATTACCCCCCCCCTCCAGGGGCGGCACTTGACGCCCCAAAACCACCCACACCAGGCGGGCCAGGGCACTCCGAGAAAGGCCCCGCTAACCGTCCAGGGTTGAAGGAGGTGGCCCGGGAACGCACCGCCAAGAAACTAGGAAAGGTCGGGAAAGACCCAAGGCAGAGCGACGTCCCCAGTGGAGGCCTGGAGCAAAGAGACCTCCACCATGGAGGTCCAGAACGGAGCAACGTCATTGTCGAAGACCGGAGGCTAAGCGACGTCCTCGGTGGAGATCAGAGGCAGAGCGACGCCCTCACCGGAGATCGGGGCGGAGCGACGTCCTTGGTGGAGCTTGCAGGCTGGACGAACACTGGCCGGAGATCGGAGACGGAGAGACGCCCTTGGAGAAGATCAGGGGCGGAGCAACGTCCTCGGCAAAGATCAGAGGCCAATCGACGTTCTCGGCAGAAACCGGGGGCCGAGCGATGCCCACGGCAGAGTCCGGAGGCCAAGCGACACCCACGGCGGGCTTCACACATGTTTTGCCAGTCGAACTTGGATGTAACAGTTTCCCTCTGACTAACCAATCAGAGGACGGAAAAATGCTGAAGTTATTCTGGGCCAGTAGCTGGCCATGTGGGGCGAATTAAAAATCTGATTGGTTAAAGAAACAGACCCTTTGGTAATATTCTTATGGTCAAAGAGCCAGCAGTATAGATTTGCAGGCCCTGGGCAGATTAGATTGACATGGCAGCACATAGAGGCTGAAATCTGATTAGACAAAAAATCTAACATCCACATACACGTACTGGAAGCAGTGCAGCCAAGAGAAACGCTACGAAATGAAGAGATACTGTTGGAAATAAATTAATACAATTTCATGGAAAAAATATTAGAATTTAGGGTGTAAATGTAGTCAGTGCTTCTGATAGTGTTTAGGCCAGCAGAGAAGGCCTTGCTGGCCCTGACCGCTCGCTACTGATGCCCTTTCAGGGTGTATTTCTGCCTCATGCACAATATTTCTGGAATAGGTTTTGGATTTAACCTTCATAGCATAAAATGCTTATGGACGAAGATTTTCATGATAATTGACAAATAAATTCAAAACCGTCACACTTTTAAGCCTATTTGACCAACCTATGTATTTAAAATAGCTACAATAAAATATAAGACTAAAATCGAATATGTTTATTTACATTCAAAGATGCTTGTGGAAATAGGAACATGGCAGCACTGCAACATTCTAACACGCAATCCAATAAAGCTCATGGTAACATTATTTGCATCAGGAAGACACACATTCTGTTATCTCTTGGAAACAGTGTGGCACATTTAGCGCTGCCTGATGTAATTTCATTCATCCCTGGTTATAGATACACTTCATCCCCATTACTCTGTTGGTCTTAATAAAGTGAAAGAGTAAAAGATTAGCTATTAGATAAGCAATGTCTAATTCACAGGCCCTGGTGGACCGCCAAAATCATTTAACAGACTTTTTTACTTCAAAGGGTGAGTTACTTCACCCTTTCTCCAAACAAGAGAGCTTTTGATCACTTTGGATTTCCCGCTTCAAAGACTTTGACTGAAAGATTTGTTCCTTCTACCGTGTAAATAAAATGTATCGGAATATAATAATTTGATATGTATAATAAGAAATTTGAAATCATTTAAATTTCAAAAGCAGCGATCATCTAATAGGTTACATTTCTAATGAGCTTTCTAATGACTCCTGGCATGAAAGAGACATGACACAATTCAATAGTAAAGCACAGACCATGACAGTATACATCTTAATGAAAGATAACATGAGACCACAAGACATACTAATAGGTTACACTCTGTGTGAGTGCCGGTGATAGCAAGTGATAATTCCCCTTATTATTTTCCTGCTCTTCCATTTTCATGTTTTGAGATCAATTTATATCGGTACTATTGAGAAATAGGTAATGTAAAACACCTAGTTTATTCATTCATTCATTTTCTCCCGCTTATCTGTAATTCGGGTCGCGGGGGCAGCAGTCCAAGCAGGCCCCCGCCTTCGACTGCTGCCCAATCCTCACAGCACCGTCCCTTACGGTCCCTCCTGCAGGTGGTGAGCCCACGGGAAGACACCTAGTTTAGTCTTTTCCAATTCATAAAAAATCATAAAATCAATAGAAAATTCTAGTTTATTTTCCACTTGGTTATGGTTACCTTTTTTTTTTTGCAAATCTTGGGTTTATTTTTATTGAATTACCTAGTGTCTCCTAAGCCTTTACATGGAGCACTGAATGGGAAAGGTTTCCAGTCCATGACAAGGCATTTTAGATTCAGAAATTTAACAAGGCTTACACCAACTCTTTGTAGCTTCTCGGAGGGCGGCTGCCGAAATGCACAAGTAGTTAGGAGTTTATGAAGGAAAAAAAATTATTGCAGCAGCATTAATTGCAAAACGTGTGAATGGGAATCTGTGCCATGCGATTATGGTCTACATTATTAATAACACAGTAACACTCTGACAAGTCTGTCATTATCTCAAACTATACAGGATAATGCACTACACAGACGTTCAAGTCTTCACATTTGCCATCTTTTATATTGTCAGGCAATGGAATACACTGACACTAACTGTCATAAAGGACATTTGCTGTTTTTAATTTTAGTCTCTATATATTATACGACAGGATAACGGAATTTTTAAAACTAATTGTTCCAAACCTGATGAATATTATCAGAATATAGTGCCAGCTATAATTTAAATCTCATACAGTATATTAAAGTGTTCTCTCCTAAATGTCATGGTTCCTATAGTAACAACTTACTTGTATGCTGGATGAGCCCCAAAATCTAATTGTGTTTTTTTTTTTTTTATTTGCTTGTTTTTTAAAGTGTGCAGTTATAAAAAAAATTTTAATCATTTATAAGATGATGCTTTCTGTTCAGAGAGATGTTTTTAACATTTATGGAGTCCCCATTGTCAGTGCTTGGTAAAATGTTATTAATTTTCCTTAATCTTCTTCTTCTTCTTCTTTCGGCTGCTCCCATTAGGGGTCGCCACAGCGGATCATCTGTCTCCATACCACCCTGTCCTCTACATCTGCCTCTTTTACACCAACTACCTGCATGTCTTCCCTCACCACATCCATGAACCTCCTCCTTGGCCTTCCTCTTTTCCTCCTACCTGGTGGCTCCATCCTCAGCATTCTCCTACCAATATAATTCATGTCCCTCCTCTGCACATGTCCAAACCATCTTAATCTCGCCTCCCTCACCTTGTCACCAAAACATCCTACATGCGCTGTCCCTCTAATAAACTCATTTCTGATCTTATCCATCCTCGTCACTCCCAACGAAAACCTCAACATCTTCAGCTCTGCTACCTCCAGCTCCACCTCCTGTCTTTTACTCAATGCCACTGTCTCTAATCCATACAACATCGCAGGTCTCACCACAGACCTATAAACTTTCCCTAATTAATTTTCCCTAATGGAAATGTATAATATACAAAAATCATATTGTGTTGCCAAACAATTAAAATACTTTCCACGATGATTAATTTTAGTTTGTAACATACATAATGCATGTCTTCCTAAGGAGCTATTTAAAGGTGCTTCTTAATCAAACTTTCATTTTTGGATGCATCTAAAATCAATCAAATCTGTGTGAGTAGTCATAAGTTCAAGTGTTTTGTGTGTGTGTTTTTGTCTTATTTGTACTCATATTTGTGTCCCACTGTGTGAGAGAGGAAAAAGATTGCAAGGGGCATAGTCTCCATTGGTAAAACAAATATCCAATTCCACCTTAAAGGGATCAATAAAGCCAGATGGCCGTAGACATATTGCACATTGATTTTTCCATTGACCTTATGTCCCTACAGACTCTGCACTATGATGCATCCTGGTACCACTACAGGGATATTCCCATTCACAGTAAACATTTTATATCTATAAGCTATTTAAAAACAAGTCAAGTGCAATTCCTTTTTCACATTTACACATATAAAGCAAGGGCAAATCAGTGTGGGGGAAAAAAAACATTTTAAACATGTTGCTGCTTTTTGTTCCAAAGGACCGATCCACACCCTGTCCTCCATTCTCGCAGGGAATCCCAGCAGCTATTCATTTTTTCCTAACGTCACAACTCGGGAAGTGCTGGTCTCACTCCAGGTTCCAGGGTCGAAGGCCTCTCTGCTGTCCAACTTTTTCTCCCTGTGCTGACTCAGTTTGCCTCCTGGCAGTTCTGTTCTCTGTGGCACCGCACGTCAACAGTTGGCCATTTGAAAGAGGAACAGCTTTGGAGTGGCAGTGGGAGGCTGAAGACGATGCGACAAACACAGTGCTGATTCTCGAGCTGCGATTCTGTGTTGATTCCTGTGAAGCTTTAACAAAAATGCAGCCGTATGTGACTACACACCCTAAAATTCTGCAGTAAGCCAGCTCATCCCTTTCTGCGTATATTATATGTATAAATCTTTTAGTTGTGTAATATACTAAATAACTGTATGCTATTCCAGATTTTGTTGTTTATGCGTATTTGTTTTGCAATATTCGGGCACTGACTGCCAGTGTGTGTTTGCCCCTTGTGCAACAATTCAGCTATGCAGGGCAAAGCAACCAGCACAGAAATGCTTCATCAAATACAATGACTGGACCCTGCAAGACCTTCTTGTAATTTCATTGGTGCACAAGAGTGGGGGTAATAATCAGCAAACCAGGGAAGATAAATGTGAGTAGGTGACACTTTTATTAAGCACTACCTTTTAAACAATAATAAAAAAAATGCTGTGATTGCACTGGTGCCTAATTTCATTTCACAATGCTCTATGAACTGTGACATTATAAGCAGTCAGGAAATATGCAAACAAGAATATTTGCACTACTGTGTATGTGTGTTTGTGTGTGTGTAGGTGTGTGCGCATATATACATATATATATATATATATATATATATATATATATATATATATATATATATATATATATATATATATATATATATATATATATATATATATTTTTTTTTTTTTTTTATATATTTTTTTTTTTACAATAAAAGCTTGAATGATTTTACAGGACATATAAGAAGAAGCATTCAGCTGCATGCAGTTAAAAAAGCCATTAGTGAGAGGTTTTTCTTTTTCAGTGGTCTGATCAGAACATGCAGTACACCATTCAATCAGTCACCCTTAGTTCCTGCCTGGTCGGATTGCAGTGGTTTACATAGTGTTTGTGAATAATATTAGCAGGATCGCCTTCTTTCACCTTAGAAATATTACTAAAATTTGAAATATGATGTGGTTACAGGATGCAGAAAAAAATACTACTACTGACATATAAAGCACTTAAAGTATCTGAGTGAACTGTACTATTATGATCCCGCAGGCCTACTTAGATCAAAAGGAGCAGGCTATTTGTTGGTATCTCAAATAATGAAGACTACAGCAGGTGGCAGATCTTTCTCTTATAAAGCCCCACAGTTATGGAACAGCCTTGTAATTAGTGTTCGGAACTCAAACAAATTCTTAACATTATTTAACTGTAATAATTGGACATTCTGTGCCACCCAGATAAGGATGGGTTCCGTCTTGAGTCCTTTTAAGGTTTCTTCCCTATGCCATCTCGGGGAGATTTTCCCTGCCACAGTCGCCACCGGCTCGCTCATTCTTTTTTTACCACATTATCTGTGTAAAGCTGCTTTGAGACAATGACCATTGTTAAAAGTGCTATACAAATAAAAAGTAATTGAATTGAATTGAAAATTAGGCCACTAGTTTAGATCATGTTTTTGAACATTAAAACTAATTCAATTAATTAATGCCATTATATGTTATATGTTTTTTTCCCAGTTCATCATGTGTATCCTGTGCGTCTGTCATTTACCAAAATCTTTTTTATTTATCAAGAATTAAATGACGGAAAAATTATCCACTTAACTAAAGAAGGTCAATGGTTAGACCAGTGATTAAGCTAGTGATTAAGCTTACCATAACTACTCTATATGAACAAAATAATTGGTATGCCTGACATTTTATATATGGTTTATATGTGGTTTTATATTTGGTTTACAATATATAGTTTTTTTCCCAAACTGTTACCACAAAGTTAGAGGCTTGTAGCCTCCAAAGCAAGCTTCATGAAGATATGGATTTCATGGGTTGGAGTGGAAGATCTTGAGTGGTCTGCTGTAGAGCTCTGACCTCAACCCTATTAAGCACCTTTTGGATGAATTGGACATTGACCACAACACACGTTTCTCACTCTACATAATACACTCCAGAAACACACTCCAAAATCTAAAAGTGAAGTTATTGAAACACTAAATTGGGACTAAATGTGGATTGTAATGTTTAGAACACCCATACTAGTATTATGGCCAGGTGTCCACAAACTTTTGTCCATATAGTGTACCTGTGTGTTCAACAATTTCAACCTACACTAAACTTTAAATCATAATGATGTATTCAGACAGACCCTGGTATGGCCATATACTGTATATGGCATATGACACATACACACCATACTCCTCAATGCTTTAATGCCTTTATTTCCTCTAGATTATTTGAGCAAGGTAGCAAAACCTCCATATATATATATATATATATATATATATATATATTGCTATCATATATTGCTAATGCTGGTTCATTCAAAGGTCATTCCATCACAACCACTGGAGAAGATAAATTCTTAAGTACAGCATTCTATAATGGAGATTTTATCACCCATCTCTCTCTCTCTCTCTCTCTCTCTCTCTCTCTCTCTCTCTCTCTCTCTCTCTCTCTCTCTCTCTCTCTCTCCCTCTCTCTCTTTCTCCCAGAAAGCACAAGCATAATAACCCTGCGGTTGGATCAACATGCATAAAGAGAACGCTTGTGAAACAGCTCTGTATGTCCCAGTTCTCTCTTTCACTCCACATTTAGGAGATATCCCTTTTTAATACATCTTTTGATTGCTTTTTTTTTTCTTTTTTCCCTTTGCCCTCATTTTAGTTCCCTACATTGAGGACAGGCATCTTCTTTGGGGAATGGCACCCCTTTTCTACGCTTCCATACAGAAATAATTTGCTTCAGACAGACATGTGAGCATGTTCTAGACTCAACATCTTTTGCTGCTCATATTATTCATGCCGAGCTCCTCCTGGGACGTTGGTGGAAGCACTGATGGGACGGAATACACTAAAGTTCCCTCTTTTGATATACATGACTATGGTTTTATAATGCATGTTAACATAACTGATAAAAAAATGACCAAGTAACGGTGGCATGCAAACACATCAATGGCACTGACAGGCTTATTAACATACAAAGGAGTTCGTGTGGACTATCTATTAGAGGACCATCAGATGCTGATGACGTGCTTTTGTTCGACTTATGTCCAGCATAATGCATCTAATACACTGAGATAAATCGATGAAATGCTAATTACTTCCTCCATGTAATCCTGATGTATAGTGTTTGTATTCATGGCTTTGGGAAGACATGTCAATATTTATATGGATGCATGATATTCACAAGGTTCTCACAAGGACAATAAGACAGATTAGAAGGATAGGTGTATGTGTGTGTGGGGGGGGGTGCATGTGGGTGTATGTGTGAGAGTTGTGCTTACGTATGTTGGTACATATTAAATGAAGCTTGTTCTTCTTTAGCTGCAGTATCTTATACTTTGATACAAGCAGCTTTATAAAGAGCTGTAGATCTACTAATGTTTGATGTGACCACCCAGTATAAGTATGTATGTGTGTGTTTTTGTATGTAGCCTGCATATTAATGGTGAGGCAGTGGTGCTGAGCGTGGGAGAGAGGGGGAAAGGTCTGCCACAGCCTACGTTGGTGATGTTACTCAAGAGACTCTCGGCAGCAACAGCAACACAATTTCACACTTTACTTGTTGAGGCGGAGGGACGGAGGTTTAAACATATCGCGATTCCAGCCAAATGTTAATTCATACTCAGAGTACAGTGGTGTTTGTTTGAGCTGCTAGGATGTGGAAAGCAGGGTATTTGAGAGTGAAAAGAAAGTTTTAGTGTAGAGGCCTTGCACATCCATCAGCAGTGGCATCTTACATTTCATAGACATGCACAAAGTGTATAGAAATTAAACAGTGAACTTTTGGCAATATTATTTATAACTATAGTTTAAAAAAAAAGAAATATATTTATCCAGAATGATATAAATAAAAAATGTTTTTTATTTATCCAAACTCACCTAGGCTCTCTAAAGTAATTGTATTAAGTGGATTAAGAGATTAAAAAAATAAACATTCTGTCATGCCAGAAAAGACGCTTTAAGTCCTCGTGTAACAAAATGGCAGAGACAAGTTTTTAATGAAACAAAAGACAACCAAAACAAATAAAGTCAAAACAGGAATCATATGCGGAGTGAAACTAGGAAGTGCTAGGAAACAAAACACAGAACAGCTTAGCAACCGAAGAGGAACAAATAAGAACCTATAGAAGGAAAGGATTTCATGTGTTTTACTAGTAGTGCTTTGATGGGTCTAATGGGCCATGCAGTACAGGCCAGTTACATTAATGCTGAAACCAACAGTGTCATGACAGCAAACTTTCAAGCTAAATGTGTATTCCTTATGCAATGAATGTCAAGTGTTCGTTGATTACATGGAACAAACACAAACCTAATCGATGCTGCATGTAAACAGTCTAAATACCAGCTATCAATGATCTGCACTGCAAACTTGCCATTGCATTGCTTACACTGCAGAGTTAGCGATTTGTACCATCTAAATGCTAATAAGAATATAATCAATAGAGCAAAAGTCACTGATTTTTATCACTGATTATTTCAGCACCTATGTAAGTGCGAACAGTGATCAGATGAGTCAAGTGTGATGACGAGGCCCCTGTTGGCCAAATGCCGCGACTGAAATTAACCTCAGGATATGAGATCAGACAGACTGATGTGCATGATCAAAGTGATTACTCATTTTCCATCCGAGATTTATAATCTTATAAGTGGCACTAAGGTTGTTTTCACCAAATGAATTATGTTACAAATGTAGTAGGCACTGCATTCACCAGCCTGTTCTGTCAGGATAACATTAAATCATGGTTAAGATCATTACAAGATACTAACAGAATAATGGAGCATTCTAAATGAGCAAATATAATGAATTTCAAAAAAACATTGTGCAGACTGAATTTGTAGATTATGAAAAAGAAGTATATGACTGCTGCATGGATGGGACGACTGAATAGTCTGCTAGACTGTAGGTAATGATTAAAGTTTAACTTGAAGGGAGACAGTATTTATGGTCAAATATATAATTTATATATTTTGTTTATTACACATGAAATATTTAAACAGCAGTTGCTTTTTGATTATTGGTGTGTTTGTGGCATTTAGTGGAGTTAGAATGAAAGCCATTGTGAAGCCTTTAAAACTATTGTTATTGAGATACATGTCAAAGAGAAATATATTTTTAAATAATAGACATAACAAATATTGTAAAAGTTTTTACATTGATATTGATTATTATGTATGTGTGTGTGTGTGTGTGTGTGTGTGTGTGTGTGTGTGTGTGTGTGTGTGTGTGTGTGTGTGTGTGTGTGTGTGTGTGTGTGTGTGTATCACAAAAGTGAGATACATGGCACCTCATGGCGAAGAACTCTCTGAAGATATGAGAATTCTAATTGTTGCTCTCCAGGCTATAAGAAGATCGGTAACACCCTGAAACTGAGTAAGTGGCAAGGGTTATACAGAGGTTTTCCAAGACAGGTTCCACTCGGAACAGGCCTCGCAAGGGTCCATCATAGAAATTGCGTCCTCGTGCTGTGCGTCAGGTGCAGAAGCTGTTTTTAAAGCAGACGTATGAGTGCTGCAGTATTGCTTTAGAGGTTGCAGAAGCAGAAGGTCCACTTGTCGCACACTGAACAAGTCGGTTTGCATGGCCGTCGTCCCAGAAGGAAGCCTCTTCTGAAGCTGACTCAGAAGAAAGCTCACAAATAGTTTGCTGAAGACAAACTGTCCAAGAGCATGAATTACTGGAACCATGTCTTGTGGTCTGATGAGATTAAGATAAACTTGTTTGGCTCAGATGTTGTCCAGCATGTGTGGTGACGCCCTGGTGAGGAGTACCAAGAAAATTGACTTGCCTACAGTCAAGCATGATGGTGGTAGCTTCATGGTCTGGGGCTGCATGAGTGCTGCTGGTACTGGGAAGCTGTGGTTCATTAAAGGAAGCATGGATTCCAACATGTACTGTAACACTCTGAAGCAGAATATGATGCCCTCCCCGAATGGCAGTTTTCCAACATAATAACGACCCCAAACACACCACCAAGATGACAACTGCCTTGCTAAGGAAACTGAAGGTGATGGAGTGGCCTCCAGAAGTATGTCTGCAGACCTGAACCCTGTTGAGCACCTGTGGGGCATCCTCAAGCAGAAGGGGGAGAAGCGCCATGTGTCTAACGTGCAACAGTTCTGTGAAGTCATTATGGAGGAGAGGAAGATGATCCCAGCAATAACCTGTGGAGCTCTGATGAATTCCATGCCCAGGAGGACTAAAGCAGTGTTAGATAACAATGGTGCTCACACAAATACTGACACTTTGGACACAGTTTTGACATGTTTACTTTTACTCACTTTTGTTGCCAGTTATTTATACATTAATGGCTGTATGTACAGTTATTTTTTAGAGGACAGTAAATATGTACAGCTATACAAACTGCCTATTGACTACTTTATAATATATCTAGTTTCATTTCTATAGTATTGTTGTTTGAGAATAAATACTAAAAAATCTTCTACACTTCTAGTGTCAATTTTGCTCTTTACAATTTATATGCTTAGCATGAAGACCTTGTACTCATAAGAAACATAGAGATAGTTCATATCAGAGATTAACAAGCTGCACCATTCTGTGTTTTTTCCAAGCTAGCCAAGCTTCTGCTTATTAAATAATATCCGCTGCCAAAATGTGTGTACATTTGACTAACTGAAACAGTGACGAATATTCAGCGTGCAGAACAGCACAGGCTGCATTCCACTGTAGCTATAGTAACACTGCTTTCCAAACCCTTTCATTCCTCCTTGTATTGCTGAATCACTTGATTAAAGAAATGGAAACATTTATTGGTTCAGCAGAGTTGTCTTTATTTCTCACACCATTTAAAGGGTTATATACAGTAGAAAAAAAGCTCATTTATCTCCCATCCCTAATATTAATTATTAGCATGTACACTATGTTGCCAGTAGTATGTGAAATACCTTTGTATTCTGCAGGTTGCTAGAACTGACAATGTGCAGACTGACAATGTGCATAAAGCAAACTCCATGGTTTGCCAAGGTGGATGTGAAAGAATTTGAGTGGCATTAACAGAGCATTGACCTCAACCCCACTGAACACCTTTGGGACTTCGCATCTAGCCTTTATGCCAAACATCAATACCTGACCTCTAGCACTCTTGTGGCTGAATGCGGCCAAATCCACACAGCTGAACAAAAGTCCAAAATCCAGGGAGAAGCATGGTGGCTCTTATAGCAGGAAAGAGAGAATTCAAATCAATATTAAATGCCATTGTTTCGTAATAGATGATTGAATGAACGCTGTATCATCCATTTCATCAAGCATTTCATCCGAAGCAACATATATTTTTTTCCTTTTTTCCCCCCTTTTTTTAAATACTTTTGGCCACATTGTGAATTTTCATCTTCTCCATACTCTCTGGATTTATTGATATTCGAATTAAAGCTGTTAAGGAAACTCTAACATGTATTAGATCTCAATCATCTCTTAATCTCTAAATGTAATTTAACCAAAAATATAAAATTGCTGTGTAGATTATTCAACATTCTCAAACATTTTACATTTACATTAATGGCATTTAGTAGATGCCCTCCTCCAGCGCATCATACAGATTATCTCTGGTATAACCTCACAACTAGAAATTTATTATTTTTATTGAATATATTTTTAAAGCATGTTATAATATCCTAAAGCTGCTGTATCAAATTATGACTCCCAGAAACACTGCACTTCACCTGATTAAGACACTCAGGTTACATGAATGTATGCACCTATTTTATGTTTATGTCTAACAAGCAGCAGTGCTTAAGTCACGTCACTGTGTCTAGGGCATGTAATCTGCTGCTGGTGTCATTTTACTTACTTATGTCTTGTTCGGGTTGTTGCTCTGCCTTGCTAATCCTCATTTTGTTATTTCAGATCCTCGTTTTTGGCTCTGTCTTTGTGTTTCATGTTTTGTTAGTCAATAGACAAACCTGCACTTGTCTCTGCCTCCTCTACAATTCCACGATATTAGACCTAACTGTTTTAGACCTTAATGTTAAAAGGGTTTGCTTATAAAAGCATTTTTTTTTTAGCTTATGGTATTTCTTCATTTCTAGCATGTGAATTTTTAAAGTAATTGTTATTAAAGTACACACTATATTGGAAATATATTGAGATACCAGCCATATTTGGTTCTACCCCAAACTGTTTCCACAAAATTGGAGGCACAAAATTGCTTAGGATATTTTTGGATGCAGTAGTATTAAAGATTTCCTTCATTTAGACAAGGAGACCAAAACCTGTTCCAGTATGACAATGCCCCTGTGCACAAAGCCAGCTCCATGAAGATATGGTCTACATGGGCTAGAGTGGAAAATCTTGAGAGAGCTCTGACCTCAACCCTACTGAACACATTTTGGATGAATTGAAATCCTGACTGCACCCCAGGCCTCCTCACTATATATCAGAACTGGATCACAAATCCTCACAAGCACACTCAAAAATCTAGTGCAACATCTTCCCAAAACAGTGGAGGTTATTATAACAGCAAATGGAGACTAAATCTTATGGTCAGGTGTCCACACTCTTTTGTCCAGTTAGTGTAATATATAAGTCGTTAAAAATAACAAAAATTATTTGAATTTAAAGTAATGAAAAATCAATTAATAATTAATTATATATTTTATTTAAAACAATTTATGTATGGAAGTGTCAAAAGATTGACTTTTGCTCTGAAACCATTAAGATGTTCCTTAATGTGTATAGTGTATACAACATGGTCCCACACACACACACACACACACACACACACACACACACACACACACACACACACACACAAGCTAAGAAATTTGTCTTATCGCACTACCAAGACCTCTCCATTAACTGCATGCATTACATAACAGAGAGAATGAACAAGCATTTTCAAGTTATTTTGTTGCTCCTGGCATTCTCTCGAGATTAGATTCTGCAGCCTATGGGTAAATGTACGGTTATGTGTGCTGTAAAGCCAAGCACCTCATTCTCAGTCTCATTTACAGAGTTTGCCAATAGACCTGTCTGGAGGAATCTGTCAGAGTTGTACTGCAAGCCCTGTGGCTGATAAAGCTGGATAAAGTCTAGCACGAAATATACAGTAATTCTATCTGCTATAAAGCAGACAGACAGTCTAGAAGAACTGCTAGATGACATTCTGGCATTCCATAAGATTGATTCGCCTCCATTTACATCAAGAGACATGTTGATAAATTTCCACTAGGTTTTGCATTTGAACATTTGATATTTCATGAAATAAATCAACTCTACGATTTATTTTGCAAATGAAATGCAAAATAAAAACAAACCAACATTCATTTTAATCCCATATTTGTACTTTTTATAGCTTATGTATTATACATACAGCTTATACGAAGAAAAAACGCAGCAAAGCATTTTTTAAATAATTTATTAATATATGTAATATAATATATAGCATATATTATATTGCATTAATCTTTCATATGATAGTAAATGAATTCTATTTGCATTTGCATATATATGTGGGAACTACAAAATATTCATAACAAAATATTACTCAAGCGTTTGTTCTTGGGTTCTTTGTGTTGTCCTGCTCAAGGGGAGTCACACCCTCATTCACTCACTTATTCCCAACAAGAGGCAATTTAAAACAATTGAGCTACCAGCATGTTTTTAGAGGTGGGAGGAAATCTGAGAACATAGAGGAAATCCATGTGAACATGTGAAGAACGTGAAAAGTTCCCCACAGACAGTAATCTGAGATCAAGATGGAACCTAGTGGACTTTTAGCTGTTTAGCAACTCTACTGAACCTACTACACCAACATGCCACCAATTAACAAATATATAGGGTAACAATCTACTTTGACCTTACTGCATTACTTAGACATTTAATTGTCTATTATTTAAAAACCATATAATGAACAAAAATAACTTTATAACTCTTTAAGCTTTTGACCTATTCAGTATATAATCCATATATAATTTTAAACAGTGAGCCATAACTGACTGTAAGCACACTGAGCTCTGGACCTCTGCAGTTTCAGAAGGTTTTTGTTTTTAAGCTATCATGTGTCTCTAGTTATTAAGTTCAATATGGAAACAGCTATGTCATGACCACATAGTGGTAAAATGTAGCCTAGTATGCGGAAAAACCTTCGTTCCATGACTACCCAATCAGCAATGATGACTCTTTCTCAACTGGCACTCCCATACTCTCCCCAACACTCCCAGGTTTTCCACAGACTTACACTGCTTTCACACCTATTACCTAGTCCGGGGAAAACACGCCAGGATTCGATTCACATAGACCAAATGCTGCATGTGTGAAAGCACCCTTAATCGCCCACAGTGTTTTGCTTGCTAGAGATCTTAGGTTATAAGGAAATTTTTAGTATTTCATCTCCAGACAGCTCCAGAAAATTTTGAATATAGAAATCAGAGATAATGCACTCAAAAATACACACACAAAAAAAACCCTAAATAGACAAAGCAAGCCAAACAAAACCATGGATATCAGTAGTATAAAAGAGTCACAGGAGGTTGAAACCACAGAAATATGTGGTCTTCCATAGTTGGATATCACTCACATTTTGATGGTGAATATGGTCCTGATAGTGAATAATTTATAGACAAATGTAAAAAAATAAGCAAGCATCTATTCATATCTGAGTATTATATTCACACACAACTTTCACTACTTATGCAATGTATACTTTTTTTTTATATTCTTCGTAAACTTTAGAGATTGTTGTGTGTTAAAATCCCAAGAGGTCAGCAGTTTATGAAATTTTCATACCAGTCCATCTTACAACCATGCCACAAAGTCACAGAGATGTACAGGTGTTTTCAATAAAGTTCATGGTAGTGTGCATATTGAGAGTATGTAAAGTATATGCACAAATGTTCATAAACACATGACCTTAAAATTTGTATGCACTTTTTGAACATCCCATTCCACATTGTTGCTATAATAAACTCTTTTTATAAAATGAACAAATAAACAGTTTGCGGAAAAAACCCATATTGTTGGAAAAGTTAGATGTCCCAATGCTTTCCTATATATATTGTACATACGGGTCTACATTAAATAGATGTGCATAAAAGACAATGTAATCAAGTATTTGTACAAAAAAAAAACATCCGATGCAAAAATGTCAAATGGCAGTGATTATGGGACAAACCCTGAATCATAATTCTGAGTAAAAAGGCATTGTAGAAACAAGTAGCCATGGATACCGCTGGCCACAAACGTTCTTGGGTGCACACACTCACACCCACACACACCACCTACATGCACAAAGCCATTTATAGGCACCGTACACAAGGTATGTTTATGAGTTTTACAGCTGAAGCAAATCTAATGTGGTTGCTTGGTTTCAAAATGACATACCTGATCTCACATCTCAAATCTTTAAAGAGAAACAACCGAGAGATTCTCAAATCCTAAAACAAGGGAATTTATACGGTATCTTACACTCCTCTTGTGACTGATCAGGTTCATCTTTATTCCTTTGTGTGTATACACTGTACATATGAGATCATCGGCTAAATCAGAGTATCATGCAACAGCACGAATAAAATATTTACAGAATATAGTATATGTAGCAGAAAACCTCTTTACAGGATGATTTATTTTTGGCTTTTCATTTATCACATATACTATATAGACTATAGACATTTTTCCGGAACCAGTATATATTCCACCCTTACGAGGGAACTATCAAGGTCCGTGACGTGGGGCCGCCTTCCCGTGGGCTCACCACCTGCAGGAGGGACCGTAAGGGACGGTGCTGTGTGGATTGGGCAGCAGTCGAAGGCGGGGGCCTGCTTAGACTGCTGCCCCCGCGACCCGAATTACGGATAAGCGGGAGAAAATGGATGAATGAGTATATATTCCAATATGTATTTTAACCATAAGTAGTTTTACCCAAACATGAAAAATAAGAAGGTTCCAACTGTGGTGCAGAAACATTGTGGACGAGTTTAAATGCTGGTATCTGATTACAAAATAAATTCATTAGGCTTATGTCCATTTCTCTACAGCATGTAGCTATGTTTTAGAAAATCTTTTGGCAGACTGATTGTTTTTACCTCTGCCATTCTTTAACTGGCAATCTTCGCAAGAACATACTATATTCGAGATGAAATTAAAAGCATATTTTTTTGTCTTTTGTCATCAATTCTGCTTCAATAGCCATTTTATCCTGGAATCAGACACTATACTGGGAACACCGGGCACTAGATAGGAGAATTTTCACCCAGATGGGATGCCAGGTAATCATATCAAGCCTAGGGGCAATTTACCCTAGCCAAATGCTCCTTCTAGCATTTTGTTTTCTTTAATTTGAGATATAAGTGCATGTTATAGGCTTTTTTTTTTTTTTTTTTATTTATTTTTTTTTTTGCAATAGCTTAAATGAGGAAACAAATATAATATTATGGTTGAAATCAGGTCAACAGCACTGAGGAGGTTTCCCAGACCACCACGCATATAGTATATTACAATCTATGATTTAAAAAAAAGGAGTTACTCTTCACTTTGAGTTGATAGTCTGGATAGGCAAATATCCTACAGCGTTTGCATACTGAGGTGTTAATGGCAAGAGTTTGGAAGTGTGGAATCAGTACACTGTAAAGGTGGCACCTCGGAATTTTGTTAGTCGAGGTGTTAATTTTGTCAAACCCTAAAAATGTGCACACTTACACCCATGGAGGGCAGGTGCTGAGCGGCAAGGTTTGTAAGACAAATAGAGCCTCTCTTGGGTTTGAGGTGCCAGATTTCGTTGCACGCGCACATGCAAGCCATATGGATGCATCTGTCAAAACTGTGAACTCATTTAAATTCCAAACAACTAGTCTGGCTTCCAAAATATGAGACATGAAAGCAAAAAAAGTTTATTCTGCAGAATTAGATATGAAGGAGCTAGAAGGATTGGGGTTTCAGGAGAACAAGGACATCAACATCTGATGCATACCACCTTTTTTCCAGTGACAAGTCAAAAGAAACAAACCATGATAAATGCTCTCTGTAAATGTGGGCGCAACATTGCGTGTTTATATTATGTAAACCCATTTGCTGCGTCCTAAGTGCTATCGCATTTGCAAGTGCTGGTGTTTATAGAAGGACCACGTGTCAAACATGTCTCTCTTATTAACTCACAACAGCAGGGAGAGGTCCAGTGATTTTTTGTTTGTTTTTTTGTTTTTTTGCTTATGAGAATTACAAGTGATTTCATATTAGATGGAAGGGTTTTTTAAAAAAAAAAGCATTTTGAAACGATTTTTTGCTTTCCAGGTTAGTTTAAAGAGCATTTGATGCACCAGTTTTTATTTATTTATTTTATATTGATTTACTCTGCTTTTTAGACTCCTCCTCATTTGCTTTGCTTTCACTGTGAAATATCAAATGCTGCTCTTTTGCCCTTAATTGACACAATTACCCGAGAGAGTTACCTTTTTATATCCTTGGGGTCTGCAGAAATTGTGGTAGGGGCAGCTGCTCATTGTTCACCTTCCTTGAATTCTCCCACCCCCTACCAAAATATGAACACAAATTGGGTTTCAGGACTCTGACACTTGACAAAAGTAACCTTTCATAGATAGTGGTATACAATATAACCGAGACCCTCTGTGGTACGATAAATTGAAGACTGAAACTTCTTTTTTTTATTGAGCCTTTTTGCTTTGTCACCCTGGATTTCAAAAGAAAAAAAAAAACAAGAATTTAAAGGGCAGAAATGATATTTTAATAGTGGACGTGTTGTACTCTGGATCAAAGAGCTCATTATTCCAACTCTATAATTTAAGGATATTTACAAAAGGGCTTTTAGTTCTTAAGGCTTTGCAGAGTTTCAAATATTTTGGTACATTCTGTGACATCCTTTTGTCCCACAATGTGTTTATTTCTTGACCAAAACTGTAACTGGAAGTCTTTGGTCTTATATAAAAATTTTTAACGGACAATATGCATTAAAAATAGGCAGCTTTATATAAATATGTATGTAGATTTAGATACTATGAGACCATATTTTAAAATTATAAATTGTTTTAGTATAGAGGTGTAGAATAGTATCATTTTTTTGATAGATAAGCATATTGGCATGAGCCCAGGGCAGGCTTTATTGCCACAGAAGCAGTTCTTAGGTACAAATCTACAAGATCTAGGTGAGAGTATCCAGTAATGCAAGGGTGAGTTATGGTACAATCAACTGTTTATGGCAATCGAACATTTTTAGAGTATCTATGTGGGACCATCTACAGCCACAAGGACAAAAAGCTCCAAGCAGTAGAAGAGCATAGGAATACCTGTAAACAGTGTCACATGTATTATATGTACATGTATGTGTGTACAGCTGCTAAAATATGCTTTTCTGGCATTTTTATAGCCCTGATACTAAAATACCAAATGCTCCCCTGAGAGAATTTCAATCAAGCCTAGCTTCCTAAAATGTGGTGGGCTACTAATAGGGATGTGATTTCTATATAGCTCCACAATCTAGAAATAAAACCGCACGTCTTCACTCTTTTATTTCAAACCCAATTTGTATAATTGTAGAAATGTACAAAGTTTTATACTAAGCTTTATGTCTACAGTATATACAGTACATTTGAAGTCATTAGCTTACACACTTCTTGTAGATTGTTAATTATTTTGTTTTCTGAAAACCATGTAGCTTTAATTTCAAAAGTTTAATAAAACAATTTTAATTTTAATTTTAATTTTAATCGATTCTGAACAAGCTCTTCATGTTCAGTATCAATGAATGTTTGCACATTTAGTAATACTTGTGTACTAAAAGGTCTTCCAGTTTTCCAAATAAAGTCCAAGAAAGGATTTCAGGAACTCAGGAACATCGCAAAACATAAAAAGATTGCTTCATAATCCAGTTAACAACACGCAGTATTAGGATCGAAGCGCATACAAACCTAAACTGGTTTATTTGCATAAATTGAGCTATTATTGTGTCTTGAAATAGTTTAATCCAGGCAAAAACAGTTTATGATCCTTCTTATTATTTTTATATTAACATTTTGCAGACAAAGGCATACAAAAACGTATGACCTTGACTGCAAGTATGAAACTGCTAATTTAACATCATATTCAATAAGGTTCAAAAGAGACTGCAGTTCATGTTCAGTAATCACTTACAGTACTAAAACCCTAGACTGGATCTAGCCTATCACAGAGTTTTGTAGTGTTAAAACCAATTTTGTAATCTAGCTTAAATGAGGAAGTCAGCACTAAGGATGAAAACAAATGGTTTTTTTCCCTTTCCCATATTGAAAAAAAGTATTTTTAACACTAAAAAAAGCTTTCAGTGCTCAACCCCAGTTCAGAGTGTATATCAATTCAAGATTAAGCTTCATCTGTGTCTAATACAAAATATATTGTGAAGGCATAAGATCATATTTGGGTTGCTTGTTGCATCATCCAGGTTGCTGTTTTAGCTGACTTGTCAAAATTTACTGTATTAAAATTGCAAAAGGAGCCTCATTTAAGTGCTTCCCCTTCCTCTCCCCTTGGCTGTCTGCCCTTGCCTGGTGTGCTGGGACCCCTGAAGTTGCTGGGAAAGCAAAAACATAAAACAGATAAAACACTCCTACATCTACACACCCTTCAAATCTTCAGGGGCTTTTTATAGTTCTTGATTTTGTTGAAATAGTGTTTGAACTATCAAACCGAAGGTCATACTTAATATGAAGTGTTTTGATGTCGGCTGATTTGTCTCCGTGACCTGCCAGTTAAAGAAAGACAGCAGACATCTTCAATAAGAACATTTTTCCACACTGGCAAATTTACTAAAAAAGAAAATTACCCCTGTTAAATGAACCCTGACAGAATAGATGTGAACCAACAGAGTTAAAATATAATTAGATCAACTTTCCAAGTATTTGTTTAACAAGAGTGCTTGGTGGAGAATGAACCTGTAGGCTATATTTAGCATTGGCTAAACTGGAAAAAAATATTTGATGTCACTCTCTGTGCTAATAAAGAATAATAAATGCAATTCGTCACCTGCTATAACACAACTTGTATCAAATGTAAATATTCCTATTTCCTTTTTTTCCAGGGCTTGAATCTGTAAGAGACTAAAAATATATTGTACCCTGTCCTATGACACATGTCTTGCAAGATTTTACTTGTCTAGTGAGCCTACATAGGGTCCATTTTAAACACTGTCAGTACAGAATGAATGTAATAAAAATAACCACTAAAAAAGGAAAAAGGTATATATTTTGAGTCAGCGATGCTTAGAAATGCCTGCCTACCTCATAGTGAATCTCAAAGTTTGAGTGCAGTTCAGATGGCACCTTCCTAACTGTATGGTATAACAGAATTTCAGGAGGCATTTCCCTTGGAATGCAGTATTTCAGGATCTAAATATTTATGAATTATTTATACAACTTTTTAAACAGTGCACAACATCAACTAAACTGAACTGGATGGGAAATAAAAAATATTGTTACTTTAGAAGCTTTTTAGGGGCTGCAAGGGATGAATTTAAAATTTTGCATGTTTCTAACAAGTTAAGAATGCTGATGGAGCCACCAGGAAAGAGGAAAAGAGGAAGACCAGGGAGGAGGTTTATGGATGTTTTAAAGGAAGACATGCAGGTAGTTGGGGTGTATAAGGCAGATGTAAAGGACAAAGGGGTATAGAGACGGATGATCCGCTGTGGTGACCCCTAATGGGAGAAGCAGAAAGAAGAAGAAGAAGCATGTTTCTAACAAGTTTTTTTATTGACCATTTAGATGATTTGATCATAGAGACCAGTCAACCCCCATCAACATGTTTGACTGATTATGACCAATCATTTTCTGAATACCACAAACCATACACTCTGAAAATCAACAGAATTTTTTTAAAGAAATCTCCTTTAATAAAAACATCCCTCTGAAGCTACCAGTGGTGGACGAAGTACGCAAAGCAGGTACTTGACTAAAAGTAGTGATACGCACAGTAAAAGATTACCCCAGTAAAAATGCTCCCTTTAAACTTTCACTTGAGTAAAAGTACAAAAGTATTAGCCTTCAAATATACTTAAGTATCCAAGTACTATGATTTATTATGTTTATAATGTCTTATCATTTTTATCACAAAACTGTTGCTTAATCCACTCGGTTTTATTAGTCAAACAATGATGATATCTAATAAATGATCATGAGCACAAAACCTTCTTTTCAACGACTTAAAAAAAAAAAATCTTAAAAAATCACGCAAACAAGGCCACTAGTGTTGTGGCAAGTAAGAGTCGGGAGTTTCTTCCATCATTTATTACTCTCAAAATGTTCTTCTTGCTGTTGCACTGACGCTGAACTGTATGCTCGTGCTAGACACCACCAACTGGCAATGATGGTTCTCGCTTGAATGATGCCCTGGGTGAACAATGCCATGACCCAACGTCTCCCCCATTGATTAGTTTCAGCGTTGAAAAGCTCGTCTCTGCTTTAGCTACTGCCATTGGATGAGTAAGACATATTCTAAGAGAAGTCCACAAATTTGGATACATTTCTGAGAGCTCCTTTTCGTGTATAAATATCACCCTAAATGCATTTATTGCACAATTAAATACAATGACCTGCGCCCATGTCGTCTATACCTAAATCTGCTCTACCCTGATTGTCAGCTTGCTGTGTGATGACCAGTTTTTATCCACTTATAAATAAAAAGGAACGACTGATTTCATAAAACATGTACTTGAGCAAATAGAACAATATTTGACTTGAAATGTAGTGAAGTTAAATGAAAAGTCTTCCCAAACGAAAATTGTTACGTATAAATACGCAAAAACTCCTTAAGTACTGTAACGAATTACTGTCCATCACTGAAAGCTACTTTCGCATTAGCAGCGATTTTATAGTGGCTAGTAGACATTCTTTCTCTGGGTTGCCAAAGTCATCACTGGCTGGCGTTTTACTATTGACAGCAGATTAGTAGACAGATCATGTACTCTCTACTGTCTTTACTCTCAGTGGAAGTCACTGCACATTTTTAAAAAGTTGAACTATGGGCACGCCCACATCTCATAAGCAACATGCTCATGTTTCACCAGCTCTCACTAAATATGTACGGTCACTGGTTGCGTTGTTGCTGTGAGCCACAGTATGTGTGAGCGTAGCTTGAGATACTCATTTGCCAGATATCTCCAGAATAAGCAGTTAAACATTTGTAGAATGTATATGGAATGCAGAAGATGAACGGACTAGATATTGGAATTGTCTTCAAACAGGGTCAAGGACAAAGCAAGGTAAAATGAAATATTTTTTTTTCATTTGCTTCCTTCCAGTGCGACGTAAAATTTTAAGGGGATTTTTCTTTCATACACATTCGTAACAAAATGGACTAGCCGGTGGAGATATCCCTGCTAAAAACACTGGAGTCGAGTTAGAATTGTTTGGGTTTAAATTCCTTTTGAAAAGTGCAACGGCAAGTATGATGAGAGCTACAGGAAAACGATGAGGCAAAATACCTGCATGATCAGCTCATGTGAATTTTTTGTCACTATCCCGCATGTTTCACAATAATGCTTACATCATGTTTGGCATTTGAATCAATTCAACCTTAAAAAATGCCATTGTTAAGTCATATGTCAGCATGGTCAGCATAGCCTGTGAATTTTGCTCTGACAGTTCCTCAAACTCAGCTACATCACACCAGTTCATACTTAGTCTCTGACTGGTTTTTCTCCCCGATCCTGCTCACACGGTTATCGTAATTGTTTGTATCCATCAACAAACAGACATACGGTTGCTGTCTGGATATTTTAGACATGGCGAGTTAAATATTTGAGTACCAATTAATGCAAACAAAATGCGGACTCATTTAAGGCCCCTGCCCAGGCAGGTATAACTGATACTTATTAAGGGGAAGCTGTACATTTACGCTACTGAACATGGTCTTGGTTTCACATGCATTAGGTCATGACCAATCACAAAATTCTCCAACACACAGGTGTTTTTCTTGGATCCTCTGATATCTATTAGCCTTACCTGTATTTGTATCTGTTCATTCAGAAAAATCGATTGTTATTCTGTTACATCCTTAAGAAAAATATTAATACAATTGTCGATGGGCAATTCCAATCAATCCACCTGCCAGCAGATGCTAGGAGACCATGCACAGAGAGTAACCCAAGATCAGGAACCAACTGGGAACCCTAAAGGCTCAGTGGTTAATGTTTCAGCCTTTGAATCTGAATGTTGTAAACTCAAATCCCAGCACTACCAATTTTCCACCAAGCAAGGCTCCAGTGGTCTTAAGGGGATAATTGTAAGTTGCATTGTGCCAGGGTTCATTAATGTAATACCAATAAGCAACAGTGACTGTAAAAGCATCTTTAGAGTTTACTTCAAAAAGTTACCAGAGTGCACTCCAATTACAGGGCATCCAACTAAAAAAATAAGGGATATTTGATCAAAACGTTTGTTATTTCAACAACTTCTACACCAAAAAACAGGGATGTGAATCCGATTTAGCTATTTTTCCCCTACTGTCATCAAAATCTAGCGACGACTCTGTAATTCTACTTTAATGAATGCATCAATAGTTTATTTGTGTCGCGTTTTTGGAACTCCTTTTTTGGTTCGAGCTGTTTTCTCTCCTAACTCCAATCTCCACCACCTTAAAACTGACTCTAGATCAGTATTAGTGCGCGTGCAGAAGCTTTTCACATGGTGTAAAGCTCTGATCCTGGACCAGTTGTGGTTAATAAGCAGGGCCCGATTTCCCAAGCTAGTCCCTCCCTCTCTTCTCTTTTCTTTCTCTCGAATCCAAGCCCTTTTAAGTCACTCAGTTTTCAATTGAACACGCTGAATCGAAAGAGAGAGAGAAGCAGGGTGAGCTTCTGTTTTTTTTTTCTCCTCCATACTTTTTGTACCTTTGGTCGAGGGACAGCACAAGGCAAAGCGAATTATTTTGCCAGGAGATAAGTCTGTTATATACAAATACATTTCCTTTTTTTCTGCTTGAATTGTAATAGAAGTAGAACAGCGTCTATTGCTTTCGATCGCTTTGCGTGTGTGTGTGCGCGTGTGTGTGTGTGAACACTAATGTAAGACGATTCAGTTTTTTTTTTTCCGTGCATGCGTGTCCCCCCCTAAAATCGTGAGTAGTGTCGGTCGAGCTGTGTGTGTGTGTGTGTATGTGTAAACGCCCAGCTTGTTGACCGGTGGGCTGAAGTTTAGTTTGCAGCGCACGCGCCGACCGACTGCCACAGTGCTGCATTGAAAGCGCGTGCTGCGCGTCGTAACGTTACACTAAGACACTCGTTTCTTTCTTTGCTTTGCTTCTCTAGAAAAAAGAGAAACACGTTTACTTCTCGCAAAGGCTGCTTTTAGAGGGAAAAGGACTGGCTCTATCACCGAGCATACAGACGGGGCACGTTTCCTATCTCGTTCAGACTCCAGGGCGAGGAAAAGACTGCGATTTTGAACGGGATTTTACTAAAGTCCGAGTCACTTTCATGCACTGAGAAGAAGCAAAGGAAGAGGTGGTGGAAGAGGAGGAGGAGGAAGGTCAATCCCAGGGGTGTGTGCGCTTTATTCCGCGTTTTTCCCCTAACGAAACATACACAGAGAAAAGGTTAGTACATTTTCCTTGTGTTTTTTTTTTCCGTGTCTACAGGTGTGAGCAGTTTCAGTGCGCGTGCGTGTCATGTTGCATCTCGTGCACTGTTTTCATGCATTTGTGTTTTTAATTATTACGATCCATATTGTTTTCTAAACAATATGCAAAACAAACAACCATATCTGGTGTTTTGCTGAGTGTTGAGCTTATGTGAACTATTTGTTAGTGATTTTTTTTTTAAACAGTAGGTTCACGTCTTCTCCAGAAGATTGGATGCGGAAGTAGCCAAACCACGAAGCTTCCATAACATCTCAGACCTTGTCTGAATGATCGCGCGCGCTAACACACACACACACACACACATATGCAGAACCTCGCTCTGTCGATTTCGGATAAACGCGTTGGTTCACGCGAACGCCGCAGCGCCCGGTTGAATCGCGAACGGCGCGCGCGACCCGAAGCATTTGGCGGAGAGCAGCCCGTCTACAGTGCGCGTGCACGCGAAATCACTGTGATTAGCCAGCCGGTCGCTTTTAATAAAGCAAGCGACTCCGAGGCAAAAGGCAGGGGTTTAACACGTAGGGACGATCTGAGGGGAATTTTTCCTCTCCTTTTTTTTCTTTTCTTTTCTTTTCTTTTTTTTCTCTCCTCCCTTCAGGGCTAAAAGGCTCACCTAATTAATCAGGGCGAGCAGTCGGCGGCGCTCGAGCTATGTGACGTCATGGCGCAAGTGCGCTGAAGGGGGGAAACCCTGCGGTTTGTTCTTCGAATTGGAAGAGACCTACACTAAACACCCCCCCCCCCCCTCTCACAGTGCCTCCCAACAGGACTCTACCTTGTGTGCACCATCTTCATTACTTTATAGCGACGCAGTCCACTTCATATATTGGCCCATGATGAAGGTTCTTAGTGAAATAACCTGATCTTGCTGGTATAAACTCTACCAATATAGTGAGCTCTGTCTATGAATGGGGCTTTGTACATTTACCCTGACTTGGTGGTTTGCATATCTGCCTCGTACCTCCAGGGTTGGGATCCTGAAGGTTGTTCTCCCTCAGCGTCAGGGTTTTTCCCCTGTGTTCTGCAGTACCCCAGGACCAAAAACAAATCTTCTAGCGTTTCCCACATTGTCCGTAGTGTGTGTATGTATAATGAGTCGGCACTTCGATGAGGATGTCCCACGATAGGCTCCAGGTTCCCTGTGTAGGAAAAACGGCATAGAAAATAAAAGGAAGCATAGTTTCAAGATATTCTCATTTGAATTTTTGGCATTGATTAATGTGTTGATCAAACTTGTGATTGACTATTTAATTAAGCATATATATATATATATATATATATATATATATAAATATATATAAATATATATATATATATATACACAGACACACACACACACACACGGTATATTCACATGTTGGAAATTGCCCATGATGAAGGTTCTTAGTTAAATAACCCAATTCCAGTTGGTAGTATAAACTCTATTCTTACTGTGAGCTCTGTCTATGGCTGGGATTTTGTAGGTTTTAGGGTCCTGGAGATTGTTTGCCAGTACTCCAGTCCAAATACCCATCTTATAGTGTTGCCGGCTTTTCCAAATTGTCTGTTTGTGTGCGTGAGTGTAATGAGTTGGCATCCTGTCTAGGATGTCCCATGATAGGCTTCGGGTTCCAAGTCCTCTCTTAGACTTGAGTGTTTATTTCAAGTGTGTATGTATGACGTATTCTGTGTATGTGGATTCATGTGTATGGAGTATTTATGTACTGGGAGTCGCCATGATTAAGGTTTTTAGTGAAATAACTATATACCAGTTTGTAGTATAAACTCTGCCCATACTGTGAGCTTTGCCTGTGTCTAGAATTTTGTCCATTTTAGTGGTTTAGAGCTTCACACATTTGCCCTGAACCTTCAGGGTTGGGGGTTCAAATCCCATCTTTGCCTAGTGTGCGTGGCTTTTACATGTTCTCCCTGTTTGAGGAGCAGCTTTAGGGATTTTTGCCTGGGTACTCTAGTCCGTGTGTGTGTGTGTGTGTGTGTGTGTGTGTGTGTGTGTGTGTGTGTGTGTGTGTGTGTGTGTGTGTGTGTGTGTGTGTGTGTGTGTGTGTGTGTGTGTGTGTGTGTGTGTGTGTGTGTAATGAGTTGGCACTCCTTGCAGGATGTCCCATGATAGGCTCCAGGGTGCCTGTGTAGGGGAAACGGCATAGATAATGAAGGGAAAGATGGTTTTCAATTTTAATTGTTTGCCATTGAATCATACCTATATTAGACTTCTAATTGATTTAGTTATTTGTTGTATACTGCATGGCTAGAAAGAGCATGGACACTTGCCTATAACAAGCATATGTTTCACGTCTTTTATTTTATTTATTTTTAACAATTAATCAAGTAATTGGATAAGAAGCACATTTTCTTTATAAAAAAACAATACTAAATATACAAGAGAAAATAAGATAGGTCTTTTAAAATAATTTGTTTCCTTTTTAGAATAATTTACATTTTATTGCTGAAATTGCATACAAGAATATCTCTGTAAATGAAACCCATTAGGTGCATTTAATTGCCATGTTACATAATGTAAATACAAATATAAAAATAAATTTGATTTCATTTTTTTTCCAAAAGTTTTTAAAAGAGTAGTCATTACGCACTGATACTGTCTTTGTGTTTTAGTTTGAAATGATCCCAGATTTAGGGTAGCTTTCCATCGTTTTCTTTAGCCTGAATCTTTTGGAAGCTTGTTTCTGCCACATTAAAAAAAGTTTGCCTAATTCTGAATTTTTATCCTCTCAATTAATATATATATATATATATTTTTTTCGCACTTTCAAGTTTATTTCTCGTAAACATCCAACATTTCTGGTGCATTCATCGGTAAACATGCTGTAAAATCCAGAGCTGATTGTTAGACAGAGCTCTCAACAGGGATCAGAGGCTTAGTTTGATACCATGCAATTCTATTGATTGTAACCTTTTTCAATTTTCGAAGTTTTCTGGCCTTACAGAGGGGTGACTCTGTCGGCTTGGCAAAAAATTGCTTATTGTGAGAGAAAAAATTTAAATTGCAAGAGAAAGAAAAACTCTAAATTGACAAAAAAAAAACCCACCAACAACTCGGAATTGTGAGAAATAAACACTCAAATTTGAAGAAATGAATTCGGAATTAGGCAAACTTTTTTTTTTTTAATGTGACGGAAACGGACTTCCAAATGAATCTTCTCCTCGACCCTCGTTGTTCCCCCCCCTATCTTCATTTTTTTTATTCTGCAGCATCTTCTGTGTTTACCTGTCAAAAAGAACACCAGAGTTTAGCAGGTGGTGCATCAGTAATAATTGTCCGTGTTGAAACACAATGCTTAGTGTTTGGTTAAATTATATAATTTTTTTTTTTTTTGTATTCTAATTACTTGAGTTACTCAGGGAATAATTTTTAGCCCTAAAGTCTACTGTTGCCTCCTGGAAATGACCCTGTGACTCTTCAGCACCATCTGCGCTGTTGGTCGACCTTGCCATGCTCGTTATGTATGGCATAACTCAAAAGCACACAGCATTTCATCATCTAGGATATCATCCTTGTTAAATTCGACAGGCTTGGGTGAAGGCAGCCGTATGAAATCCTTTTTCAACTGTACAGGTATTTTTTCCTTCCTTTTTTCTTTCTCACATTTAGCTGGTTCATCAAATGACTGTTTGGTTCAATTCAGCAGGTGGTATAGGGCATTCTAAACGGTTTTCGCTTTTGTAACAGTCTGTTAAGCACTGTTTAAAAACAAATATGTAAACATGATCATATCACAGTTCTTGTGGCATTTTACTGGGACTTTAAGGTAGCAGGGAATGTCATGAAATAAGTTGAACATTACGTTTTTAGTATAGAATTTATAATATTGATAAATAAAAATAAAATATTTGAGGACATTTTTGGAACCAAGGGGGAAAAAAAAATCACAGATCTAGTAATAATAATTGTTTATTTTTAGTAAGTGTGGTTTATAAAGGGAACCAGCATGTTTTCAGTCACACGTATCATCTTGCTGTAATTATAACATTTCAACATGTAGCCAACGGATAAACTTATCTGTTTCTCTTTCAAATCGCAAATGCTTTCTCATACTATTCGTTAGCTACCAGTGGATTTAACATCTAATAGGTTTAATTAATGTGTGTTCAGGTTTGCATGAGTAGGCCTGTCTGCTTTGTGAGTAGCCGGCTCAGAGCAGCCAGGCCGTGGATCACGTTACATTTCCTTTACCTTGTGAAACAAATCTGTTCAGTAAATGGCATGAGCTGTATGGTCCATACTAAAACGAATTGCAGGAACCTTTTCCTGGCTCGTTGTTTATCATTACACACTCACAGTCTTTTCTTGTGCAAGAGCCTGTATTTGTTTTTGGGTTTTTTTTGTTTTTTTTCCACCACCCCAGCCAGGTCTGTCATCAAATTGTACATAATTTTAGTTACTGCATTAATGCTAGTTACGGGGTATATTTTTTTGGTGGTTTTGATTATGCCATGTATTAATTTTAATTATGGAACAATAATTGTTTCAGGAGCTGATCACAAAGAATAAATCTAACTGAATGCAGTCCAAAAGCATCATTTACCCAGTCTCTTTTTTTTTTTTGTTTTTTTTTGTTTTTTTAATCAAAATGCATTATTTTTTATTTTTTTGCTTATAATGGCTATTCATTAATAATAAATTAAAGCAAATACTAATGTAAAATACCCAGAGACAGGAAGGAGATTAATTTTTTTATTTTTAATACAATTATTTTTTATTATTATTATTATTTTTGGTTAAGGCAATTCTGTGGTCCAGGCAAGTGATGACCCACTCAAATCTTCCATTGCAAGATGGAATTTTACATCACAAACCCTCATGCACATCACAGGACATGTGTTGCTAAAATGGGACGTTTTCTGTTTTGAAAGCACAATAATTGGGAACTTTCGTGGCATTTTTTTTTTTGCATGTGCAGGCATGCTCATCTGACTTCCTCTGACTAGGGGGAAAAAAAACTTGCTGTTGCAGCACACTCGTGCAATGCTGCCCAGAAAATAACTGTTTAGGGAAGCAATTATTGTTAATTCAAGAAATCAACTCTGCTCAATCAGTTTGTATATAACCAGCAAGAAAATTGTTCTTGTGTATACATGCAAAATATATTTCATTCATTTATTTATTTATTTTTTAAATATACAAAGCGTCTAAACAATTTGTCTCTTTTTGTTATACATGAATTTTTGTACTTGTTTTACAATTGTAAATCTGTTTACATTACAACTTTTCTTCCTGTGACTTAAAATAGGTGTTTTTTTAGGTATTTAAAGTAATAATACATTACCAATATTTAATTATTTTTTTCCATATTATGCAGAACTATTGCCAGGTAGCTTGCTAGTTATTGTTCTTAGCGCGCCAAGTGGTTGATTCTGATTAAGTGAAACAACCTAATGCAGGTCTTGCATTGTTGTTTTATCTATTTATTTTCAGTAACTGCTTTATACTGGTCAGGGCCATGATGGAGCTAGAGACTATTCTGGAAAACTTGGTGTTGTCCGGAAATATACACAGAATAAAGTCAGAGTATAGTCATGGAGTATGGCCAAAGGTGGGGTTTGTTATAAGCAAATGGTAAACCAATTAGCATGTCTTTCTTTTGTCCATGTTGATTTCTTAGGTGTTCATGTACTGGGGTTCCATCTAGTTTGCATTCCTGCCAAAATTTTACCTGAAATAGGCTCCAGATTTACCACAACCCTGACCATGATCAGGTGGTTGCTGAAACACCGCTATATTGGTTAGTTCATGTTTACATTTATCCAGGTAAAAGTCTAGTATCCAAAATTATACTCATAGAAACATCATTCCACAATGAAAAGCACGGCATTCATAAGCAGTTTGAACAATTAAAAGGATTCAAACGAGGTGAACTTATTTGAATGACCACTGCTTTTGCAATATGGTAACACCTTGTTGGCAGGTAATGTCCTACCATGTAAATTCCTGATCTGTGCTTCACACGTGAACACATATGTCTGTGCACATCAAAACATCATCATCATCATGATTGTCCCCTGAGGCGACCCCTAATTAAGAGAAACCGAAAGAAGAAGAAGAACAGTTGCTTACTTACCTTTACTTATCTCTGTGAAAAAAAAAAAAAGTTTTTATATAGTGTATGTAATGTGCCTCCTACTGAATAGGAGGATTAGGATTTAGCTACAAAATCTCATGTCAAATATATTTTTTATGGGTTTTTTTGTCTAGCACAACAAGCCAAAAGCTAATTCTACATATCATGGAAGCTTTTTAATAACTATGAATGTATCAGGTAAATTTTTTTTAATTGTCAAGTAACTAATGTTAAAACGATGAACCAGTTTAATGTTTGAAACAAGCTCTGTTTCCCCAGTTTAAATAGTGGACACAAAAACCTATACTTGTTCACTTTAAAACCAACTAGCTAACATTTATAATGTGCACCAGCTAGCTACACTGCTATGGTTGTAATTCCACATTGGAATAGTGACAAACTGTTCAGAATATTAAATATTAATCATCAATTTTTTCTAACTTGAGGTAACCAAGTTAGCTTTGTTGATACAGCTCCAGACTGCTGCTAATTAGTTAGCATGATTGCAGTTGAATTCCCACATGGATTTTGAGCGAGTACTTTCAAGAAAGCAAATGAGAGCATACAAAATAATTAGCTTTACTAAATACTATATAATAATGATATACTAAATACTATATAATATGTACATTAATACAAAATACTATAGCAATACTCTGCCAGTGTTTGATGATCCATTTTAGCTACGTGTTTTATGGCTCTAATATTATTTATTTAGCATGCTGTTAGTTGGATTTCCTGATGAGAAATTTAAGCAAAACAGGGAACACTGTGTAGTAAGCGAAATAGGATGAGGAAATGAGAACATGCTACGAAATAAGACAGTAAGAAACATTCAGAATGTGTGCAGTCTTGGGTGCTAATCTTGCTAGTATACAATGTACTCATTTCTAACATCATGTGGCCATTCTGAGGTCTTATGACTTTCTTGTTCTGAATGGGCTGATGACAGCTCAGTAGTCAGTAGGGGTGTAACGGTACACAAAATTCACAGTTCGGTTCAATTTCAGTACGGTTAAAGGGGAAGAAATGCAAGACATATAATATGTTGCGGTTAAGTCATTGTATTTATTCAGTATAAACTTGTCTGACATGATAAATCCTCATCCACTGTCAATATTAGATTTCAGTATTCTCTTTCAGTTTTCTTAGGAGATTATTTTTTACATGTGGCAAGTCTGTTTATGATTTGTTTTGATTAGTTTAAATTTGGATTCGGTTTGTTTATAACAGAAAAGAATTATACTCGAATTCATGATTCCCCTCATACATATTGATGTCTTGATATGTAGTTGACCTTGATATGTAGACCAGGCGATATAACAATCACGGTATATTACAGTGTACATTGCGAACTCTAAAGCGGAGCACGGTTCGGCAAATACATCGTCAACATTTTCGTAAATATGAGCCAACTCAAAAGGGGTGATTTCCAGCAATCTGCAGATATAGCTCCTATTATTTCACATCATTAGTTTCTGGGATCGGAACGTGATTAATGAAGCGTGTCATTAAAAGAGTGGGGGGAAAAATCACCCTGAACTACTGGCATATCAGTATTTCTCATTAAACTGTGATCTTCAATTATGCAAAAGGTTTTTTTTTTTTTTTTTTTTTAAACAAAATTCTCAGGTGACCTTTTTAACTTTAAAAGCTTTTCATGTTTGCCTTATTTTACTTTGCCGAACCGTTTTATATATTACACAGAAAACCACCCAAAAAAGGTTGCAAAGCTTCAGCGTTCATGCTAATAGTGTCTGTAATCTCATAAGTGTGCTATATAGCTGCAATGCATTCTGAAACTTCAAACCTGTGACCGCCATCTACATGGGGGGTTTCTCTATGATATTAAGTGTTACAGGAAAATGAGTAAAAAGGAAAGACCCTTTTGCTCATTAACTAATGAGCTGGCATCAAAATCACACATCATAATATCATATATTTTATGCACTTAATAGACACATTCATATTAAAAGTAATTTACACAATATTGATCATGCTTTCGATATTTAATATTGTTTTTTTCCTGAGAGATTCATCTTTGATCTGTGGCTTCTGTTAAATTAAAACAGCCTCTTCCTTCCAGAATATGTGTTTGTGAGTGTCATACGCTATCCATAATCCGGCGGGTATGGATGGGATGCGTGTGTGTGAAGCGTAATCAAGACATTCTCATTCCTAGCGTGAACTCAAGCCGAGCACTGCATTTTAGTGTCGAACATGTTAAGCTGTGTTTGCTCGGCCAGCATTTGTTCCCTCTAATTAAACGAGAGTGCTGTCCTCTGCACCCTTCCCGACCAAAGTAAATGAAATCGGGGAATTAGGAGGCTTGAGCTCTGCATAGTTCTGTGGTACTGCATCACACACACTCAGTGGGACCAGACACACTTATGAGGATACACCCTATTGAGTATTGAATATTCTTTGGACATTTGGTTCCATGCATTGTAGTATAATACATGTTACATAAGACGAAATACAAATTTGAATTGTATAGCTGCATGCATATGCAGGTCTGCCCCCAACAACTAAAAAATAAATCTTTCTTTGGGGAGATCCTGGAAACAAAATGTAATCTCAATCTCCCCCCCCCCCCAAAAAAAAAAAAACAAAAAAAAAACATCCCCTCCCCCACATGCTCATGTTGCTCTACTAGCAGGTGTGTTGCATGTGTTTCATCACCTCTGCCCTTTTGTGCCCTCCAGTTTGCCATTAGTAAGAATATTAACACCTCTGAAGTGGCCAACAGTTGTTCCCAAGTCAAGAATGACTGTGTAATGATTAATGAGCAGCTGATTTTCAGCTCATTCTCTTGTTTTTTTTTTCATAATAATATTAATAATAATGTGTAAGCTTGTGCTAATTGAGCCACAGAGCCCAGAGTGCAACAAACTGACAACAGCTACACTTGGATTAGGTTATATATGTAGATGCATGATCTCAATATCAAGATAAATTATTTCGTGATAATTATTTTCGTTGTCCAGATATAATCACTATGATAATAGTTATTTTATTATTTTAATGATTCAAATGAACTGGTACTGAATGGATGCTGGACTTTTTTTAAATGAGTTTTTTTTTTTTTTTTTTTTTTTTTAATCATTGCATGAAAAACTCTGACGGTTTGAGTCCATTTTGCTATTTTGCGGTCGGTTTGTTAGCTCGATTAAATATCGGGATACATTTTGTCAAGTTATCCCAGGCCCAACCTGAAGTTTTATTGTTCACTACTGTAACACATGGTGCATTGTCACTCATGTGGAAAGGGTCGTTTGGAGGATTTTTCGAGTGCGTTTCCCACTGAGATGATGACCGAGGCCTACCCGTGACAGACGCACAGATGCACTCGTCAGTCTGCTTTATTATTCACATGTTCCTGACACAGCGAGCTTTGACACTCGTGCTGTTATCAGGTGCGCACGGAACAATAGGACTCCGCTCTTCTCCATTTCCATCTGCTGTGTCAGGGATGTAACCGTTAGTCAGAACGAAGTGTTTAATGGCCAGCAGTTTGCTTTAGTAGCCCTGACCCAATAACTGCATTTCTAAACTCAAAAATACCAACCAAATTTCTACAGAAACCGCAATTCGCAAAAGCCTTTATTTTTCATACTTCTAGAGCTATAGCACAGAAGATTTTGCTACGTTTTGTTTTTTCAATCAAAATTAAATACGACTGGAAGGAAGCCAGACAGCCATTATATAGAATGCTGCTTAAAACTAGCATCAGCACTGGATAGATTTTGCCAATGTGTCTGAGCGCCTTGTGTTTTATTTGGGTTTTGTTTTGTTTTTTTAATTCACATTTAATTTCATCATATGGTCTGAAATGGACCTTTGTTAGTTTAAATCTTAAATCTCAGAATGAAGTGTATTTTTGTAAGGACGTGTGTGTGTGTGTGAGAGAGAGAGAGAGAGAGAGAGAGAGAGACTTTGTGGGTGTATGTGTGGGATCCCCTTGAGCCTTGATGACACGCTTCCAAGTCGCACTTTGAATGTAATCAGAGCATAGCACATTGGAGTCTACTGAGAGGGTGGATAAAGGTGGGGTGAAAATCACCCACTCAGAAAGCTGAGAAGTACCAAACCCAGCAGTCAGTCTACACGGTGACACAGGACTGATGATGGTAATAGAAACACGCTTAAGAAAAAAAGAATAGTAATGTGTTTTTGTACACTATCTGTACACAGATTTTTTTTTATTTGATTAGTGTAGCGACACAGAAAGCGGCACTGTAAAATAGAAGGAATATTTATTATACAAAATTGAGTATGAACTGAAATGAGAAACTAGCACCAAATATAAAGTGAAAAATAATAGGTTATTAAAATAGTTATATAAAAATAGGCTGCAAACAAAACAAGGACCTTTACATGTAAAGAGACCGCACTCATAGCGGGTCAAAAAAGTTTCCATCATAATACTTTTTAGACATTTCTGATTCACAGATTAGACTTTCTCATCAATTTTGTGTTTTTTTTCCCCCCAAGTCATTAATGAATTTTAATTCCGATAGATCTGAAAACTGCATCTTTCTGTGTTTAACATGTTCTCTCCACACTGCCATTTACAAACTCATCAAAACATTTATATCTCTGTAATGAGCATGTGCAACAAAAACAATCCAAGAAGCTTGTCTGTGCCATTTCCCTCATTTATTTTTGTTTTGTTTTCTTTCTGTTGCATTAAAATGATGCAGTTGGGAATGAATGTGTACAAAGTTTGTGCAATGTGATCTTGAACAGCACTATCAAACTGGATAGTAGGCACACAGCTACTGTACCACAATGTCATCCACCATTTTCTTTGAGTTTAGTCGAATAGGTCATGTCTGTGTCACATGACTAAAAACACCTCATTGTTTTTCGAACGCCTCCATTTTCTCGGCCCACACTGCAACGTGCAAATGGTGTTTTTCATACAAGAGAATTTTCAAAGAGCTCAGTTTTTACTTGAGAAAATGTATGAAAAGTGATGCTTTTTTCAAATCGATGCAACTTAACATGCACATTGCCTGAAAGACTCCAGCTGATTCCAGTCAGAATATTTTTTCTAAGACATCTTACACCTGTGTCAAGAAAGCATAACGCACTTTTGGCAATCAGAAATTAATTAACAACTAGTTAAAGTGCTGCGACTGTTTTTCTTCTATAATTTCACACCCGGATGTGTTTTGTTCCTCTTATACCACAGCAATTAAATTAAGTTTGTTTGTTAAAGAATGACACACGATATCATTTTTTGTGTATAGTTACATTTAATAATTTATTATTATTCAGGGCTGCAACAACTATTCGATAAAATCAATAATAATAGATAATGAAATTTGTCATCGAATGCCGTTATCGATCAGGCTGCTAACACACTTTTGTCACGGATAAGCAAAAACTGTATAGCCTCATGTAAAAATGTTGTAGTTTAATGACGTGCTATTGTGTAAACTGTTTGTTTGCTAACTTTGGGATAATCGCACTGGATCTGTTCTGTCGTGGCTTGTGAGCTTTACCTCGCTCATTAAGTAGGTATATTCAATCACTAAACAAACAAACAAACACTAAATCTAAAATCAGCAAATAGCAGCAGTAAACGATCACATATTTAGTTGCTCTTGTGGTTTTCAGCGAACGCTTATGAATTTGTGCACCAATGCTTATTTTTAGTTTTCTTTTTAAACCCGTTAGCTTGCAATTATTTATTTAAACTGGGTGCGTTAATATAAACCTGTGGTTTGACTGTCGGTGCAGTTTTAGAAAAAGAACCATCATTTTCTGACATGCCTGAGTTTCGAAGAGACAACCTGCATAAAAAGACATGTTCTAGCCAAAGCTGTGTGAGAATTTTATTCGAGCCATCACACCAATCCTCATGCCCACGCAGCAATTACTGTTGCGTAATGATCCATGCCCTTCTCCAGCTGTTGGATGTTTAAGTTCATTCGACAGGTCTAATTTCTTACATACAGGAGAAAAGGATGAAGAAATGAAAAGGCACTGTGCAAAGGTGATCCTCAATGGGAGAACCAGAGGCAGAGTGCCTTTTGCTCATCACACCGAGTCGAGCCATTTTGCTTTGAAAGGGTGGTTTAGAGAATGAGATCTGAGAGAGAGGAGGAATGTCGGAGGCACGAAATCTTTTACAGAGAGCTCTTCAATCCTCCATGGAGAGCACTTGTTTAGAGAGGGCTTAGAGCTCATCATTCCCACACATGGGCAGGGAAGGCTGAGGGCTGCACGACTCGGCAACGGATGTCCCATTAAACAGGGTGTTCTCTTCTGGTTTTACACCAATAACAATAAAGCATTTTTTTTTTATTTATACTACAATTTATTGGTTGTTTATTCAGTCTGCAACTATATTTTTGAATGAGGAATTATTAAGTGTAAAAAACGGTGAGTTCATTCAACAATACAGAAAACCACTTTTCAGAGCATTATTCTAATAAATTCAAATTATAATTTTGAGGTACATTTGCACTACGAGTGCCAGTCTCTTCCGTTTTTACTGGCTCCGATATTCACATACCCTATGTGCAATCGAAAAGCTTTTGTTTATTAATTAATTATTATTATTATTTTTTTTTAGAAGATAGCATTTTTATTAGACTTTATAATAGATTTTATTTTCAGTAGAAAATCCAAACCTTAACAATGAACAAAATGCCCCTACTTCATTTATTAGCATTGCAATTTAAATGTGTGTAAACTTTTAGTATATACAATTTAGCTAGTTTTAGTCATTTAATCATTTAAAAAGACTGATTCTTTTTAAGTACTATATTAAATTAATTAGATTAATTTGCATTTTCGAAATAAATCCATTTGCAGTGTCCACTTTAAATCGGATGGTATGCAAGTGCCAACTGGGGGTTTCATTACTTCTAGAGGAATAAATGCACTAAACTTAAAAGGAAGTTTCGAACTCTGACTGGGGAAACAAAGAAAACACACCTTTTGACATGGATTTGCTGCATTCCCTCAGGTACTGCTTGTACCTCTTAACCCTCACGTTTGGCAAGAGATATCACGGCTGCTTTATTCTGTAAAACCTATTTTTTTTTCCCTTTAAGATCTTTTACTGTATAAATTATTTATTACTTTAGATTGTGGGGGAGTGGTGGCTCAGTGGTTAAGGTGCTGGGTTACTGATCGGAAGGTCGGGGGTTCAAGCCCTGGTATAGCCAAGCTGCCACTCTTGGGCACTTGAGCAAGGCCCTTAACCTTCTGTGCTCCAGGCGGCGCCATATCATGGCCGACCCTGTGCTCTGACCCCTTCTGATCAAGCTGGGATATGCAAAGAACGAATTTCACTGTGCTGTAATGTATATGTGACAAATAAATGCTATTCTATTCTAATTCACAAAGAGATATCAGCTTGTTAGGCCTATAACACTGACTGTACATTTTGTTGTTTGGAGAAAGTAAATTTATATACGTGTGTGCGTTTGTGTGTGTGTGTGTGTATTCATAGTTAAGTCGAACCTTGAACAACAAATTTAACATTTCAGAGCTAGCCTCTACCCTGATTGGTCTCTTGTAAAATTTGGACAGCGCCATTCATGAAATGTAAGTATAGTGGGAGTGGAGGTAGACCACTCCCAGTACACAGATGCTCAGATTTTTTTCCCCTTTTGAAAGGCTTGTATAGAGTCTACAGGTGCATTTTTGGATAATTTTTAAAGCTTGATGTTTACATATTGGATTTTGTAAAATATTCTAAGGTCTAAAACGAAATATTTACAGTGTGTCTCACATGCCAGCTTAATAGCCTTTCCTTAAAAGACATTCTTTCACGTTCTCGCTCGCTCTCGAACAAACAAGAGCACAAAAAGAGCAAACAAGAAACCCCTGTCTTTGATTCTAAAGACCAAAGAAATGAATGTGCTAGCACACGTATGAGCAACTAATCTTGATGAAAGAGTTTGACTATTTGACAGAGCTTATGCAACAACAATTACAAATGCAACAGGAGTAGATCCCTACGGACATTTAACCAGTTTTGGTAGCATTTTAGTACTAGCATCATCAAACACAAAATATTCCAACATGTCAAATAAACACAATTTTAGTTTAATGAGATCACTTTTTTGCGCAAGGACATTTTGGGAATAATAAATGTCAAAAAAAAAAAAAAAAAAAGATTTTAAATTATCTATGTCCTGTTGGAAACATTTTCAATGCAACTTCTATGGGAGATTTTGGAGTGTCCCCTTTTAACAGCACTCTCTACCACCCAATCGTAATACATTATGTGTCATGTTCTTTCCTGTAAAATTATTGGAAAGGTAAAGATTCATAGGTGCTATTGATAGTAGACAATCTTTACCCTTATGGCTAGAATAATTTGGCATGTATAATTATTGTTAATGCTGATAACATATTCAAATAAGTATCAAGTTCAGACAGGTTCAAGACAGTTCCAAAAATAAAGTAAACCTGTTTTTTCTTGGCCATGAGCACAGATAGATCCTGTTTGCCTTTTGATGCGGATTTATTATGGGATAGAATTTGTTTGTGAAAAGATAAGAAATCCCAAAGCCATGGCAGGTGGCTGTGTTAGTTTGGGACTATGGCCATCTGAGACCATGAGTCCGTGTGAAATATCGATTTACTGTGTGCATCCATAGAGACAGTCATTTCAAACAGGATGATGGAAAGGCATCTCAGAAATAAACAGGATGGGCACAAAGTGTACCAGTGGCATTGTCTATGTTCCTAATACATAAGAATTGTTGTCTTCTCTTCCTCCAGCTCAGCTGAATAACAATTGTGGGATTCATTATTGTATTTAAAATGTTAATACAATGTTTTATGTTTTTGTAGAAAGTTTCACTTTGATGGGTTTGGAACAACAAGGCCAGTTCTTCTAAAATGATTTGAGATATATTTATTCTTAGATTTACCTCTGTTGGCAGACCACCCAATTTATTTGTTGAGTAAAGGTATAGGAACAGATGGACTTCAGGTAAATGGCAATCAATAGTTGGTTGCATATGACATGACATTTTTTGTGATGATTTTCTTCGAGTGGTTGTTTATTTGGGGCAGTTTCTTGCTTCAGTATCCTCTTCAGTAGGTTGAATGCATGCACGTTTTGGTTAGGGTCTTGATTTATTTTGGACTTGGTTTATTTTGTGTAATAAAGTCCTTTGTTCGGTTGACAGACTGTTATTCCTCATTGTCTTGCTGTATGAAGTTCCTCCAAATTAAATTGAACACAATCTAAAGTGGCAGATTCTATGTACAGTGGCAGAGTTAGATAATTAATAAAGATTAGTGAACCCGTTATAGAAGCAGCAATGCAAGCCCAAGATATGACACCTTAATTTGCTCGACGGTTGAGTTTGAATGTTTTGGATCATGAGCAGATCCTTTCTTTCTCCACAATTTACACTGGATTTTTAATTGCTTCGATTACGACTTTTTCTCCCCTAGCTTCAAAATTGTTTGAATTTTTCTCCCACAGATGTCTCTCTGGCCTTTGTGTATGTTTATCCTTTTTTAACAACAAATGTGGTGTTAACATGTTTAGCAAGAGCTCAAACCACGTTGACAGACTTTACTTTATGATCTTACTAGCTGAAAGTACCCGTGCTTCGCTATGGAAGGCAGAACGCTAAGCAATATGGCAATAAGCAGTAAGCACTGAGCAGGACTGGATGATCAGAGATCAGAACGTAACGTCAACAAATAACGTACTACCCCTTTGTAGTACCGATACAGGGCAAACTACTTTGAAAATAATTTTTATCGTGCATCTAACATCTAATAACAAACAATGTACTAAGTTTCATTAGGATCCGTACTGTTATTTCGAAGAATTTACAATGCGTGAGAAATCGCGTTTTTCGCGAGTTAGCTGCGATCCAGGCCGAATTTTTCAAAACCCTTTCTTAGTGAGCACCTAAGACCCAAGAGGAAGGTATGTTCCAAATTTCATTGCAATCCGTTCAGTGGTTTGAGATTTTGTGATGAGTGAGTGAGTCAGTCAGTGGTATTTGAGCTTTATATATATATATATATATATATATATATATAATATATATATATATATATATTCAAAAAGTATAAGACGACCAAATATTTTCAGTGTAAGCAGAACTAAAAAAATTGATATTCACACTATCTTGAAGTATATCATGACAGTTTTTTACTATCAGTATATTTTAGTGTGCACTTTTTTACAGACAAGTAAAATTGTAGGGAATGTTAGTGTAGCATATAAAGTTGAGGATTAGTATGAAAGAACAGATTGAGTTTAATGTGCTATGGTTCAGCTGCCGATCAATTGTTATTGTTTGAAGTCTTAATCGATATAGATCTATTTAGAGTTTAACTATAAAAGGCCCTCAGAGATATCCACAGAGTCATGTGGGACATGCACATATTGATCAGCTATAGCACAATCAGCACACAAGTTAATGGCCTGAACCAATTTCTTTGATTAGGGTTCCAAGCATCCCCATTCCCCTCTTCGCCCCAAACAACCCACCCCCATCCCCACCCACCCTCCCCGGGTCAAACGGCTGCGTATTCATCTGTCTTCTAGAGGTTTGTTTTTTTGCAGCTGACCTTATCAAAGCAAGTTGAATGAGTTATTAAAGATTATCACAATGACCACTATGTATTAAGCTGGGTGATAATGCAAAAAAAATGCTTTTCTGATATTTTAATAAAAACAAAATTACATGTATATAATAAGAATCCCTATTTTTGAAAATGTACACCTTTTAGCTTTGTATGTTATGAAGTACTGACACTGCAGACTTTCTGAAATGCTAAACAATGATATCTGTTCAGAAAAGGTCAACAATTGCTCACTTGTTCAAATTGAGTTTGTGTGGAGAATCCTCTAAGAGAAACTTCTAACCAATCAGAATCGAGAATTCAACTGCTCTGGTGTTTTTTTTTAAGACGTTCCAAAATACTAAAAACCTTCAATGCTGTCTCTCAGCTTGAGAGAGAACTGTTATTTTAAAACAGGGTGGTAGTACATTTATGGCCTCAATTTCACCCAGGCAGTTCACAGAGGAAATAAAAAGTTCAGTGACAACCATGAGGCAATCAAAGGTCCCTGAAAAACGATGACAGTAAATGATCCTTGTTCTTTCAGGAAGAATCCACCTTTCCCATCCTGCACTGCTGCAGTATGATTCGGTGGTCCCAAACACTCGTGTTGAGCGATGCCTCGAATTAGCTCGGCTTAATCAGCCTCTTTCGCTGAGCGGAGATGCAATCCGCCTTCCTTAGGCTGAGGGATGAAAGCCAGCAGGTGCCTTTGTACATGACTAATAAAGCGATGGGATTGATTAGATGGACAAGGTGGAGTTGAGGGATTAGTCACCGTGTCCGATATTGTCGTGTAGCCATGTAAAAAAAAAAAAAAAAAAACTTGATGAATAGAAGTAGCTTGTAATTACAGCAGATTTGGTCATTTTTTTTTAAGCTTGGATCCCTTGTCGAAGAGGTAGTTAAATCTACTTGTGGTACTTTAAAAGAAGCATCAGCATGGAACTTTTGGTGGATTTCTCATAGTTAATGCCTTAAGTGCATTTAAAAAAAAAAAAAAACATTGCTAGGTTCTTTCTGTTCCTAATATCATCAGCCAAACCTAATGGACTTTTTTCCTGTTTTTCTTGTTTCTTTGTGATCATCTGTACTTCGAATATGCCAGGTAGAAGCATGTTGCTAATTTATGTTCTGGAAAAATGCCAATAGGGAAACTCTTGTTTGTAATGCCCTCATCCACTCTTTCTTTCCTTTTTTTTTTTTGTTTCCTGGGCTGCCTTGTCGATTGTGCATACTCATCCCACCATATGCTGAGGTGTCTGTCTGCATTCTGATCAATTCTCATGGATCGATGGCTGATTTGAATCGGACTTCTCTGTGGATCCTATTATGCTTCTACTCTTAAACTTTGCACTACCGGCTCGGTCCTGCCTTTTCATCTATTAGAACAGATTTGAATGCATCAGACTTTTGAACCGCGTTACCTCGGTATTACTCATGAGCAGTACAAACACGGCATGCCCTCTCCCTCAGCTGATGCGTTTTCCTTTCGGCAGGGTGTGGCTGCTTTTACACATTGTTCAAGCGGTCGTGCTCATGGAAGACATTTTCACCACAGGCCTCAGCCTTTAGAAACACTGTTCTTTTTGCACCCTTCCAACAGCACCATTATATTCAGCAGGTCCATGAGCTGAACAAGTTTGTTTGAACACTGGCAACAAGGTAAGGATTTTACACCTAGCGGCCCACTTGCATTTATATCAGTTCTAATTTGCAGAATTTTGTTAGAGTGCCTCCGAGCACTTTCTAAAAGTAGCCACACTTGCCTGTAATTATCAAAGTGTCCACACACTGTTTTAAGGAAGTCACACCCTTTACACTTCCTTTGACACATGTGGAAATGATCATGTCGCCTTTTTTTTATTACCCCCCCCCTTTCACGCTCTTAATATGTTTGAGATAATGTCATGAAGTCATGAACGTATAACGCGTTCGGACTAATTTTATAAGTTTGCACTTTTCCTACGAGCCGCTCCAGACAAGAGCGCCTAGTGAAGAAGAGAGCAGCCATAAGCAGGACAGCAACATGTGACTGGGGCTCCGTGCCAGAAAAATCGTGCAAGAAGGGCTCTTTGTTGGAGACTCCCTCTCGCTGCTTTTTCCACTGCTGAATTAAAGCCAGCTGCTAATGTGGTTCCGCATGCGACATAACGGCCGAGGTTAAAATTAAGCCACGATATGCACAACACTCAAAAGAATCGTGGCATTGAATAGAGCGAGTTAACTGAGGGCCTTTTCAGAGAAAGTCTGTTAGCCTGCTTATGATTCCCAAATGCTTTACGTTCCACAACCTAAAGGGGTTATGTTTGTTTCTCGCAACATCTTGTGACACTTGTGGAAAGAAGGAAAACATCTCAGCAACAGTCACCTGAATCTTATTTAAATGTTTTCTTTTAGGTCTTTCTAAATTTGTGGAATTGTAAATTAATTACAATAAATAAATTAAATGAATTAAATTAAGTAGAACACTGTAGCATCGCATTGCTTGTGTGACTGAAGAAACAGCTGCTTGCCCACTGTGACTTACTTGAAGTATTAATGACACCAAAGGGGCCTCTTCATGTTCATAAGAGTTTTCCTCTTTGTGTCGTCACACATGCTACTTGATCCTGTTACAGGCGTGCAGATCACAGTCCCTGTCAATCAAGTGGTCCAGACATGTTGCTCTTTTTCCCCCCTTTTTCGTTTTGACACATTGTTTAAAGCTTTCTTGGCACTAAAATAGTATGCTTACCAATTCCTTTGAAGCCAGATATTTTTTCTTTTTTTCTTTAAAAAAACAAAAAAACACATATGGTTTGCAGGAGCACATTTCTACGCTTGTCACTAAATGTGTACGTTTTGGACATGAGGTAGTAGGTGATGATGTTACAGCTAAAATAGTGTGAATAACACGTCACTAGATTTTCTGCTTTACATTTTTAAAGTGCCCCAACACTATTTCTCCTAATTAGAGTTTGTGGTTTTCTGGGTATGGATAGGATTGATAAGAAATGGAATGCCATTATGGTTGGAAGTAAAATTTGAGTCTTTTGGATGCTTTTTCTTTCTCCCTCTCTCTCTAATGCCACCTGACCATTCTGCTGGTCTTGTGACATTTGGTTTGAAAAGCTACAGTTGTCTCCTAATAAGCTGTTGTATAAAAGGCAGAGCTGGTGCTCCAGCTGGCTTTCAGCTAAAAGCAGTAACCCATGGATCCTTGTATGTTTGGACTGTCTGTTTTCCTGCAAAATACCCTCAAGGAGACTGATGATAACGGAGGATGACATTTGCGAAAGTTAGCATTGCGGTATCCGTTGATGCTCTGGGTGATGGTAATGCAGATAAGGCAGCCAAAGAAAAAATTTTTGGACAAAGGGATGGAAAAGACGTGAGATGAGCAGCTTGAGTCTGGCTGACGATGTAAATTTGCATAGGCTCGTCTGACTGTTGGTAGAGACTGAGGCTACTTGAATGTGAAATATGCTAATAGATTGCTAATAGATTTTAAATAGTATTTGCTAGCAGTAGTTAGTAATCAAATACTGAATATTTAAAAATAAACAGCTCTATATATTATAAATACGTTATATTGACAAAAGTTGGATACCACACTTAAATTCACATGTCCTTTTTGAATAGCCAATTCCATATTAAGTCTCCATTTGCTGTTATAATAACCACCTCTGTACTGGGAAGATGTTCCAATATTTTGGAGTGTGGTTGTGGAGATTCGTGGCCATTTAACCACAAGGGTGTTAGTAAAGTCAGGTACTGAGTTAGGGTATGGAGGCCTGGGGTGCAGGTCAGCGTTCTGATTCATCCCCAAGGTGTTCAGTTGGGTTTCGAGCTATATAGCAGGCCACTCATGATGATCCATTCTGATTTATGTAAACCATATTTTCATAGAGAGTTGTGCAGAAGGGCATGGTCATGCTGGAACAGGTTTGGGTCTCATAGTTCATGTGCAGGAAAAAGTTTATGCTTCCACATCCAAAGACACCACAGCAGTGTGGTAACAGTCTGACAAAGATATATAACATAACCAGAGCACTATATACTCAATAAAATGATTTGAAATTCTGCAGGCGAGTAAAGAGATCATTATTGGACATGCTTTAATATCACCTTTTGTAGTTTCTCAAGCTTTTGTTTTATATGGAGCTTAATCCTTCTAAGATAATCGCCAAAAGTTTAAACTGTTGGGATGCTGAGTGAAGAAATGGTGTCCAGTTTGTGTAAAAAGTATTATGATTCTTTGATACACTTAACGTGAAATATTGGGCCATGCTTGCGGGGGGAAAAAAAAGTATTGAGGCGCTTTTGCTTAACCTATTGGAACATGTAGTAGAGGAGGATGCATTGAAGAAAGTACTAGAACAATTTGCGAAAGGTTTTTGAGACCCTTTTTAGGGCTGCACCTAATGATTATTTTGATATCTATGTAATCAAATGATTTTTTGACAGCGAATTTCATTAGCGATTTTATCGATTAGTTGTTGCAGCCCTACCCTTTTTCTGTATATGGGTATTGGTACAGTCCTTCTTAATTCTTTAAGCCAATTTAAAATCTCTGCACAACACTTCTGTGCACGTCATTAGATGATTGCATTTTGATATAATGGTTCTCTTTAGAAGCTTTAAAGGCTAGGTTGCCTAGCCAGCCTGAGTAGGACAATTATATGGCTTCTCTTATATGCAAATATTTGTCGTGCCCAAGGCATGCTTGGAATGACTGACACAGACATTGGAAACTGAGATTTGTTTATATTAGGTTCCATTTCAGAAACGTATTGGTCCTCTGCTGAGGAACTCACAGCTCTAATTTACTGACTGACTTTACCGGTTAATCAAAAATCCTACATCCCATAGTGAGTGGCTCTGCTGCTCCTTATCTAATTGCACTAATTGAAATTTCTAGACCATACATTAAACCAAACATCAGCGCAGATGGCGTTATAGCTCCAGAGAGTGTGACACAGGTAAAAATGGAGGCTGTTGAGCTGAGAAAAAGACTGTTGTAGGACATTTTAACATGTTTGTTTAATGGGTGGGTTTTCTAGGCATTTTTTTGGTCTTGAATTGATCCCTTTTTTTATTCATTTTATTTGTTTTACTTTGGTCTTCCTATGCGTTTGTGCCTTTTGAATAGGTTTTAGCTTTCTGGCTTTGTTAAATGAAAATGAATGTCTTTATGTAGTAACTATGAATATAATCGCTGGGATTATAAACTAACATTCATACAGCCTATGCAGCTTCAGCATTCCCAAGAATTTATATATCCTGTCTTTTTTTTTTCCATTGGTGCCCTGCCTTTTTTTCAAGCACACACACAGTCATTGAGCAGACTACAGCGTAGAGTAAATGCAGAGACGACCCACACAGGCTTTTGGGTGTGTCTGAGCATGAGGGAGGAGGGACGGAAACAGGGGGGGGAAGGAACAAAAAAGAGTGGAAAGTTTTCTTGTGTTCTCCCCCTCTACATGTTTCCTTCATTCAGGCAGACAGAGCGAGTTGTGGTACAGCAACCATAAAAGCAAAGGGGATAATATGAATAGGAAAAAGGTTGTAAGGTAAGCGCAAAGGGTTTGGAATGGTATTCCTCGCTGTGCCTCAGTTTAGCTAGGTTGGAATGCGGGGGAAAAAAACATGGTGGAATGTGTGGAATTGGGTTCTTACATGCCTATTATGTGAGGCTGAACTGGGAATATACACACGCACATTACGCGTTCATTCAGTCTTTCAGAACAGAATACTCCAAACAGTGTGCCATCATTCTGGAAAACCATGACTACCTCAAAAACATTAGTTTGAAGACTGAAACATTTCTGTTTTCTTCTGAATGAAACCAGGAGGCATTCTGGACCTTTGTGTTTTGATGAAAAATTTTTTTTTGCCTCAGAACGTGGCCTCGTTTGCAATCAAATGTCAGCGAGGAAAGAATAAATGGTCTGTAAAGACGATTAAAAGACATGCTGTGCTGATGCGATCTAAAACCTTCTCAATTTTTTTTTTTTTTTTTTTAAAGGCATTTGTTTTTTTAATGCAACTCTAAACTTGTGGAGCGACACCGTTCATGCTGGAGAATAAAGTGCATTTATGCAGGGATTCCCCTCTTATACACACACCAATGCTTTATTAATAGCCCATGGCTTGCCTCGGGACATTCCCAATTTCCCTCCTGACTGCACAACAGCAGAAGAGCTCGGCTACCCCATTTAAGTCTCTCAAACAAGGTCGAGGTTGCCTTTTAAAACTTTTCCGCTATGCAAATGAAAACTATAGAGACGGCATTGATTATTTATTAGATTTTAACTTTAGATATTTGTTAGAAAGGTACACATTTGGCATTTTATAGATAAAAAAAAAATAATTAATTTTCCTTTATTGTTATACAGGATTGATAGCAGTACATGGATCAGAGTTAAACTGAACAAACAAGCAGGTACTATGATAGCTGGAATTTTTTTGTTTGAATTGAATACATTATTGACAAATGTATTGCCATGTTTGGATAGTGAACAGATGGATTGAAAGCAGTCTGTTTATTCCTACTGTTGTATCCTATGTGAATGTAATTTTAATCCCCTGTCTATGCGGGTATGAAATTCTTTTAGAGATACTCATCCTTTGAATGTTATCATATGCTTCCTCCGAGACACAGGAAGGATAAAACTCCTGAGCATGCCACGTCAATAAGCAGCACAATATAGTCAAAGAAAATCGCTGTCTGCCCTTTTCCACATACATGAGTTCACGTGTCTATGATTGGAAGGTGTGTTTAACAGAGTATGAAATCCCTCCCACTCATAGAGTATGACCACTTTTGCAATCTGGATTCCTGGCAATAGATTAGTTTGTTTAGAAGATTTTTCTTTTTTGTAAATTTTTCTTTTTTAATAGATTCTGACCAATTCCACTCACTCCTGTAGTTTGTACATTGATATTCTGTTGTAGTGTTTTGCTGTTGCTAAAACCTAAACAAAATAGAAATCAAGTCCAAAATAAAGCAGGTTCTGAAATAAATAAACACTGAACACCTCACAAGCTGACTAACTGCCCCAACACACCCCATGTAACCCCCTCAGTATGAGTAATAATTACTTCTTTAAATCATTTTTATAATTAGACTGAATGCTTAGTCATACAGAAAATGCAAAGAAGGTACAAAATTAGTTGTAGGTTGTAAACGGTCTTGTACAAGCGTAACGGGTTGCAATCACTAGATTAGATCTTTTCTACGGAGACTGTGTCTGCAGCAGGAAGTGCGAATATTGCTGCAATGAAAAAACATGAGGAACAGAAGCCACATCTGGATCACACAGGGTGTCCTTGTGTTTGAGTTACAGAAACCATAGCAGGAGATATTGCATCAGGATATTGCAGTGAAATCTCTTTAGGCAGCAGGAGCGCATGTACTATTGTTTGTGTTCTTGTATCCATGCAGGGACATTTTAGTGTTGCTGTTCAGCTTGCACTGTTTGTTTTAGGCAGTAATGTTCTAAGATCTGTGTTCGCATCATTGGTTTCATGTATGTTGAAAGGCTGTTTTTTTTTCTTTTGCATTACGATCTGCTGATCCTTTCCATCCCATACCCCCGATTCTAAAATTGGCCTCGGATGAGCTCGAGATGGCTCTTTTCAACTGTGGTTGAAATCTAAACCAGAGTTGTAATGGTGTGGGGGAAAAAAGAGCTCGATTGCAATTGACTGTGCCTCACCCCCTGCTATCAGAGTCTGCAGTAAGGCTTGGAGGTGCAAGATTTTACAAGCTTGCATGACCTGTATTGTGAAAGCAGTCGCTGTGCGATTCTTATGAGTGCACTCAGCTATGGGGCAGTGCAGTATTGCGGAGACTCATAATCAGGGAATTAAAATCAAGTTTTTATCAAGCAGAGTGCCACAACGCAAGTGTAAATCACTGTAGACTCAAACCTAAGGCTGACCGTGACATTCCTGCAGCGGAAAATATTCTAATAAGGAATCGTCGAAAATGGCAGAGAGCAGACACTTTCAGACAGTACTCAGGAAGAGCTGAGAAATGGCTGTCTCCTCTTTCTGCCTTTCAGAGATTAGTCTGCCTTTACACCCACTTTGCTTGTCACTACACGCCAAGGCAACAAATTGAACCAGTGGTGCGTTGTGCTGAGGTTCTCTCATCTTTGGTGACTGAAATATTTATCACGGTGCACTAGGGCTGCAGACAAGTGATTGCTGACCTTTATAACTTTGATAAGAACAGAATGAATTGTTTTTTTGTTTTTTTTGTCTTAGATACGTCATTTCATTTGAGAGAGGAAACCATTTAAAATGCACCATGCCTGTGGCTGTGGTTGAAGGAATGCTGTAAACTCTGGACTTCTGCCTGTGAGAATGGCTGTTTAGTACTACATTTCTAATAAGAATTGAATCCGACACTTTTTAGTTAGCGCCAAGAAGTATTTTGGTACTCTGGCAGTTTCTTGAACATTTTGCACAAACTTCTGTGAAAATAGTCCCAGTGCCTTTGAAGTGGAATTTCTTTCATTCTTTATGCATATCTAAGCTGGTTTCATGTCTTGAATAATAATAATGGTAGGTCATGACTGCAGATGCTAATGAACTTCCGCGCCTTATAAAAGACAAAGACACGGCAAAGCACACAGTCCTCCGTTTCCAAGACTTGTCTTTGCAGCAGAACTTTGCATAACATTTCTACCGCTGACTGTTACAGTAACTTCTTACAGAAAACTTTTTTTTTGTTAGCCGACTTTGATTTTTATATTTACTGACTATAAAAACATACTTCTCTACTATGAGATTACTGTCATTACAATGTTAAAAATGATTACTGTAGTTGTACAAAAAATCGCTGTAGTTACTCTGTACTAAAGGATTACTTTAGTTATACTATAAGGATTTCTATAGTTTATGTACTATAAAAAGAGTACCTGTTATACTATGAGTACTATAATGTACTATATTAGGACTGCTGTAGTTTCTGAACTAAACATTAATAGGATTACTACAATCTCTATAGTTGCTGTGCTATAAGTGTACTATAGAATTGATTGTCCTCTTATTGAATAGTAACTATAGTAACATATTGGATTAAATCTGTTTACCATCTGACCAATTTCAGAGCAGTGTAATGAATATTAGCAAAGTTTTGTCATTCTGATGGTCACCAGCAGCTGAGAGTCACGTTTCGGCTCAACGGATCTTCAGTTCTAAAACTTTTGCATTTGTTCGAAGGACATTCCCTGTAGACATTTGTTTGATAGTGTTGAGATAGTGAATGACCTCGTGGATGTTTTTCTTCACCCTCTGTAGCATACTAATGTATCGAGCTGCTGTGAAGTATGTCTCACTTTGAAGTGATTCATCACTCAGTGGGTTAAAGCGGTGCTGTCTAGTCTGCCGTTGCATTACTTTGTATGGAAATTCTTTTTTCAGCTCCATGTTTCTTACTGTGATGCAGCATGAAAACCTGTTTACTGATTTCAGCATTTGTGTGGACTTTGTCAGGAGTTCTTGGACATGGATCTTTGATACATCTGCAAATTTCTGTAGAGTAATTTCATTTTGGCCGCTCCGTGCCAGCCTGACTAATGACAAATTACACCTTCTGATTCGATCAATTGCTAGTTTCTTGTTGCGCTATGCAAGAGTTTTATCTTGTTTCCATGATCAAACTACGATTTGACTATCATTATCATCTTTCCTCACGGGCCATTGCATTGATTAATTAGCAGGAAGATAAAAATAATTCGGAGCGCTTTAAGTTGCTGGTTGATGAGGCGAACTCGGCTCGAGCGCCAGAGCGAAACGATCTAATGTAGCTTCGTCTAACAATGTGCACGTTTATTTCAGCCTTTTTAAATTGAGTCTGCTTCAAAGAACAATTGATAGGGCCGTGTAAATATCGGATAAGGATGACAGTAGTTCTGGAGTGGCTCAGGAGTGGAGTGGACTGGTGGGAATAATGTGGAATAGATTCATTTTCTTTTATTAATTGATAAGATCTGAAGTTTGGAGAAGGGCCCTCATCATGATAATGGGCAGCTCTTGCAATTCCGAGCTAATTCATGCAGGCGCTCAGTGCTTGATTTTTTCACCTTTAACGTTGCAATTGGATTCGAGTTAAGCCTAGTGTTTGAATTTTTTGTTTTTGTGACACTATAAGGCCACCCTTGGAGAATGACTTGAGCATGTGCTAATTGTTATTTTGATCATTTTGATATTTACAGTGAACACGGTTATACAGAAAATGTGAAGGAATCCTATCTAGTGTCAGCTAACTACCTCTTACTGCTACTAATATTTTTAATCTACCGAGTAAATCAGGCTAAAGATTACCACTTGTCTTAACTCTGAGGAGGTTGTTTGCCTTTGTTGCTTGTGTGACTTGATTGTATGCAATCGTGGTATGCAAATTGTAGGTAACAGTGGGACATCACATAGCTTATAGATAAAAGTTATAATGCAGCATTAGAACATTATCGAGGAAATAGTTTTTATTCAGCATGTCCTAAATCTATTTTTATTCAAAAGTAAAATTTTCTCACTATAATTTTTCTTTGACCCGATAGGATGAGAGGTGAACAAATTCTTTTTTAATTGTCAATATAATTTAATTTTAATGTTTTTCATTGTGCCTTTAATAAAGTAAACTGTCATTATAAAATAATAATTTGTTTCACAAAATGTTTCTCATAAATGTTAACCAGATTTAAAACCAGGTTGCACTTTTTCAATGTCTCTGACACACTTAATGTGTATTCCATTTAATAACATTTTATTTTTTAATTATAAATGAATCTGTAATGAGCCAGCTAGAGGCAGTGGTGGCAAGAAAACATCTCTGAGACGACATAAGGACTCAAAAGGGAACCCCTAATCATCTGAGTACCACTGGATATTGTGGTGATGAACAGTGTTCCCATTTATAACTGTAATGCAAAAGACAAACCAATGCTATTCAAGAAAGGATGTAGAGATTAGAAATGAGATGATGAAATAAACTGTAGATGTGCATATTGAAGTATGAAGTAACTATGAAGAAGCCTTCTAAGAGAGAGTGGGCTACAATCCCACTCTGAAAGTTTGAGCTATTGTGCTTACTGGTTTATAAAGAAGCATTTTTTCCCCCTTTTTAAAATCCCCAGTGACATGGTTTGAAACCTGAGCTGACCATTACTGAGTCCTGACCTTGGTGTGCCGTCTGTCAAGTATACAAAGCATTTGCCCTGCTTCCTCCCCAGAGGCATTGCCCTGTCATGCAGGTCTGTTTGTCCGCTCTTCTACATTTAACTCCTTCGAGAGCTGGCTGTTTAGCGTCTATTATAACACCGGCACTTGAAGGAAAAAAAAAAAAAGCTCAGCGCACCTTGTTTGCTGTTGTCTCTGAGTATCCCTAATGCCCTTGTGTCATAGTCAAGAGTAATGCATTAGCTCTGGAGAGGCTCTCCTCGTGTGCATTGTTTTCTCATAATGATTGCTTGTTCCTCTCGCCTTACAGGAGTATTATAATTTAAATTCTCAGTTTGAAGTGACATTCACCCATTTTACGGCTCGCCTTACTTATACTCCGTTGCGACTAATCCGAAGCAGAGGAGTGGAGCAATAGTGCAGAGAGCACCGCAGTTCCTGTTAAGTAATGTCAGCTGTCTATAATTATTCCTTCTCTTAATACTCTTCCACCAGCTGCACTCCCTGCGCCGAAGAAAGCATCAGCTTTGAGAACGCATTGCTAGCTACAGCTGCTGTTTGGTTGCTCATTCAGTTCGAGTTAAGCGTTTCTCACAACACTGCACTGATACGGTCATTAGGTGTTGTGTGTAAACGTTTTCATAAAAGTCCTACCAAATGCTTTGGTTCATAGAACAAAGAGTTTTAAACTCCAAAACAACGACCAAACAGTAAAGATCACCTTTTAACCCCGGTATCGCCAAGCTGCCACTTTTGTGGCCCTTGAGCAAGGCCCTTAACCCTCTGTGCTCCAGGGGCGCCATATCATGGCCGACCCTGTGGTCTGACCCCAGCTTCTGATCAAGCTAGGATATACAAAGAACGAATTTCACTGTTCTGTAATGTGTATGTGACAAATAAAGGCTATTCTTCTTCTGTGTGGCACGTGCTAAACTCTCAGCTCAGCCTTGGCAGGTGTCGCAGAACAACACTAAATCGCCCTCATTTTATACAGTGCCATTTATTTGATCAAACTATATGGTTTGTCTTATTTGTCTTCTTCTATGGACTTCTGGATTGCTGTCTTTTCTTTCCCCCACTGCATATTTGTGTACAGTGAAAACAAGCAAGCTGTTTAAACCCAAAATAACTAATGAAATTGCAAACTCATACCACTCGAGATTCAAATTACTATCTTTACATGTAGATTTATCGTTTTTTAGAGATGTACCCTTCCCCCCCAAAACAAACTATTTATTTATTTTGCGAAATACTGCTTTATAAGCTGTATTTGCAAATAATTTGTCTGCCTCCGGCTTGTTAAACGAGGCTTATTGTGAAATTACGGTCACTGCAGCACTCATGATCAACCAAGATCACGGAGATCTTTCTAACCATGTCTTGGGACCAGCACCATGGGACCTTTTCTTCACTGTGATGGTTTACTCTATAGTGGTAGCTGTAATTGCATTCTGATGCGTTTCTTCTTTTCAAAGAGTAATTTGAAACCCTGCTATTGTAGTTTCAGATCTTCAGGTAGCGAAAAAGCTGAACATGCTATTTGTAGGGTGGAGAATAAAAAGGAATCGAAGGCCAGCTTTGGGTATCGTTTTTTTGTTACGGTAGTTTATTTTATATTGTTTTGTTGCTTAGTGCATTTCCCAGTCATTTTGTTTCCTTTTTTTTTTTTTTTCTCTATCTCTCTCTAACCCTGAACACTACACTTCCCTTTCTCCTAATGCCAAGGCTGTAAAATTTATGCGTGCTTTTTTCCTCAGGCCCCTCCCTTCCTTTTTCCCCCTCATGCCTTTCTTTTTAACCTCCCAAATCTATATCCTTAGTAGATTTTTTATTTTTTTTTCTCTTCCCTCACCAGTCACATGACTGGAGGGTGTGGGCTTTGCATTCTAGGCCACTGTGAATGATTCAGTAATGCAGCATGAGCCAGGGATTGCACGAACTCATCAACTGTAAATAAGTACCGTAATCCAGACAAGCCAACCTTTACTCGTAAAAGCCCTGTCCCCTTTCTCGTCTCGACTTGATTTTTCAGTTTGGAAGTGCACTGACACGCCGTCCTTGAAACAAACCTTGAAAGAAAAAAAAAAAAGCGAATGAGAATAAGGACAATAAAAAAATTACGTTTTTGAGCAACAGGGAAAATGTCAGCACAAGAATTTCACCCTTCCAATAAGGGACGTGAGATAAGAAAATTGTGAAAGGATTGTATTGAACTTGTATTGCGTGATACAATGCATTGTATCTATTCAAACTAACACACAGAGTGGAAAATATGCTAAATCTTCCAATAATTAAATTCATTTAAGGGCTTTTAACAATGAACATTGTCTCAGAGCAGCTTTACACAGATAATGTGATAAAGAATGAACAAGATGGTTCTTTGTGTAAGTTTGTCCCTGACAAACAAGTCGTTGGCAACTGTGGCAAGAAAAAACACCCGGCATAAAAAAAAAAAAAAAAGAAACCTTGAGAGGAACCAGACTCGAGGGAACCCATCCTCATCTGGGTTGCACCGAATATCCATTTATTCCAGATAAACAATGTTGAGATGTGCAGTGATGGTGATCAGGTGCAAACTGTAGTCCTGAGTCAGTGTAGCAGACGCTGCCATAATGCAGCTCAGCCATTGCAGCTAACACAAACACTAACTCTTCCTCGTCCAGCATGCATTTTATTTTGCTCGTCTTCATTTGTGCGTTCGTTACAGATTGTGCGATTTTAATTCAGTGAAAAGACGAGTTCCCAGACATTTTTGTATGCGGGTGAAATATGCTTCATTCAAACATAGTGGTGTATAAATTTGTAATAAAAACATTTATGGGAGAGTTTAACTATAAAGTGGTCCGATTCAACTTCATATCCATGAATAACTCCATATGCGTTCGTAATGCCCGAATACTCTGTTTCCAAACCGTCATGTGTGCTTAGGGTGCAGCTGCTTTTTCGAAATCGAATTAATTACAGTTCCACAGGAGTTGTGCTTTGGTCTGGCCCGTCATCGTGAGGTTAGACTAATTTAATAACGGAAGCATGGGAAGGCTCCAGGTTCTGTAATTGTTGTGCAGACTAGTGCAAAAAACGAGAAGTGAACCCTGCGTACAAACACCTGGCTCAGTGTGCCGTGAGTCATTATGGAGGTATTACACAATCACTCAACGTCTCAGGGAGTTCCTCTTTTTTTTCCTCCCCCTTTCTCACACCGAATATGGGTGCGCATGTAGGTGGGGTTTGGTGCAGCGAGAGCAGCCGAGCTGCAGGCTCTGCATTCTGCCGCTTTAGTATGCAAGGCAGGTGTGGCTGCAGTCTGAGGGAAGCAGGGTGTAGGACGCTGCCCACACTTGCACACACACACACACGTTGCACACACATTGCGTATTCCAAGACTGGCCAAGTTACATGATTCTAGTTATACACATCTGTCTGTTGCCAGTCTTTTTTCATATCCCTTAGTCTTTTCTTTTTTTTTTTTTTCCCCTGTTTTCTGTTTCTCTTAGACTTCTCATCATGGCTGCCACCAAGCTGCAAAAACAAAAACAAACAAAAAAAAACATGAAGCATCCAGTCGTCCGCTTTCATCTAAACCCTCTTTTCTCTGTCATCCCTCGCGCTTTTATTGCGTGCATGTTTACCGTCCGAATTTTCTCGCTCTATTGGTTTTCTGTTCCCTTGTTTCATGGCTCATATGACTCGTGAACGATAGACAATAGGATTTGGCTGCGATTCGCTGATTCTAAAAAAAAATAAAAAATCAACATCAATTATAAAAATATCATGCTAGTGAACCTTGTGGCATTCCTATATGTAAAAAAAAAAAAAAAAAAAAAAAAAAAGTAGGGACTAATCACTTGTTGTTAGTGAGACTGTAGGGTTTGTTTTTCGTCTGTTTGCCACCGGGGATTCTTGACGGTCTGTTGCGCATCTGTGTTGCCTAAGCACTGGGTTGATACTCAAGCTCTTCCTCTCTGTACAGTTTACCACACACACATATATACACACACCTGGCCTGAATGGCGTCTGATAGAGACCTTTCAGGGCCAATTCAATAGAGCACCAGCATCAGTTATTGGAAGTGCACCAGCACGTATGATTATCCTCTGATAACCTAAAGCACTTTGTGTTTTTATTTAGATTATTATTCTTTTAATCTTAAAACTGGAATTACCCTTTGTGAAAACTAAATACACACCCGGGGCAGCTTGCAGACTGGCTAGACAGTCAGCTCTGTTTGGAAAGGAATGTGATACAAAAAAAAAAACACGTTTAAACACTTTATTTATTTATTTTGCACCACCTGCAGAGCATCGCTGGGTATTTAGACACTTTCCCCCTTTTTAGCCCGAAACACATTTCAAGTCGTCGATGTAGACGCATGAGTCATCTTGTAAAAGGCGAGAGAGAGAAAGGCAGAGAGTAAATAAGGAAGGGAGGGAGGTGGAGTGAGGTGGAGAGAAGAAAGGAAGAGGGAGCAGTAGGGCCCTTTCTTTTGTGCAGCCCTGACGATGTGGAGGCGGATCCAGAGCCTTAAGACCCACCTCGGCATTGCCGGTGCAGGACTGCAGAGGAAACGCATGGGCCGATGATTTACATCTCCTGCCTACGAGCTCCAGCTCATGCTCTTTAATCTGAGAGCAGTGCCTCCCTCTCGCTCATTCTCTTATTTCTCACTCCCCCGTCCCTCATTCTGCCCCCACACTTCATTCTGTTTCATTCAGTTCACATCGCATTCCTGGCTTGACTATTTTCCGTACATTATTATGGGCTTGTTCAATCCGGATTAAGTTCAACGTAACAAATATGTATAACATGTATGCTTCTGAATGCCAGTAGCAGCAGTTTATCTTCCTGCTGGGAACTAGGGAAGAGAAAAAAAAAGAGGATCATTTTAGATTCATCTTGAATCTGAACCTGATGTATTTTCAAGCAGTAAAGCATTTCAAAAGCAGTATAAACAGCCTCTGTGGAGTGCATTAAAATCAAATAACACACACCTAGCCGTGAATTGTCCTCTTTATACCAAGCTCACTTTCCAAGCTGTTAGAGATGTTTGCAGTGCAAAACAGAATAAATGGATAAATATTGTGCATCATTTTTGTTATATACGGCTTGTTAGATCTAGTGTTCTGCTCGAAATCATACACAAAGATAACATTTGTGGCTTAATCGATATGACTTTTTATTTAAAGTCATTAAAGGGCGATAGAAATAATGTGTATAAATTACATGTAATAAATGTATTTTGTACTAACAAAAGTATTGGGACACCTGACTTTTCCAGGCATTTGTGGTTCTTCCACAAACTGTTACCACAAAATTGGAGGCATACAATTGCATAGGACGTCTTTTGGCTGCAATAGCGTTAAATTTTCCCTTAACTTGAACTTGAAGACCCAAACCTGTTCCTGCATAACTATGCCCCTGTGCACAAAGATATAGTTTACATGGGTTGGAGTTTAAGATCTTGATTTGCCCGCTATAGACCTCTGACCTCAACACTAACACCTTTTGGGTTGACTGACTGCACCCCCAGGCCTCCTCTCCTAATTCTACATCAGTACCTGACTTTACTAACATCCTTGTTGCTGAATGAGCACAAATCTCTACAAGCACACACAACTAGTGGAGCATCTTACCAGAACAGTGGAGAATATTATAACAGCAAATGGGGAATAAATGTGAAATGGGATGATTTTTAAAAGCACATGACAACCTTATGGTCAGGCGTCCACAATCTTTTGTACCATAAAAGATTTTGCCATCACTCAAGACCGATTGGGCTGGAAAATTTAAAGGCATAGCTGTGCTTTGTGTACATGACAGCTAAGCAAGCTAGCAGATTTGAAAATGGGCCAACTCAGAACCTCAATTTGAAAGTGACTATACGACGAACTGACGACAAAAAAACTTGCAATTCAGGCACATCTGAAATTGTAACCTGGTGATGAAAGAGAAACAGTTCGCTGCTGTTAGAAACTCTGAAGCACGTGGCCAAACTTCTACCCAATCCAGAAAAAGCAAAAGAAAAATCAGGAGTCTTTCTAAATGACTCATTGCTCTTCACACTTTGGCTTCTGCTTGCATCAGCATGATCCTAGGTTGGGCAGAAAACAGTCATGTAATCACGCATTCTTTAAAATGAGCATGAGGTATGTTTTTGTCTTTTTGTTAACAAACTACTACAGCTGTTTGATGGGCTTTGCCTTTTCCTGTGCTGTTCTCTGATTGGTGGCTTTTTAGACCAGCTTTGTAGTATTCAGATTGAGAAATTCATGACAAACAGAAATTTGATTGCATTGGCTATAATTAAAAAATACTGAGCGTTATGTTTATGGTTTACAATCTTCAAATTTTTGTACTGGGAATCTTTTCATAATCTCCTCATGCCATCTAGCACTGAAATCCCAATAATTTAATCATATGGAGCCTCGATTCCCACTCCTTTATAAACACCTTTTTCTCATTCCCACTTCACGCTCATTCACACATCAAGCTCAGTCATCTAAGCACTGCATAATTGTTCCAAAACAGGGCTTACATCCACACACCTTCGTCACTGCAAAAGAGCAAACAGGATGTTTGAATGCACCACTGTCTCCTAAGTCCCACACTATCGCTGTCAGGTAATCGTGAAAGAAGACACTAAAATCCAAAATGGATGCTCCAGTACTTATCCTGGTCATTCTGAATTGTTTGCTTTAAGAGACTCATAGCACCACAGTGTACCAGTTAAAACACACAATTTTGCCCTGAAATATTAAATATAATTTTTTTTTTTTTTAGGGTTTGTTTCTGTCTTTATAAGTAAATCTTTTTTTTTTTTTGTTCTTTTTTTTTTCCCGGAATGTCGAACATAAGAGTTTTTGTCACCTCATCTCTAAAACATTTTAAAATATATTTACATTAGAATAGTATATATTTATTCTTGTGTGTGAATTTGGTGGTTGTTGCTGTATCTTGTCAGCACGTGTGTATGGTTATTCCTGTCAGAAATGTCAAAAACACTTGTGTGCTACATTGAGGTCGCTCAGGGAAATTTGCTAGCTCGAGTGTTCCAGTGGTGTTTAATAGGAAGAGAATTCAACAACAAAAGTGCAAGGGCGCATTTCCGTCCTCGCAGCATTTTTCAGTGTTTATCTGAGTTAATGGAAACCCAATACAGAAGTAGCAGAGACAGTAAAAGTTGCCGTCCAGAAAATATTGCAGCTATAGGGCTATGATCGGCTAGTTAGCGAATGACGAGGTGTTTGACGCAGGTATTAGCATAAAAAAATGTACAATTTACAAACGATCTGTTTAAACAGTTGAGCAGGTGAGAGAGAGCTGGACAAAAGAAGACGAGGGCTACATTCAGTTTTATTTGTATATTGATTTTAACAATGGACATTTGTCCAAAAGCAGCTGTACAGACTTGAATAGATCGTATATATACAATTTAGCATCATAATTTTGTTCTGTGTTGGAAACATATGAAAAAACATACTGAGATGATACGAGAAGGAAACCTTTAGAGGAGCCAGACTAAAAAGGGAACCCATCCTTATCTGGTCAACTCCGAATGTCCATTCATAATAGCTCCATCATTATTTATCTATCGTTATGATTTTTGAGTTCAACCCTCCATTGTAATCTCCTGGATCTTTAGGCTGTTCATGTAGAGCCCTCCTTAGCTACAGCGAGTGGTTTTCTATTAAGACAAATTTCAGATGTAAGGTGTGAGGATGAATCAGGCATGTCTGGAATAATGATGGACAGGATCACTGGTATCAAAAAGAGAGGGAAGGGAGGGAGAGAAATATAAACTATTGGGTATCCTTGTTGTTATGTAATAGTTAAGGCCACTGCATATTGTGACATCTGCACATGGTTCACGTCGCTTTTGCTTTTTTAATCTGCGCTCAGAGTATGATGTCAGGTTTTTGCGGAGGCTCGGCAGCTCAGGTTGACGCATGAATATGCATGAAAAACCTAATGTGGGCAGCTCAGGCACTTCCCTCGCTTCCACTCCTCATCTGCCCTCAGCGCGCCAGCTCTGCCTCACTGTGTGGGCTTTCCAGCATCGCTTTAATGCACAATCAGTGCCAAAAGTTCACAGACAAGCGAGCGAGTTGTTCCTCATGCAGCAATAATACATAGTTAATTGAGAACACCCAAGCCAACTAAAGGCACCGAATCAAACAAAATGTGTAATTAGAAAAGAGACATTCTAATTGTTCTGGATGTTCATGCAGACTTTCGCACATCAACACAAAATTATTTTAATCCGGAAATATGCAGGTTGCATTTTGCTCAGTGAAACTTGTAACATGTTACATTTTTGCTTGTATTCATGGGACATGGCCAAGGAGGAGGTTCATGGATGTGGTGAGGGAAGACATGCAGGTAGTTGGGTTGAAAGAGGCAGATGTAGAGGACAGGGGGGTATGGAGACGGATGATCCGCTGTGGCGACCCCTAATGGGAGCAGCCGAAAGAAGATGATGATGATTCATGGATATCCCGGTTGGTCTCGCAGTATTTATTTTTTTTTTTGTATTGACCTGCAGACCCAAGTACATGCTAACCCAGGGAGACAGGGCTTTTATTGTGGTTTTATTGCTAGGAGACTAGCTGCCTGTGGGGGTAGGTTAGGTACTTTAGGTTAGGGACCTGTAACACCTACACATTTTAGACTTTTAGCAACCAAAGCTCCAGGTTTATAAACTGATACTATCCATTAAAAAAAAAAAATAATAATCTCCACAGTGCCTTTTCATAAAACTCTAGCCTTTATTCGACACCATGCTTCTTCTCATCTTGACAGCATTTGTTTTAATGTCTTACAAAATCCACCTCGTCCTTGTCTCTTGTCTTTTCTTTTTTTTTTACTACTTACCAGAATTGCTTCTAATAAAGTTGTGATATTATAGCACAGATGAGGTATGGACATCAAGTCACAGCCACTCCAGACATTAATGGCCCCAGATCTCCCAGAAGCTCCAGATTTCACACATGACTCTTATTAGCCGGATTCACTCTTAGGATTATAGTTTGAGATTATAAAAAATTATCTGGCTCGAGGAGAATAATAATAAAGGAATGTACACTATATGGACAAAAGTATTGGAACACCTGACTTGTTCAGCCATATGTGGCACAATTGTATTGGATGCTGTAGCTTTTTCCTTTTACATGGTGATGCCTCCTGTTCACAAATTTAGCCCTATGAAGATATGGTTTGCATACTTCGGAGTAGAAGATCTGCTATAGAGGCTTGACCGCAGCCTACATCAGTACATGACTTTAATGCCCTTGTGGCTGATTGAGCACAAATCTTCACAAAGACACTCCAAAATTTAGTCAAATGCATTCCCATTTTATTATAACATCTAATCGGGGCTGAATGTGGAACGGGATGTTTAAAAAACATATGAATCTTATGGTCAGGTATCCACAAACCTTCGTCCAATCCATTTTAAACAAGATTTAGTCATATTTAAAAAGGTTCATTGTGTTTTTATTTCAGAGTCAGACATACATTATGGAATCAGGAGGAAACCCATGAGGATGACGTGGAAAGATATTTTGAGTTATGTTCATGGAAAAAGGTTTTTTATTTTTTGTTTAAATTGTTGGGTAAAAATGCAAATCATTCTAATATCATAAACCGTGATACGCACCTAGATTTTATTATTTTTTTGCATTTTTACCAATCTAGTCATTCTTTGTTGGTTATATTTCCTGCTTTATATGTTGCTTTTACTTTGCATGAAGTATAAATGTGAGCCTGAAATCCAGATCCTATTTACTTCCATAAACTTTTCCTTCTCAGTTGCTATTTTTATTTATTTTTTTGTCCGTCCATTAAAGCTACATAAATTCCGATTTGTGGAAGAGCGCGTTCGGAGTCGCAGGTTGCTCATCGCCATCCATTCACACTCCTCTAGTTTCAAGTCAGATAAGCGCAGCATGGCAGCTCAAAGTGAATTTCAGATTTCTAAAAGTGCTACTGAAGCCTGAGTAGAACATGGTAGAATGCAGTCTGCACAGCTGGAGACATCCCAGACTCCATTCCTTATTAAGCAATAAGGAGCTTCTTTGGCTCGCTGAGCGCTGCAGTTCCAGCTGAGCCACCATCTTGTACCATTTCCTAATATGTATTCAATGTGGACATCATTCAATTTGTAATCTGATACACAGGTCGATTCTTCTGAACATTGCTTTCACCGATTTGTTTTGACGGTTATAGTGTTTACTGATGACAAATGTCCTGAATATTTTATAATAATTTTTTTCCTTTAACTGTGAGCAAGAGAGGACTAGTCCACTTTTTATTTTTTATTGTTTATTTTATTAATCATATAGATTCATAAAGATTTATTTATTTTTCTTTATTGATGAATAATGATGACTAGTCTACAGCTTTTCTTTGCTAATGATAACAATGTCCCGAAATCTTTTTTGCTCTAGGAATGAGATGACTAGTCCACTACTATTTTTTGCTAATGAGTCTCTCAAAGAGACTTCCTTTACTATGAAAAAGAGATGGCAACTTATTATTTTTTTTTTTCATTTATAGCAATGTTATGAAGTGATTATTGCTTTAACTATGAGCAATAGATGACAAGTCCACTAATTACATTTTTTTTGTAATGATGTCAATGTCCTGAAGAAATTTTTCTTTTGCTTTAACTATGAGCAAGAGATGACTAATCCATGACTTGTATTCACCTAATAATATCAATGTCCTTAATGTACTTTTATTATTTAAATTTTTTTGCTTTAACTATGAGCAAAAGGTGACACTTTCTTTTATTACTGTTCAGCAAGCAAAAAATGTATTAGTCGGCCAACAGTTGCCACTTCTGCTCAATTATTCTTACACATAAGCCCTTGTGAAGTTACAACCTGGTCAGTTTTCCACTTTTTTTCTTTTCAATTTTTTTTATTTATTTATAGGTTTTCTTTTCCTCTGGCGACTGGTGACATTTTATATGGATGCTGCTATTTTGTTCGCAGTATCTGACATTTCCATTACCCACGATTTACACACATCTGTTACATCAGGCTAATGGTGTGGGTTAAACTCAATCTGATGTCCTCTGGCTGGCTCAGTGCATCACGTACACACACAAACACACACACACCCATTTGTTTTAATATGGAGGGGGATATATTGAGCTGTAATGATCGCTTCTTCTGAAGACAATGACAGCGGTGTATTGCCCATGTATTGATGTCAAGGGTCACACAGAGGTCAGTGAATGCAATTTAGTGGGTAGTTCATCATCGTTTATAGGAGACTGATATGGAATCAGGTTTCCCCCCCTAGTGTCACGATTATGTCATTTTTTATGATTAGCCCTAAATTGAAGAGACAAAGCAACAAAATATCATGAATTTTAGAGGCTTTTTAACATTTTACGAACCGAGTTCAATATATTGGCTCATAAAGGGGTAATGAGAATAGAAACGTTTTTATTTTGTGTGCACTGTTCCTAAAACTTTGCTGGTTTGTCATTACACACTCGTAATACATAGTTCTAGGTATCCAACATTGGTCTAAGACTGACGAGATGCAAAGTAATCCGTCAGTATAAGCTGCTTTTGCTGCATCCTAATCATTTCTGCATATCCTTCTATGTTAGCAGAGATTCTTGTACAGAATATTAGACATTTGTCACATTGCACTGTATTTAGGGATTGTTCTGCTATTGTAGATGGCCTAATTCCTCACTTTACATGCTACAAAGTCATATTTGCAAAATAGTTCTCAATTTATTGTGGTCTTTAGAACCCCATGCTTTGAACTTCAGAACGAAGGCAATAGAAAATAAATAAAATGTGTCATTGACAGTGAGGCTCCAGTGGATCCGCAGGGTCTTAAAAAGTAAGTTTTAGCCATTTAAAAGTCTTAAATTCGTTATTCCAGGATTTAAATCATTTTAAATAGATCTTAATGTTCAGATGTCCATCTAACGCTACCTCTAATGCTCATTGAAACGCTCAAAAAATAACTTTAGAATGCTTTTTTTTTTGTTTTTTTTCATTGGTGTTTCAGTTCTTCCTTTCGCTCGTCTAAATTTGCTGTATAATGACTACAAATAAGACCAACATGCAACAGCCAATCAGCTTTCTGTTATTACAGCGAATCTCTGTCACGGATACAAAATGGATTTTATCGTTCGTCTATAGGGAAATGAAAGTTTAGTGATATTTGGCTTGGAAAAAAAAAATGTAGGGCTTGGTTAAGGCCAGCTGCTAACAACGTACTTGTGTCTTGTTATGATGTTGCGATATACAGTGAGGAAAATAAGTATTTGAACACCCTGCTATTCTGCAAGTTCTCCCACTTAGAAATCATGAAGGGGTCTGAAATTGTCATCGTAGGTGCATGTCCACTGTGAGAGACATAATCTAAAAAAAAAATCCAGAAATCACAATGTATGATTTTTTAACTATTTATTTGTATGATACAGCTGCAAATAAGTATTTGAACACCTGAGAAAGTCAATGTTAATATTTGGTACAGAAGCCTTTGTTTGCAATTACAGAGGTCAAACGTTTTCTGTAGTTTTTCACCAGGTTTGCACACACTGCAGGAGGGATTTTGGCCCACTCCTCCACACAGATTTTCTCTTGATCAGTCAGGTTTCTGGCCTGTCGCTGAGAAACATGGAGTTTGAGCTCCCTCCAAAGATTCTCTATTGGGTTTAGGTCTGGAGACTGGCTAGGCCATGCCAGAACCTTGATATGCTTCTTACAGAGCCACTCCTTGGTTATCCTGGCTGTGTGCTTCGGGTCATTGTCATGTTGGAAGACCCAGCCTCGACCCATCTTCAATGCTTTAACTGAGGGAAGGAGGTTGTTCCCCAAAATCTCGCAATACATGGCCCTGGTCATACTCTCCTTAATACAGTGCAGTCGCGCTGTCCCATGTGCAGAAAAACACCCCCAAAGCATGATGCTACCACCCCCATGCTTCACAGTAGGGATGGTGTTCTTGGGATGGTAGTCATCATTCTTCTTCCTCCAAACACGTTTAGTGGAATTTTTACCCAAAAGTTCTACTTTGGTCTCATCTGACCACATGATTTTCTCCCATGACTCCTCTGGATCATCCAAATGGTCATTGGCAAACTTAAGACGTGCCTGGACATGTGCTGGTTTAAGCAGGGGAACCTTCCGTGCCATGCATGAGTTCAAACCATGACATCTTAGTGTATTACCAACAGTAACCTTGGAAACGGTGGTCCCAGCTCTTTTCAGGTCATTGACCAGCTCCTCCTGTGTAGTTTTGGGCTGATTTCTCACCTTCCTTAGGATCATTGAGACCCCACGAGGTGATATCTTGCATGGAGCCCCAGTCTGAGGGAGATTGAGAGTCATGTTTAGCTTCTTCCATTTTCTAATAATTGCTCCAAAAGTGGACCTTTTTTCACCAAGCTGCTTGGCAATTTCCCCGTAGCCCTTTCCAGCCTTGTGGAGGTGTTTTGTCTCTAGTGTCTTTGGACAGCTCTTTGATCTTGGCCATGTTAGTAGTTGGATTCTTACTGATTGTATGGGGTGGACAGGTGTCTTTATGCAGCTAACAACCTCAAACAGGTGCATCTAATTTAGGATAATAAATGTAGTGGAGGTGGACATTTTAAAGGCAGACTAACAGGTCTTTGAGGGTCAGAATTCTAGCTGAAAGACAGGTGTTCAAATACTTATTTGCAGCTGTATCATACAAATAAATAGTTTAAAAATCATATATTGGAATTACTGGATTTTTTTTTTAGATTATGTCTCTCACAGTGGACATGCACCTGCGATGACAATTTCAGACCCCTCCATGATTTCTAAGTGGGAGAACTTGCAAAATAGCAGGGTGTTCAAATACTTATTTTCCTCACTGTAGGTCTTAGAATACATTCTTAAAGTCTTACATTTGACCTGCAGAATCCCTGTCTATCGCTGCTCTCGGAGAGGAGTAATGATCTATATGTACCCATGATTTGCCTCCTTTTACATTTCCAGACATCTTTTGCATGAGGGTTTTGTTGGAGTAATAAAAAAATGTAATACAAAGCGTTTGTATTTAGTTTGTGCAGGAATTGGTTACAGGACCTGCAGGTCTACAAAGTAATTTGATAGAACATAAAAAGAACACACTATCTATGCAGCTCATATTACCGTGTTCTCCTTGTTATCTCAATCCCAAACCCGTTTCCTGATAATAAACAAGTGAAATAATATATTACACTTGCTGGGCATGTATTAAATGTAATCGTATGTGATTATCTTGCGCGATGATGATAGAACATTGAAATTGTGTGTGGACTGTGAAAAAACGTTTATGAAAGGGAAAACCTTCCACTCCGTGTTTATTGCGGTACACATATATAAATGCAAATCCTGTCAATCAAAAGGCATTTTTGCTGCTAGGTAGGTTTCACAAGGTCTTTTACACAACCTGTCTGAATTCAAATATTCAAAGCAGGAAAACGTTCTAAATAGAAAGACCATTCTTCTAAAATATCGTTTTTCGCCGTCTACGGTCGATATTTAAACCCATAGCTGTCATAGGTATACCACAATGACGCATTGTATAAAAAAAAAATCTCCAGTTAACTCGGCTGGCTGTCTCACTAGTTGACAGACTAACTCTGTCAAAATCCTGGCTAGATCGTTACATCACACTCCCAAGCACAATGTGACAAGCAAAGTAATGGAGCTCTGAGTTGAGCTTTTACTCATGCTGGATTACTGTCTACACTTCTAGCATGACCTCACTGTTTAGAATAACTCAAATGAGAAATGACGCTTATCACCAGAGTTAGCTACTAGATATTAGAGTCCCTGGGTGTCTCAATCAAATCAATACACACAGAGTATCATCTGCATAGCAAAATCATAGGTAGAAATGTTTTTGGTCAGCATACATATGGTTATATGTTTAAACATATATTTTATATATATTGCAATGCCCTTGCAACTTATTCTAGTCTAGTCATGGGGGGCTCTAGTCATGGGGACACTTTGTAGAATATAACTGTTAACAGGTAACATAATAATGAATTTGTGTGTGTGTGTGTGTGTGTGTGTGTGTGTGTGTGTGTGTGTGTGTGTGTGTGTGTGTGTGTGTGTGTGTGTGTGTGTGTGTGTGTGTGTGTGTGTATTAAAAAAGAGAGCTATCTGCCCTTTTACTCATACTTAAGCTGCTTACGGTTGCCTAGTGTTACCTCGATTTGTGGAAGAGAATGAGTATGCAGTTCAGAGCACATGACCAGTTTTGTCCTCTATACTCCCAGCTAAGGATTACGGGTGGCTTTGGCATCATTGGGAATGGAACTTTGTCTACAGACTAAAAGTCAAATGCTATTGTTGTGACACCATGAAGCCTACAAAGTTGTTGATACATAATACAAGCCTGAAAATGTAAACACCTGTCAAAACCCAGATCGTTACTCCAGATTACATAAAAAAAACCTGTTTCCCCATTAATCCCAAGTGAGAACCTCATTCCCAGTTGGACTTTAATCCGTCTCAAGTTGTTAATTTAAAGTCATGAAAGTGTTTTTTTTTTTTTTCTTTTTTTTCTTTTTAAAGTGGACTCACTGGAGCTGGACCTCTATCTCCCATGAACACAGAGCTCTTATCGTGACGATTGGCAGAACTCATATTGCCAGAATAATTGAAGACCAAACCCCTACTTAACCCCCTCCCTCTCTCTCTATTTCTCTCTCTCCCTCTCTCTCTATCGCTCTCTCTCTCGCTCTCTCTCCCTCTCTCTATCTGTCTCTTGCACTCTTCATTTTCAGTCTTGTTCTCATTCTCATTTTTTGACTCACTCAATCACTCAGATGCTCACACATGCAAACGTTTCTTCTTTTCACACACAAAAACGAAGGATTATAAAGAGATTTATCATTTCTATATGACCACAACAGAATAGTATGAAATGAAATGCTGTTGAAGTGCTGTTTTTTTTTCTCCTTTCACAGGCTTTTAGCTTGACCTTGAACAGAAAGCTATTTATTTTATTTATAAGAAATTCTGAGTGATAGAACCTTATAAATTAGTCTCAATGGTGTTGAACCGTTTAATAGTCAATTCATGATGGACGGTGTCAGCATTTCCTTTCAAATTACTCACATACTTTTCATTACAGTTTTGGCACTGAGGGCATTGTTGCTTTACAGTCCAATTTTTTTTAACTCAGATTTTTGTTGTTGCAGATACTCTAAGCTGAAGAAAACCTGATAACATGATCGGAGTGGACAGCTGTTTTCTTCAGCGCTTCTTCCTCTAATGGTTTCCTTGCATTGTCGTGCAAGACGTCAGCATCGGAGCTCTTTCCTCGGAGCTTGAAAACAAGTCAAAAAGCTGCCAATCTTTGAACACTTCCTCTTAAGTGAAGCCGTAGCGTTTTGTCTACCTGAAAGCGTCAGAACGCCAGCCAGACACGGAAACCATGGCCAACAACACTGCGGACCACCCACCTGGGAACTCGGTGGCTGAAGGCAATCACGATGGGGACTTCGGCTGCACGGTGATGGAGCTCCGAGAACTGATGGAGCTCAGGAGCTCTGAGGCAGTCAACAAGATCAGAGATGTCTACAGAGACGTGCAGGGGATTTGCTGCAGGCTGAAAACATCTACTATTGAAGGTGAGACTACACACGGACACAAAAACACACCTCAACATCTACATTTAAGCAAGTTACTTAAAGTACATAAAGGAATATTTGTCCTCAAATATTGTACAAAAAGGACCAAAACATATGCATTACCCCTGATTCCCAAACCTTTCCAGGAAAGGAAAAAAAAGCAGATACTGCATTTTCAATTGCTTTTGGTAACATTTCTTTAAAAGTTTACAACTACAAGGAGCCTTGTGGTGAAAATGAATCCTTATTAGTGACATCACATTCACACCAGCTGCAGCTCTCATAAAGCATTCAAGATATTTTCTGTCACTTGACCAGTACATACAACGTACCTGGGATATCTGTATTGGCAGATTCAGGTAAACGTGTCAAAAATAGGATCGTGTTTGCTAATCCAATTAGATTTTCACTTCTAGACAGTTAGACGCAACACCAAACCATGCGCTGTTACATCGGATCATCTTTTAAACACGTGCACATACATGCTTGCCGCCAAAAGGGGCAGAGTTTCATTGCAGTGGAAAAATGATACTAATATCCCATAATATGGATACATTTCCTTTGTTTTGGCCTGGAGGCCAAACTGAAACGGTTTTTTTTTTGTTTTTTCCCTCTCTGCCTAGCAGCAGATAGATTTAAAACATGCTGTAGTGTAGATATCCATTCTGATTATGTAATCCAGCTGCAAGGTATCACAAACAGAAAACAGGCTAATTTACCTCCTGCAGGTGCAGTCAAAGGTTTACAACAGAACTGAGCTGTATACACTAGAAAAAGCCACATTCTAGTATGCAAGAGGAAAAAACATTGGATTAGTACTTTGCATGCTTATTTGTTGCAACCAACAGTAAAAAGAGATGAATTTTTGTCAGTGTGTTACCATAGATTACATAATTTACACGCTTTGGCCGCCTGCCGTTTCCCATCTATCATCCAGTTCTGCCTTATTTAACTACAGCTTCCAACAATAAAGGGTGCAGCCTAACAGGTAATTCTCCCATGACACGTGAAGCTAGTCAGCCACATTGCTTTAAACTACTGCCCAGGGTACAAGGTGTTTTATGCACACTGCAGAATGTGATATCCACCCTCTTCTACATACATATCTGACCCTGATTGATGGAGACGCAAGTGTATGCCACCTTTCCTACTTTTATGGCCAGTTATGTTGTCTTGGCTCCAGATTCATGGTCTCCTGAGAATGCTTTTCTGGTGTACCCTTGCACATCATTTGACATTGACCATTACCTTGTACTTATTGACGGTTACTCTGCCACAGAGATGTTTGACATGATTCAATCGAGGTGTTTTGAGTGGCACGTGCCCTTCAAGAGCGGAAGATGACTAGAGGTCAGGAAGACCCTTCAAACCGCTCAACCACCAAATATGTCGAAACCATTCGTCAACATTGCTGCCGTTCTGTGTGTCATACGGAACAGTCCAGGCCAATCCTCATGTGTGATTTGAACATGCACCATGCTGCTGCCAAGTTCGTCCCCAGGCTGCTGACCCAGGAGCAGAAGTAACAACGCACCAAAAACTGCCAAGAACTCTGTCAGCATGCTGTGGATGACCTGTCGAGGGTCATTACCAGTGATGAATCTTGGGTCTTCACAGTGGAAGAGCCTATCATCCTAATGACTATAAAAGGCGAGCTAGGTCCGCAACTTGACCAAGTGCACGATGATCTCTTTTTTTGACATTTGCTCCATTGTCCATCGCAAATTCTTCCCCAGGCACCAGAGCGTTAATAGCGAGTTCTATTGCTAGGTTTTAAGAACAAAAGAGACAGTCACGAAACCCTTTGATACCACCTCGTACACCCATTTAGTGTTCTTGGGACAATCTTATGTATGTACAGCTAAACTGTAGATACAGTATTTAAAGCAGATATTTGTCCAGAGTATTTTTGTAAACTATAACATTTAAATTGCTCTTTACTAGACTAGCCTGACCTTACAATGAGCCCTGATCTTAATTTAAAATAACTTCAGAATGGAATGGAATGCCTATTGCTCCTCCAGTATTCCACACTTGGTTAAGTGCCAAACTCATCCCAGCCTCACAGATTTTTTTGTGGTCACAGTATGCACAAGCACTTAGGTGTCATGATCAGGTGTCCACATAGTTTTAATCATCTAGTGTCCAGGATAAAGATTGAGTAGGCTGTACCCTTAAGGGGTCCCACTTGAGCAATAATAGAAGGTGTAGTTTGGGACTATTAGTTTAGTCTGAGGTAAAAAATCCTTATCGTTTTCTTAGCAAATTTTCTTGCTAGATTTCTTCTTTACACAAATCTGATTTCATAAATCAAGTTGATAGGAATCAAATATGCCAGAACAAGAACCTGTCACCACCTGCTCAAGCAAGTTGTGGCTGTGACATCTTTTTCATCTGTCCCCAATGCTAATAGGAAAGATACTTACAGAAAGCAGCAATGCTAAGGCAGTTAATGGGTTGTACTAGAGGAAGTATCCAATTATCGAGCTCAGTGACTTATCCTAGTGCCGTAAGTAGCATTTGATAGCTTGATGATTTCGCTCACAGTATGGTTTCTAGCTATTTGTTGCTTTAGCTTCAACTCAAGTAGCAGATTATGGATGGGAATAAATCATCTTGCATAATGTAGGCGGTCTAGAAGGTTCGCTGCAAGTATCTGTTGTATTGTCTGAGGTGCTGGTCAGATTAGTAGCAAATCTTTAAGTGCTAATGGTTCAGCCTAAAGTAATTAAGCATCAAAAGATTGATCCTTATGTCCTGAAAGAGCCACAAGCAAGAAACTTTCAGTGTGGTCTCATGTGAACATGTCGAACTTGTTCTCCGTTGATATTTCTTTCCCAATGCTCTTTGGCACTGCATCATTTCTAACATCTTTGGCTGTAACCAGTCGCACAGACTGTTCTTCAACCTGAAGTGGAACCGTATTATTTTTGAGAACAGTACTATTCCTTACTATTTTGACATATGGCCTCAGCGGTCAATTCCAGCATAGAAATTTATTTCATGCCATCTTCCTAATTACTTCATAGATCATTGCTTTGGTTCCATTTAGTAATCAAGGGACAGCTGTACTGACGCTCTGCACACAAGAAATTACTCATTTTAATGAAAGCACCGTAATTATGTTTTCTATACCACCCTTAGGGAAGTGGGTGGAAAATGCAATGTTTGAGCCAAATTAGATAAGTGTTTAGAACAGGTCTTCTTGGAGAAACTTTACCTTTTCAAATGATATTCTGACACTGGCTGTTTCTAGCTGGGAATAATTCGGTCTTGTATTTGTGCCTTGTTTGCTCGACTGAACTGTTGCTTTGCAACTTTCCATTGTGTTTTTTGACCGGTGGGGAAATAAAGGATTGTTGGTTTGTTTTTTTTTTAAGGGGCCTAGTTCCTGGTTCTTACGTTGAATGCGCTAAAGTTTCCAATTGGTGTCAGGGAGTTTGGGTAAATCTGATGGGTCTTTTCTTATTAAAACATTCCAGAAATTTTCATTAATATGACATAAACCACTACATGAGTTGGAAATTTAAAGTGCATGGAGACATGTTTCCTTTTTAAAACTTGGGACCTGGAAAAAATTCTTTATGGATTCTGTGAAAAAAAATTGTATGCTTCCAGAATATGAATATTTAGTAGATCTCATAATTGAATGAAAATCTTGACGTTTTACAAACCCGCTTCACTTAATATTTCAAGGATTTCTGTTAGTGAAACGGGCAAGTGTGTGACAGCTGGCACACACTTTCTGAGTTTTGCACCTAAAACAGGTGGCTCTATAAATAGAAATTAAGGGTGATTTATGAGCCATCATTAGGGCTGTCATGAGCAGCATAAAGGCAATTTGATTGCACAAGGTGTTTTTATTATCGAGGGAAGAATGGCAATTTCAAGTCCGAGGCAGAGATATTTTTCAGTTTCTCATGCATCACCATGGTATCCTAGTCACCATCTTTAAATGTCACAGGGGTGGAATGTAACTTTACAGTGGTGTCGTTGCAAAACTGCGTTCACATTGGGGTGCACAGCCAATATCCAACTGTCGATAGTAGCACACCTTCAAAATATTATGTTTTAATGTTCTCAGGTTTATAACAGATACTTATTTGGTGTGCTGTTTCATCTGGCAACGTGAGGATGTGATAGTGATTAGTGGTCTTCATTGCATTCTTCCATAAAGCTGATAGGACTGTTAAGACAAAGAAAGTGTAGGTCAAAAAAGAGTGCTTTGGATAGATAGAGCCTTTACTCTATTGTACTCTGTTTGCTTTAATATAGTCTTCTCGGGGCTGAGATTGACGATTACGCAAGATATGATATATGTATTTATCAGCAAAGTTTAAAAGAAATAAAAAAATCTTGCGAAAGTTAGAATATTTTGTCAGACGATAGCCTTAAATGTAAAAGGCCAATTTTAAATCTGTAGTCTTAAATATGGCGAGACTAATTGGTGTGCTGATTCTGTTTAGTCTAATCTGCCTTAAAATTTATCACACAGGTGGACAAATAATACTGTAAGCAAAAGCTCCACCATGCTGCTCAGTTCAGTTAGCTAATGTAATGTAAGAGTGGATCGTGAGCTAGTTAAGTGTATTGAAGGGGCTAAGGGAAACTGAAAGGACGAGTGTGTGCAACTATATCATTATCCTGTTCTAACACATATGAAATGTGGCACATCAAAATGTCAGCAAGTTGTTGCCCAACGTTTCCAACACATTCTGTCGTTGCTTCACACAAAAACTGGCTAGCACCTCTATTTTCTTTCCATATGTTTGAATTTGCTGTGACTGACTGGAGAGTGTTACATAGCAGCTTTGTGCTACATGCGATTATGCTCTGATTCTTGCTGTTTTGATATCAGTAATAAAACAAGCATTAATGTGTAGAGCTGTTCAGCATCAGTTGATTTGTGCGGTGCAGCAAGAGTCTGGATTCGGAACCATAACTGCATTATTTCAGTCACAGGATCAAGATGAGTCCGATCACAGAGATTAGCATTAGCTGCATACTAAGTTGTACTAAAAACCTGTATACGCCTTTCACATTTTATACTTCTGTCCAGAGCGAATTAGCAAACATTCAAATAGGAGCAAAGATACAGAGCGTTTAAAGAATCAGCATTGATTTATAACTAAAGTTTATGTACTACTGTGGTCTGAGCGGTGAGCTCATTTTAAACCTTAACAATACTAAGTAATGAAACCAAAAAAATTCAAGAGACTGAGAAGTCATACTATCAGTAATGAAAAGGGCAGTTTCTTCTCCTCAGCTTGGGAGCATAAATAATAAAAATGCCCGCTGCTCTTAAATTGAAGACCCGAGCTGTAAAGGTGAGTTCGGAATTTGATTCAGGGAGCCAATAGAGTAACCCTAATACAGGAGTTACAAAGGGGTTGAAGCCCTTTTAAGAATGAACACAACACACACACACACACACACACACACACACACACACACACACACTAATACCTGGGGGTTTGGATACATGGGACAGAAATGAAGGGTTGTGTGCTAGAGCAACTTCTATTTCCTTGACCTTGACCTCCTATTTATTGTAATCGCACATTTCTCTCTCTCCAAGACAAAGCAGCTTTCTTTCTACTTCTGACTGTGAGGTGTGTGTGTGTGTGTGTGTGTGTACATGTCGAAGTGTGTTTCTGCATTGTGTATGTATGAGACCTTTATGCTGACTTGAAGGCTAAGCATATCACTCTCCTCAGATAGGTTGAGGCAACATGGATTAAAAGCCAAGGTCAATGCTGAGACATGATCTATACGGAAATGGTATTAGTGATTTTGTGTACGTGTTTTCCATTGAAAAACAGGATCTTTATTCATTAGCCTTCTGAGAGTTGTCATATGTGGCCAGAGGTATTCTTTCTTTTCTTTTGCTTTTGTTGTTGTTTTTTAAAATCAAATAAACTGCATTTTGCTAGAAATAACTTTCCTTTTGTTTACCTGAATGATCCTCTTGTGGCTCGTTTTCGCAGCGTAATGGCCAGTTACCACCCTCAATAAAAGAGTAGCTAAAAATATTCCCTCAAAAAAAGCACCCCTCAGGCAGTTTCTATTCCCAGATGCTCTAAAAGTCAGATCGGTCCATATGTTGTTCTCATCTTCTCGTAGCCCAGGCAGGACAGCCATATTTAGCATTCTTAAACAGTCACTGACAGCCAACAGGAGCCACATGATTTTGCCTTTTCTTCATTGTTGAAGCTAGATTAGGTAGAAGGATGTTGTGGGAGGGGAGTTGTAGTTGTATCCAAGGTCAGGATACGGATTTGTTTTTCCCTGAAGAGTTTGCACAGTATTCTATTTATGAATAAAAATATTGTTGCATATGGTTATGTTAAGTGTCAAAGTTGAGATGCTATAAAGCATTTTTTTTGTAGGCGCTCTAGACGGCGTAGTCCAGTACGAGTTAACGCTCTAAAGTATGCCGAAAGTACACATTCTTCTCCACTGCAAAATAGGAAATGAGCCTAAGGCTGTTAAGACCTGAAAGCCACGTCCTCTTTCTCTCTTTCCACACGACTCAATCACTTTCTGTCAGGATAAAAAGACACAATTTTGAGGTCATTAATGTCATATAAAATTGTTCATTTGATGTCAGCTTTATACATGTACAAGATTAGACGATTTAAACAAAGTACTGTAATTTCCGGACTATAAAGCGCACCCAAATATAAGCTGCACCCACTGAATTTTACAAATATCTTTATTTTTAACATAAATAAGCCGCACCTGTCTATAAGACACACCTGTCTATAAGCCGCATGTCTACACTGAAACTTATTAAATTTACAAAGGCTTTAACGAAAGACTGTTACGCGGTGTAACGGGTGAAATATGTTGTGGCTCCTTTAGGAGCAGAGCGGCATTGTGGGAATAGCCTGCCGCCGCATTTTTACGGTATTACTGCATGTGTGCAAGGCCGAGGAATAATGTGCTTATTAATTTCTGATTCTGATTTCAAAATTTCTTTAACTAACCCGTAACGCTGTTGCCAAGAAAAATAAAAACGCACGAGTTTTGGAAACCTGTCTGTGCTTATGATTTCTGTTGCAACTGGAGTTAGCGAGCTCTCCCATGACCCTGACTCAACGCGTTACAACGACTTGTATCTAAACAGTAGCCTACCAAGAAAGTCATTGTTCACTGTCTTCCTCCTTCCTTTCACAACAATTTCTCTCTCTTTTTTCTTTTGGCATCGTCATGCGTTTAAAAATCACCATCAGTGAAGCTTTTCTCCCGATGCCGTGCAGCTCAGAACACAGGTAAAGTGGGTTTTTTTATGCCCGGTTGTTTTCAGCGTGATGAATGATTCGTATTTCCTGTAGACAGTCCGAGTGAGCGGCGGGTCAAACGTCAGAGGAACTTCATTCATATTTATGATGTGGTGCGGCCCGATTCAGTGAGAGCGTGATTTAATAGTCTATAGAGTTAATAATAGAGTTAATAGAGTTTCATTAGTCTAATGTTATGAGGCTCAATTTTTTAGCTTGAAGCTTGTAAAATCGAGAAAAACCCAGGAAAAATCTATATATTAGCCGATTCGTTGTTTAAGCCGCAGGGTTCAAATCGTGGGAAAAAAGTAGGGGCTTATAGTCCGGAAAATACGGTAGTTAACATAAGAAAAGGATATATTTTTCTATATCACTGTAAAATACCACTGAAAGAGACATTTTGGAATGTTTTCTCTTTAGTTTTAGAATGAAGTGTTAGTTATAACTCCTATTGATTGGTTTAGTAGGTAAGTCCTGTTACCTATTAAAAAAAACTTGTGGAATCCCCTATAAAACCACCATCCAGTTGAGTTTTTGCAACTGCTGCCAAGCACTTTCTGTCTGCACCGCCGATATCATTAAACCCTTATTTACTCTCGTTTAACCTTAAACTGGAAATTCTTCTCTTTTTTTTCAGGTTATTGGTTCTGGATGATGAAATCATTCATCATAATTATTTTAAGTGGTAGACACAGAGCTGAAATTTCTTTTCCATATTTCTCTGAGTTTAATTGAATTTATTGATTTGGTCATTACAATGTAGTCATGCATTCATTTCCTATAACGAGCCATATGTCAGGTTTGTGTTTGACTAGTTTGTAGATTAATTTTTTTGCCAGTTATGCTACTGTACACATACAGTGTCGAGCAGCGTGTGCAAAGAAATTCATACCCGAATTAGCTGAAAGGAGCTCGTTTTGCCGGTAGACAGAGTGCTCCTTTTTCTCATGAAAGAGAAGGTTGTGATTGTTTTTCATCAGGCTTCACTCCACGTGAAGTATGTTAACAGGTCGTGTGCTGGAAGGACTGCACAGGAAAAGTAATGTTGTGATGGAAAAGATGGATAAGCCATGATGAGGCAGGGACATGAGCACACTCGGTTGGATAGTGCGATGGCTGCCCTCCAAAATGCCAGAGCCCTTATGCCGTCCATGTGTTCAAGAACTCAATTACTGCTGTTAGCCAGGTTAGAACCAAAAAAAACGAGTGATGATTGTAAGCTTTTCAAATTAGAAATAGAAAGATTGCTGCATTACCTATTAGTCAAGTCAACAAAATCTTTCAATCTCCCCTTATGATCGTGGCGCATTAGATTAGACAATGTACATGACTACATGTTCTAATAGAGGTCTGTAAAATGCAGTGTATGGTGCTAATTTATGATATAAGAGGAAGAAGTTCATGCCCCCAAGTGCTCCTACACTTGGCTTGTTTGTGACAGAAGTGCTCTGTCTCTTCTGTGTAGAGGAACAGCAAACATGTGAGGATGGGCTGATTGCTTAACAACCCCCCCCCTCCCCCTCTCTTTCTGTCTCTCTCTCCTTCCTTTCTTATCTCCCTCTCTCCCATTCATTCACTTTCTCCTAAACCCACTTGGGTCCTGCCTATTGAACCTCAGCCTGTTGTGCTTGGCCGTCCTCCCAGCCTGTGTGACCGCTGCAGCCTCTATTAACGGTTCTGCTCCATTGCTGTCACAGCTCACACACAGCTCTCTCACACACACAAACTACACACACACACACACACACACATGCTCACACACAAATAAATGTAGCCTTCTCTGTCAATCACCTTCACACCCGCACCTCCTGAAATGACTAAGGCAATCGGTGAGACTTTGGCTCTTGTGATTCTCAGGAGGGTCAGTACACAACTAATATTTTTTTACATTTGTTATTCTACTAAATTGGCTATTTGCTGGACTACCGCATGTAATCAGCTCCACAATATATCATAATTAGGTGTGTTGGAGTTAGAAATGTTGTGCTGTTGCAGTTTTAGGACAAAAGTCTGGTAGGGAGAAGTAAAGTATGTAAAATATGCATTTGAAATGATTTTATTAAGCAATACATGTATGCTATGTATATATTTATATTGCTGGTTAGTACCCATTAATAATCTATACAGCCAGATAAACCAGAGTCTCTCAATGCACTAGGAAAAACAAAGTGCATACAAGAACAGATTAATAAAAACCAGAGATTTTTGTCAGTCCAGTCTCACTGTGTATTTTCATTATGATGATGAGGAACGAGACACTAAAAGCGGAAAAATACAACAGCCGAACCCAATAACGCGAAAGCAGCACCAGAAACGCTACAGCAGCACAGGAAATGCTACAGTAGAGCCAAAAATGTTAGAGCAGGAATGAAAACACTACTATGGAAAAGGAAAAGCTACAGCAAGACTGGAAATGGCTATAGAAGGACTAGAAATGTTAGAAAAGGACAGAAAACACTACTGGGGAAAAGGAAAACCAAAAGCGTGGCCGGAAAAGCTACAGGAAAACGATACTGGAAAGGCTACAGTAACTTAAATTATGAAAAATATCGGTTTTTGAAATTCGCATGCATGAGAGACTTTGGAACTATAGAGCTGAAGGAGGTCAAATTAAATGGTGGTCTATATGTTACTAGTGATTTTTATTTTTTATTATTTCTTTTTAACATTCGTGTTATAACTAACGTAGACAACAGTCAGAAAAGCTGTGGCTCTGAACCAACTGCTGTTTTTTTTTTTGTTGTTATTGTTGTTTTGTCTCTGTGTTAATGTGTAAACATGCCTCCATGTGAAAAACATGGAGGCAAGCAAAAAAAAAAGGCATCATTTGAATCCCCTACCATGTTAAATTAGGCTTCACAACAAAGCTGCTGTGGTGCAGAAATTTAAGCGTGTTGACATTTTACTTGCAAAACCTGCACCAATAGAAAAAAGGTGATGGTGAGAGGGATAGGGGGGAAAATGGAGTCTAAATCAGCATGAATTTTAAATCAGCATCCTTAAATATCACAAGAAGTCTTTTATTTATTTTTCAGATGAACAATAATCTACTTACAGGTAACTGACTTATTTTAAATTCCAGGTCAGTATAAGGTTTGGGTCTTTAAAGATGGCAGTGTCTCCAATTGCTTGAATTAAAAAAAACTCTAAACCCTTCATATTTAATACTTTTCACTCGTATTGTTTGGGGATTTGAATAATTAAAAAAAAGCACCCAAAAACCTCATTGGATTACTCATGCGGCATAATCAAAGCTGGGAGTTTTCAATGAAATAACATCATGATAGAATTTTGTAAAAAAAAAACAAATCAGAAGTGCTTTTGTATTTTTACGTACTTGTTCACTTTTCTTTAGTCTGTATTATTGCACTTAAGCTTGCTTGCTCCGTGGCTTTCACACTTGACCCTGGGTCACTTTAAAACGTGAATAAATGGAATCTTGGGTTATTCTGCTTATACTTTATTCAAGGTTAAGTCATTCTTGGGTATTCATAGTCTGACATGTTACATTGTACTTTCCTAAACCCTGGCTTTAAGTGTTTTTTTTTTTTTTTTTTGCATATGTGCAACTATAACTGGATCAATACAGCTCATGGCCGGTTTTTACAAAGAAAAACGTGCCACCATAGAAACGAGGCAAGAAAACGAACAAAAACATTCTAACCATCTTCCACTAGTTTCTTAAATTCTCGTTTATACTATGTAATTTGTTCGGAACTTTTTTTTTTTTTTTTTTTTATTAATATAATTTTCTTTTAAATAAAGTAACTACTGATTACACAATACTTAAATTTTTGCCGAATGTACAAAGCACATGAGGTACATGCTGTTAGATTTCTAATTGTCTGTTGCTAACCTCTAATATTCCAACCTTTCTGACTGGGGTTAAAGTCAGACTTTAGAAACGGAGAAAGCACAGGGTTAAGTATTTATCTCTGCTTCTGCGTACAAACACGTGAGCTTAGTTGTTTTAATGTTGGACTTCTGGTCAGGAGGACGTGAGTTTAAATCCCTGCACCTCCTAGCTTGCACTGCTGGGCCTTTGAACAAGATTCTTAACCCTTGAAATGATCTCATTTATACAACTGAACTGTTGAGCCACTTCGCATAAGGGTGTCTGCTAAATGCCATGAATGTAAATATAAATACTAAAAAAAAAATCTAGGATATTTGTAGGCCTTCGTGTTGTTGAAGCAAATTTCAGCCAAAGATTTGTGAAGTGCAATTTTGAGATGACACTGCAGCATTGTGCTTTACATTATAAGTCTTGCCATGATATTTAACGTGCACTTTAACAAGTTGCTGTGAAAACTCTGGTATGCTAACCATTTTTCTGTCTTCCATTACGGTCGCTGCTGCTTCATTTTTACATAATTATCATGCTGCAGAAATAAAACCGTCCCGTTCCGAAGGATAGGTAAGAACAGGCGTTCTTTTCAGCCAAGAGTGAGAGCAACATTGTATTCTTTCTTGGCAAAAGACAATAGCATAATTCTCTTCAGACAAGTGGAAAATTTGACAAACATGGCTGACGGAACTGTTAGTCCAACTCCAGAAAATGTTTGCAAGGAAATCGGCTGCTTGCTTCATAGCAAGCATTCTGTACCAACTTCAGCCAATACCTGAAATCAAAAGCTGAAAACTCTTATCAGGTCATGCCTTGTTGCTCCAAGCACCGTGAGTTGTGTCTGACCCAAAGGTGTTTTCATGGCCAAAGGTCTGCTTTTATAACGGTCGTTTCTACTCTAAAGTGCGATTCTTCTTTTTGACATAGACGGATACGGATCTTGCTGAATTCCTGCATGTGGCATATGCCAGTCATATTCTGGCTGCACTACAGTCCTTTTACTGATGTTAACCTACTTGCTGTCATTCATTTTGTTAGATAGACAGACTGTTTTTTTTTGTTTTTATATATATATATATATATATATATATATATATATATATATATATATATATATATATATATATATATAGCTGCAGAATCTATTGTCATTAAAATTCTGCCTTCGACTATTCCTTCGGGAGGTCTTTGATGCTTTCGCCTTAATTCCCGATCTCGTAATAAAATGCCAGCACGCATAGAAATTACAGCACTGCAGTTAGTCGCCATTGCATCGCCCACATCACTAATATAAAAGAGAGGGAGAGATGGAGACAGATAAAGGAAATGGTGGAAATTACTTCTGACCTTGTGCCCCTCTAGCTAACTTGCAGCACCTGGCAAAAAAAAGATTACTCAATTAGTGGGAAGATGTCTCGCGTTGTTCAAGATCTCAGCAGTGAGAGCAGGCTGGCAAATTGTGCATGAGGAGTTACTGCGTCAGCAGCACTGATGGATAAACAGCTTAAACCCTGCCCCAAAAATGAGCTCACCTTGAGTCCTCTGTATGTCACCCAGAGTGGATGAAGCATGCCGAGATCAGCTTTAAGAGACGGACTGAGCTGAGCGATGCTAGTTTTATTCATTCGTTCATTTCCTCGCCCATGTTTGCTCCTTCAAGTATAGTTTATTGCATTATTTCCATGTTTAATCACTGTTCTTAATAATTTGACCCAGATTTATTACTCTTTTTAAAACGCCATAAAACAACAATAGTTTAGCTTTACAATAATAATAAAAAAAGCAAAAGAAATATAATTTTTTATAACTAATCATTATAATGAGATTGTATTACATAAGTCAGGAAAATAATAAAATATTAAATAAATACATTGCTAAAATTATAATAATAATAATACATACATACATGTAAGTAAATGTTTTTTGTATATATTTTTTAATATTATTTCAGTTGTATCTAATATACACTATATGCTATATAGTATTCTGTTCAATACACTCACTGATCAGTTTATTAGGAACACCTGTTCATTCATGCAGTTTTGTCAGACAGCCTGTCCAGTGGAGCAGCTGCACACAAATTCCACCATGCCTTTTATCCACAGCTGAGATTGGTGGTGTAATAGTTTGAGGGAATGGACCTCTAAAAAATAGGATGTTATCATGCATTATGCGCATGTCGAGGTCTGTCCAAGTGTCGCCACAGACCACATGATTGCAACGATGGCCAGATTTGACTCAACTGATACTGCCTCTAGCGTGCACCAAACCTGTATGTGAATAAATGCAAGCCGAGAGCAGAAGTTGATGCTAATCTGGTCAATGAAGTGAGTCTATAATGTTAGTTTTTTGTTAAATTATTATTAGACTATCTATAAACATTCTTCTTCAACTACTTTATAGACATAAGATTATTTGCACCTTTTGTACCTTTCGTTTGTTTGTCATTTTTATTTCGTTTATAAAGTATCCACAGATTTCAGTCAGGGTGGGAATTGGTTATCTTTGAAAATCTTGACAGAACAAATTATTATAAAATAAATAATGAAACAAATTCAATTACTTTTTTAAATGTTCCCACTCACACTGCAGTGGATAAAGCTTTACTTCCAAGAGGGCAGTGTATGATGACATTCTGTTTTGCTCACCCAGACACTCAAACACACACACGCACACACACACACACACGCACGCACACACGCACACACACACACACACGCACACACACACACACACACACGAATGCTTATACGCACACGGCTCTAGCTTTGTCTGCAGGCCATGCAATAAGCTGCCAGGTCATAGGCGAGCTGGAGATTGGTTTCCTGTGACTTACACACACACAGACACACTCACCCTTACACACTCCTACTCACGGCGACCACCTGCTCAGCTCTGGCTCAGGAATGAAGAGGAAAGCTGTCACATGTCCACCGAGCTTCTCCAGAGATCTGAGCAAAAGGCAGAAGAGAGACACTGAGGAACAGTGAATGATCACAGAGTGATAACATGCTCCCAGTGATCAGATGTCAAGTTAATTGGGGGATTGGATGGGGGGGGGGTCATAAAAGGAAACGCTTGGGACATTATAAACAGATGTCTCAAGTGGTCTGTTTCGCTAGATCTCGCTTAGCTATCCAGCTGGCACATTTATGGAATGGAGGTTATGGGTCTGTTTTGGAAGGGAGCATCTGAGCTTAAAAAGTACATTTGCACAGCAACCTGACACACCCACTGCCAATGAAGTGATTTAGATCCTGTCATGGATCAACTGGAAATGTCGAATAACCCACTCTCTTCATGCCATACAGCTTGTGCATGCTTCAGATGCTGCTTGTAATGATAACTCATCACAGTTCTACAGCTATTCCACTCACTTTTGTGAGATTATTGATATATAAGCACTGGGCTTTGGCATGGTGCGGGCTCTGGGATGCGTTTCTGCTCAGCATGGTTCTAAAGATTAGATATTAGAGTTACTGCACTTTTTCTGTCAGCTCAAGGCAGACTGGATATTGTCCTCTGAACTATCATCAACAGGGCTTTTCTGTCCGCAGGACTGCAACTCACTTCTTTTGTCTTGGTTTTCACGCCGTTCTGTATAAACCCTAGAGACTGTTGTGTGTAAAAGTCCCAGATGATCAGCCAAGTTTAAAATACACAAACTAGCCATTGTGGCGCTAACAAGCATGATACTGTCATGAGGAACACTTTTATTTTTCTGTTCTGATGTTTCATGTGAACTTTAAATGAATGGATTTGATGCATCCTGCTACTGCCACTTGATTGGTTGATTGGATGATTGAGTTAGGTGTACAGGTGATAATGCTGATCATATTTAATCTAAAAATAAGGAAGTAAGATCTGATAGTGGAATATAATGGAGCTGGAATTATGATGCTCAATAAAAACAAAACATTAACATGTCCTGCAGTAAATACATTCAGATTTTATTTATAGATTTTAACCTGTACACAATGGAAGCAGCTGGATAGAAATCCAGGTATGGGGATTAGATTCTCAGTGAGCAAGAATGACAAAAAAAAACTCCCTGATTCAATTAATATTTAACAATGAACATTGTCTCAAAGCAGCTTTACACAGATAATGTGGTGATTAAAAGTGAGTATGTTCTTTATAAGTAAGTTTGTCCCTGATGAGCAAGCCGGTGGCGACTGTGGCAAGGAAAAACTCCCCGAGATGGCATAAGGAAGAAACATTGAGGGAACCCATCCTCATCTGGGTTGCACCGAATGTCCATTTATAGCAGATATATAATGTATATACGAGTGATCATACTGTATGTTTTTCCCTGCTATACATAATACACTTTTTCTTTTTTTTTTTTTTACACCTGTATTAATTGCTCTTTGTATGTCTCAATGTTATCAGGAGAAAGCCTGATACAAAGCTATAGCAAATGAGACCCAGCTGCAGATGATCCACCCAGTCGGACTGTCTCAGTGGAAAAGGGTGTGTTTAGGTTGGGCTTAAAGCATTAAGGGCGGGAAAGGTTGCATGTTATGTTCACTTATGCTTACAGACTCGTAAAGTGAAACTCCTGCGGGTGTTGTCATTTTATGATCTCCAAACATTGTACGGATTATGGACTGAGTATTCTTTGCACAACATGGGCTAGGTTCTTGACCAAATATGGCTTCTCCTTTAAGGCAACACTGACTGATTTCCATCCATGCAAAATGGTTCACATGAGTTGACTCGAGTTTATTCATTTACTGGATGATTCTCATTGAATGTTCCACCATTTGGTGAACGGGTTTATCTGGACACTTATTAATATTTAAATTTTTACAGATAAAAAAAAGTATGCTTACTCTACAAGGGTTATCTGTCACATTGTGTCATAAAAATCTTTAAACACATACTCATGGGTCATCTTTTCAAAAATGTATTTGAATGTGTGCTTTTTCTTGATAAGGACTGTTATATACCAGGGAAAAAAATTCCCACGAAATCGTATATTATGCTGCGTCATAGTGCTGTGTTAATGGAAAATCGCACTTGTTTATCTCGATTTTAGTCCAAGCTTTTGTTGGATTTGTAATAAGCATTTTTTTGCACAAAAACATTCACAGCGTTTCCATTTGTTGTCGATCTCCAGGGCTCTCTGGAAACCCGGCGGACTTGGAAAAGCGCCACACAGCCTTCGGAAGGAACTTCATCCCTCCTAAAAAGCCCAAGACCTTCTTGCAGCTAGTGTGGGAGGCGCTGCAGGACGTCACACTCATCATCTTGGAGATAGCTGCCATCATTTCTTTGGGCCTGTCCTTCTACCACCCACAAGGAGATGACAGTACTGGTGAGAAAGACAGCAAGCAATTCAGACGTTCTCAATATTTGCATTGTATTGAGCTTAGGGATAATTACAAAGATAGACAATTGGATTTTGCCTTTATTGATGTTGGGAGGAAGCTTTTATCCAAAGAGATGAGAGGAACAATCCGACCCGGGCTGAAAACAAAAAAACTAATTTAAGTTTCCAGAACTAATTTTGAACACCAACAAATTTGAGGAAGGTCCAGAACTAAACATAAAAACAAGCGTACTAATATTCCTGATTTCTAGAAACATGAGACCTTACCTTTACAGATAACTGAAAAGATATAAGGGTTTCCAAAAGCATCTACACAATTCTCGGTTAAACCTTTTCAGTTTTTGAAAAGTAAATTGGGCATTTATGGGCATTATGTCTTAATTGTGTGCCTAGCACACTTATAGGAAACATTGAAATGTTTGCAACTGACTTTGCACATTCACCTAATCGCCTGTGTACCTTATGTACCATAGCATTTACAAAAACCATTTAATAGATTATTTTCCAAGCTGTCAACATGATTGATGTCATGAACGGTGCCTCGTTTACATTCAAAGGGACTTACTAATATAGGAAGTTAAGAATGCTGTACAAAGTAGACTTTTAAAAGTAGAGTTTAAAGGTTGATATTTTGTGACAAAGTAAAGATTACTATTCATAGTAAGGAAATCAGTTTCTGCTTATACTTATAAATATGTTTGTGCTTATTAGGCACAGCTTTATTTTGTTCATTAGGGTGCAGACATTTAGGTACATTGTACTATACAACCCCCATTATTTATTTTGGTACTACACCATGAACACAGTATTAATTCTGGAACGAACATGTAACCCTTATGCAAAATCCCTATGCAAAAGTGTATAGTGCTTTTTAGCAGAGTTGCGTAAAATCATTATCCTTAATTGGATCCTCTAATCGCATTAGCTGAAATATCTGGTCAATTGCTTTTGGAGGAAAAAAAATCTTTGAGTTTCACGCGAGTAAATATCAGGAGGAAGAAAATATTTAGGTCTTATATTAAGCAGATGCAGAAACATTGGATTTTGTGTTCTATAGATGTTTTTAGAGTAAACTGTTTTTACCCGTAAAAGAAAATAGTATGTGAACAATGCCTTAACATTTTTCTGTCCATCCCTACTGTTGGTAACAGAAGAACTGGGCACAAATGTATTAATTCATTTATTTATTTCTTTGTTTATTTCAACCTCATCTTCAATAAGTGCTTTAATCTGGTCAGAAGGGATGTAGCCACTAGCAGGTGCTCTTTTTTTATTTGTCCACAGTGTCTGACCAAGCTGTAAAAATGCTAGATATTTAGACATGCTAGCTCTGAGATTTGCTAATTACTGTTTAGCTTTACTATGAAGCCGGGACATATTTCTGTATCCTGAGTTAGTTAGAAATTGAACACGAAGCAGATCAGTGTGCAGAGGCTGACTAGTGTTGGCTAGCTTGTTGCTAACATGAAATCGACGGGGAACCCTTGTAGATTTTGCACGAATTAGTGTTATCATAGCCGGGGGACTGGAGTAGGAGTGGATTCCAAGCATTCAGTGTGAAAAGACGGCAGTGTAATGACTCGTCAGTGAGAAAGATCTTACTCTCATTTTTTTAGGCATTTTTCTGACTTTCCGCAGCAAAGTCTTCCGATAAGAGCAGTGGGAGCATTTTTGAGATAGTAAAATTAAAATATCATCTCTAATCACAAAAATGAAAAATGAAAAATTCATGGACCAAAGTGACATCCTTAATATTTGAACAGTCTAGATTTAAGAGACGCACATATGAATATGAACAATCATGTTCTTTCTTCTTCAGAGCAGCTTGTTTAAAAAAATATCTCTGCTGAAGAAAAAAAGACACCCCAGAAATTGTTTATAATTCAAATGCTATTACTAGTCATCAGCTATTCACTGTTAAAACCAGTACCAAAGTGTTTTTGTGTACATCATTAAAACATCATGAGGCCAAAGTAGCTATTGTAAAACCTTACTGGAATCGGAATGCTTAATGCTGTCCTAATTGATGTCCAGTAGATCCCAACATGCATCCTATATGTTGGTAAAGATGTTCTGTTGCCCCTTATCCACTAGACACAACATGCCACTAATAGAATGCAACACGTTTCCATCAGAGACTCACAGGGGGATTACAGTTTCCGTTAAAACCAATGTAATCCTTAATATAACCATTAAATCTATTACAAATTCTTTGAGGGCTTCAGATGTTTTTCCATTCAGATGTTTTATCTGTATATTTTTGGCTTAACACAATGTTCAATCATAGCTTAATGGTATTAGATGTCGATGTTAGATCTTTTTGGTTTCTTTTCTCTTCAGAAGGTTTAATGGAGCCACTGCAGGCTTCTGACTTGCCCCATATGGTTCACAATGTGAGCATGACCTTAAAATTATGTTGAGAAAATGAGGTCAGTGACGTTTAATCCAAAGTGGTAAATAATTCATGTGGTCAGTGAGGTTTTTTTCCCCCTTCAGAGAATATGCATAACGTGTGTGTGTGTGTGTGTGTGTGTGTTTGTTTCCAGTGTGTGGCCAGTAATGTTTTCCTGGTGGTCTGGAAATTGGAAATGTTATACGTGCTTTCAGGGTTTATTGTTGCAGCTTTCCAGGATGATTTTTTATAGATGTTGCCTAATTTCTAGCAACATAGAGCTTTTCTTTATTTGAAGCCCTTCAAAAAATATGCATGGAATTGTGGTTAAATGATGTTGTTTGTTTGTTTTTTCCAAATAAAGCTTTGCTAATTAATTAGAGACCAAATAATTGTCAGTTTCAGTAAGTACACGTATGTTAGCGAGTGTAATTTGTGTCTATGAACACATGTTGGCATTTCCAATCTCCTCTGAGTATAACATATTTTTCGTTTGTTTTTCTTGCAGCTTGTGGCCAGGCCGCCGGTGGCGTGGAGGATGAAGGTGAGGCACAGGCAGGTTGGATCGAGGGCGCTGCCATCTTGTTCTCTGTGATCATCGTGGTGCTGGTGACTGCGTTTAATGACTGGAGCAAAGAGAAGCAGTTTCGTGGGCTGCAGAGTCGCATCGAGCAAGAGCAGAAGTTCACGGTCATCCGCAACAGTCAAGTGATCCAGATCCCTGTGGCTGAGATCGTGGTGGGAGATATCGCGCAGATTAAATACGGTATGAAGATTCCACGGAATGCACTTAATTATTTAAGGCATAAAAGGATGCATGCAGTTCTAACGATCAAGGATGGAGTGTTGTGATGCGATACATAGCAGATAAAACGCAGACATTTCATGTTACCATCTTGAGGTTAAATATTTTTCAATAACACCATGTATTTCTCGTTATTAGGACTTTTATTTAAACACACTGCAAGTTAGCAAGAAACCAGAAGGAGCAGCATCGTTAGGCAGACTCTTTAGTGGCTATTAATGTACTGCCTGTTCCAAAGCACTGACATGGAGACTTGCATAAGAGTTAAATAAATGTCTTAGAGAAAAAGCTTCACTAACCAATTAGAGATTAATCATTGACTGGACATATTTTCAAGCATGATAACTAATATATAATGGCCAGCACAAATCTAACATAAAACTTAGTCTCAGTCAATGAGTTTGTCATTTACCACTTTAACCAATGCTGATTCTGTGTCCTAATGCTTTATTGCTTGCTGGCATATTTCTTTAAAGAAAACACGAAACAGAAACGGAGCTCTGCGAACGCATTAATCATTATCGCTCTTTCAGTAGCCTGTATTTTCTCTCTCTGTAAAAGTTAATCAGACTTTTATTCAAACACGCATGAAAACAGAAAGCGCAGCACTGGAATGAGGACTCTCCAGTGGCTTATGATGTACTGTTTGTGAAAAAGCACTGACAATGAGACTTGCATAACTGTTTAATCAATATCTTGTTTAGAAAGCATATTAATTAGACATTTCTCTTATTATTGGAAAAATGTAAGAATTCCTTGAGAACTGTATTTTTACATTTTAGCCCATATTCATGGTCATTTCATAATGGAAAGTAAAAAGAAAGTAAGATTGGTGGGAGGAAAAGTGGTGAGGGTAGCGGTTTGGGGAGGCTGCGTGTGTATGTGAGCTGAGTGTGTAAACGCGCTGAAGCTCTGAGGTACGGTGGGAGGACATTGCGCTGTGCTTAAATATAAGATAACTCCTGAAAAGATAGGCAGCTGGGGTGGACGTGTGGTGGCTGTGTGTACAGTGTGCTTCATTCCTAATCATACATTCAGGTGTACAATTATGCCTTCATCCAAAACATTTTATAAATGAGGCAGAATACATTTCAGGCCAGACAGAAGGTCAGACGAGTAAGTCCTGGGACTTGAGATCGCATCCTTCTGGCCATTAAGCTACCACTGCGCTATAATAGGTTGAATAACAGCTGCGAAAGTGGTGTCAGGAAGTAGCATTTCCTCTAGAGCCATATGGCATCTCAAAATCACAGTTGGTCCCAGTTTTATGCATCTCTTATTCTTTATTTTAGATCTTTGAATTTTCGAAACAAGCTTTAGGCTGCATAGTGGCATTATAACAGATTGTATATGCCTGGAGGTCTGAGGATCTTGTTTCAGCTCTATCGTGGTTATGACTCATACTAGCAGGCATAAGTGAGTCACAAGAGAGCCACAGGAGAGCGCCGTCTCCATGGTGGCCAAATGCACGCAGCCTTGCTCTCAATGCATCTCTGTCAATCTAATATCCTCTTAATAATCTCATTCTCTTTCCTCCTTTATGGTTTATGTTTCCTGAAATCCTTTTCTATTTAACCATTTCACATATTTATGATTGTTTTGATCCGTTCAGCATAGTTCATCCTCACATTAACATTTAAACAAGTAACATATAGTGAAAGTATGATTTATGATTAATGAAATATTTATATTAGTATAACTTTATGCAAAATACATTATATTGTATGTATTTGCATAAAAATGTGTGTATGTGTATGTATATATATACAGTGATGAAAATAAGTATTTGAACACCCTGCTATTTTGCAAGTTCTCCCACTTAGAAATCATGGAGGGGTCTGAACTTGTCATCGTAGGTGCATGTCCACTGTGAGAGACATAATCTAAGAATAAAAATCCAGAAATCACAATGTACGATTTTTAAACTATTTATTTGTATGATACAGCTGCAAATAAGTATTTGAACACCTGAGAAAGTCAATGTTAATATTTGGTACAGTAGCATTTGTTTGACGTCAAACGTTTCCTGTAGTTTTTCCCCAGGTTTGCACACACTGCAGGAGGGATTTTGGCCCACTCCTCCACACAGATCTTCTCTAGATCAGTCAGGTTTCTGGCCTGTCGCTGAGAAACACAGAGTTTGAGCTCCCTCCAAAGATTCTCTATTGGGTTTAGGTCTGGAGACTGGCTAGGCCACACCAGAACCTTGATATGCTTCCCACAGAGCCACTCCTTGGTTATCCTGGCTGTGTGCTTCGGGTCATTGTCATGTTGGAAGACCCAGCCTTGACCCATCTTCAATGCTCTAACTGAGGGAAGGAGGTTGTTCCCCAAAATCTCGCAATACTTGGCCCCGGTCATCCTCTCCTTAATACAGTGCAGTCGCCCTGTCCCATGTGCAGAAAAACACCCCCAAACCATGATGCTACCACCCCTATGCTTCACAGTAGGGATGGTGTTCTTGGGATGGTACTCATCATTCTTCTTCCTCCAAACACGTTTAGTGAAATTATGACCCAAAAGATCTATTTTGGTCTCATCTGACCACATGACTTTCTCCCATGACTCCTCTGGATAATCCAAATGGTCATTGGCAAATTTAAGACTTGCCTGAACATGTGCTGGTTTAAGCAGGGGAACCTTCCGTGCCATGCATGATTTCAAACCATGACGTCTTAGTGTATTACCAACAGTAACCTTGGAAACGGTGGTCCCAGCTCTTTTCAGGTCATTGACCAGCTCCTCCCGTGTAGTTCTGGGCTGATTTCTCACCTTCCTTAGGATCATTGAGACCCCACGAGGTGAGTTCTTGCATGGAGCCCTGTGTCCGAGGGAGATTGACAGTCATGTTTAGCTTCTTCCATTTTCTAATGATTGCTCCAACAGTGGACTTTTTTTCACCAAGCTGCTTGGCAATTTCCCCGTAGCCCTTTCCAGCCTTGTGGAGGTGTACAATTTTGTCTCTAGTGTCTTTGGACAGCTCTTTGGTGTTGGCCATGTTAGTAGTTGAATTCTTACTGATTGTATGGGGTGGACAGGTGTCTTTATGCAGCTAACGACCTCAAACAGGTGCATCTAATTTAGGATAATAAATGTAGTGGAGGTGGACATTTTAAACGCAGACTAACAGGTCTTTGAGGGTCAGAATTCTAGCTGATAGACAGGTGTTCAAATACTTATTTGCAGCTGTATCATACAAATAAATAGTTTAAAAATCATATATTGTGATTTCAGGTTTTTAATACTCTAACATGGGTATGGACAAATATGGATGCTTTATGCAAATGTATGTTAATTATTAGTGAAACCATATTCAACATATAGCATGAAGACAAAATATTTGTGTAATGGTTTCAAGGTAATTATGTTGTTTTTAAATTACGTAAATCATCAGGACACAAACCAAACTTTTGCTATGTTTCAATTGGTGGATGTGTACATTGGGGGATTTTGATGCTTGATTTGAGACTGAGCATCAATAAGAGAAATGTTTAGTGATTAAAAATAAGTTATAATTTTTAGCAATCATGCAAGTTGTTATTAATGCGGTAATTTTTCCTGTAATTGTCTTTATATTTATTTATATATATTTATATTAGTTTTTAAGGCCTGTGGATTTATTCGTTTATATGCAACAAACTAGGTAAAAGGTAAATATACAAAAGAATTGGACAGTGAATGACTGAGGAAAAAGTTCTGTCGACAAATGAGTCCAAATTTGAGATTATTGGCTCAAACAGTAGAATTTATGTAAGAAGGAACAGGAGAAAGGATGTTAACAGACTGCCTCACACCCACGGTCAAACATGGAGGTGGAAGCTTAATGGTTTGGGATTGTTTTGGAGCAATGAAGGTTGGAGACTTAATCCATGTGAAAGGAATACTGAGCCAACATGGCTTTCAAACCTATATGAAAGTGTAAATCAGAATATTTATATTTCTGCAGCAAACATAAGAGTATTTAAAAAAATGTTTTATTATTTAATATTTTTATTTTTAAAGCAAGAAAATGCAGAGGCTGCATGTCAAAATTGAGTGGTAACAGAACAAAGAGAACTCAAGGCTCATCCTTCACTGTGTCCTCAGGTGACCTCCTTCCTGCTGATGGGATTCTGATCCAAGGAAATGACCTGAAGATCGATGAGAGCTCCCTGACCGGAGAGTCAGATCAAGTAAAGAAGTCTCTTGAGAAAGACCCAATGCTATTGTCTGGTGAGTGCCTGTTAGTTTCTGGTACATCACAGTATCTGCTTTAAACTTTATATTTTCACATACCATTTCTTTTTACATAACATCATCTACAGTGCCATCGCAAATTCTAAATAACGGAATTGTGGGAAATATGCACATATGTATTTTTAATCAATTTGGCAAATAAGTTTTACGTTTGACTCCGTTAATAAAACAATCTTCAATCCTTAATGAATTATTCATAAATCTATGGAAATGACTTAAAATCATGAAGACAGAATTTACTAAGATAAAAGGCCTGAGAACTAGAAATATGCCAGGTTAACCAAGAATGTTGCTAATCTGCGTTTTAATGAAACATATTTCGAGCTAGCAGTTTTGGGGAAAAGCATTTTCCAACTTGTTCATTGCTATATTTAAGGATTTAAAGACACTGACCAAGACTTTCTTCTGATTTTGCCAATGGCTGGCAGCAATATGTCTGTTAAAGTTTAGGCAGAGATTAGGCAAAAGAAATCTCTTTCAGGGTTTTGTAGTATTTGAGAGTATTCTTGGATATAAAGATCGAATAAGGAGGGGCCTAAAACGAAACTTTTTGGGGCATCAAGTAATAAGCATTTAATGGCAGTAGAGGTTTAACAGAAACGCATGCAATGAGTGTCATTTACCACTTTAACCAGTGCTAATTCTGTATCATAATGTATTATGTGCTAGTTATGTGAAATAATAAAAAGGTTTTGAATTATAAAATGAATAGAAATGAGGTCTATACAGTTGAATACATTGAAAGATGTATTGGAACATTTAAAGACGTACCCAATTCTGAATATTTACAGTGATTATTCATGTTTGGTCGTCAATCAGAAGAGGATGATTCCTCTCAGGGTCTCTTTCTCATTTCGTCTCAGGGTTTTTTCTTAACATTTATAATTTACAACCAGACGACTGTAATCACATACATTTTGAATGGAATTGCTATACAATGTTTAATTGACACATGGCCATAAATTGTATCTAACCCCTAAAACTGACCATATTTTTTTGTTTGTTTAGTTGTGTTTTTTTCCCCCACCCCTTTTTACAGTCTACTATTTTTAAGATTGATGTTCTAAGCAAGGAATTGACAACACTTAACATTGACCTGCTTCAGGAACTCATGTAATGGAGGGATCCGGGAGGATGGTGGTCAGTGCCATTGGCATGAACTCCCAGACAGGAATAATTCTCACTCTTCTTGGAGCGGGCAGTGAGGAGGAGGAGAAGAAGGCCAAGAAAGGTAAGTCAGCATGTAGTCCGTCATTTTTTTGTATCTGTAAAACCCCGGCCAAATCACCTTAACTTTCCCTTCAAATACCCATGGGCAATAGCCTTCTCATCTTAAACTCTGAGGTAAGAGGCATTTACAATATATCATTCAGTTTACTTTTTTGCCCATCCGAAAACTCATTGTACTAACCTACTACTAGGGATCAAGCATCACAAGAGATGCTTGGCAAAAAGATCAAGACGGAGAATGTATCAATGAAGATCAGTAACTCCCCAGTTTGGTTTAATTCACATTATACTAATCCCTTATCCTGATTTTTTTGTTTAGTTTTGTTTTAGTTTTTTTGTTTATTTTTGATTTAACTTAACTGGCTTTCCTGGTCAGATCCACATTCCTCATCTTTGCCGGGCCGAACGTGTCATTTCTAAGGCAAGGTGTTCAGGAACCCTGTTGCTCCAGAATGTACAGAATGCACTTGTCAGTTGTGAAAGAAATGAAGAACAGGTGTAGAAATGCAGTCAGGATTGGATCTCACCTAAATTTCAAATCCTTGCTCAGCTTCCCCTAACAGTCAGCACACATTGTTCAAACACACACATTCAACATCTCTTCACTCCATGCCCTCTGGGTTTGAATTCCAATTGGTGTATTGTGTTTTTTTTTTTCTTACTTTCAAGTTTAGCTTCATATTGTCTTTATTAAAAAATTAAGCCAGTATTTTTTTTTCTCTGATATTCAGTTTATGATTTTTATTTTTAGTCTAACTTTGTTAGAATCACACTGAGACATATGCAGAGGTGCCAACATACAGTATGAGCTTCAGCTGTAACCTCCTGCTATGCTGATATGGCAGGCACCTGAAAATTAGTTGGGTTTTTCTTTTTTTTTCCCCCAAAGCAGTCAAAAGACAGAAGATTTTTAGAAAGGGAAACGATTCAGTGCATAAAAACAAGTATTTATAGCTTACTTTTATTTGGTGCTGTTTTGTCCACCAACATATGCAAGGTGTTTCGGGGTAAAAAAAAAAAAAAAAAGAAATATAATAATAATAATAATAATCTTCCCCCTTGTTTTTCCACTCTGACAGCTTGGAGTTTTTTTTGGTAGCAATGTTGGCACCGTTGCATACAGAAAAAAATTCCACTATTTGAATTTCTCAGGCCAAATATTTAAATGAAATATTGCTCAGCTCCAGGCTTTTTTTTATTTTTATTGTTATCCTATTCAGTATTAGCAATTACACACTTCCATTGTGATAGTAATGGCCTGATTATTGTCTAATGCATCCAGAGCAAGACATCATTTGTAGTTAAATTTACAGTCCAGTGAATGAACAAATGCAATAACTTTTATACATTCTGAAAAATCAGCTCTGTAATTCCAAGAAAGAATGCCTATGACTAGAATGAAGAAAAGAAAAGAAAAAAAACAAAACAAAACTCTTGACTGTTGTTTCTTGAGATGACACATTTTAGCCCGCACTCTCACATGCTGTGAAGTTGCATTGATTTATTTCGATCCTGTTTTGGAATCCTTGTTTCTTTTTTTGATTTGTGTCTGGTTCATTTACTTTAATCCATGTTATATATCAGTCCTCCGCCCTCTCTCTCTCGTTCTGAACAGGTAAAAAACAAGGAGCCCCTGAAAATCGCAACAAAGGTAACCCCCCCTTCCCCCCACTTCCCCTCCCATTCAGCGACAAGTCTTGGAGTCTCGTGTCAATCTCACTCACTCACCTCACTCTATAGAGCTTTTTGTCTTTTTCTCTCCTTCTCTCTTTTTCTCACTCTTTCTCTCTCTCTCTTTTCACGCTGTTGCTTCGACTCACTTCACTGCTGAGTCTATGGGAGCTTATTCCCGCCTCGCTTTACCTGTAAAAGAGTGCAACTCTCATCCGCTGCATCAGAGCTGAGTCTTATTCGACGCTTTAACCAGCAAATCCGTCGTCCAATGTGTAATACGGACATATTGAATGTGATCCAGGGCAGACTTTTCCATTCAAGGCCCATTTTCTGGCGAAAGATTTGTGAAAGCGGCTGTGTCGTTGCAAAATGACGAATTAGAGACGAAGCTTTTGTTTTTTAAGGTGATAACAGTGAAGCATTTCCAGTATCTTATATGGTTTAGATTATTAAAACTTAACCCATTTTATATATACACACCCTCTCTGAACATACAAGAAGAAAGGAATTACGGCATCAACCAACAAATTTGCAACAAATGTACTGCAGGATGGAGTTTCTGTGTGAATGTGTGCACCTTTGCTCTTAGCCCAGGCGTGTGCAGCGATTGTCAAGGATTATTCATCATTAAAGTGTGTATCAAGCCCTGCATAGGCTCCGCCCTCTCCAAGAGCATCTGCTTCAGACAGACGCGCACTAATTTTTTTAAAATTGATTTTTTTTTTCTTCCTTTTGTATTATTATTTATTCGTTGCTAAGAATGTATTTATTGCATATCTTGAATTAAAGCTCTGGGTTTCGGCTGAGTGGGAGTTGCACCTTTTGCCAAATTGGTGGGCTGTAAATCTGTTTTTATTTATTTTTTTCATCTATTTCTTGTTGTTTTTTGTTGGGGTTTTTTTTTTTGTGTGTCTCACTGTTGCCTCCTTCCAGGGTGTGCTCAGGAACCCATGCTGTCTCGTACACTGTATCCCACATTCTCTGTGTGATTATTCTCTTTCTCTCGTTCTCCCCTTTTTTCTCTGCATCAGTTTAAAAAAAAGAATAAAGGCCGTAATAATCTTCAGATTTTCAGCTTTTTTCTTCCTCTTGGTCGTCGTTTTGTGCTTAATGTGTATATATGGTTGTCTTTTTTGTTTGTTTGTTTTTTGTTTTTTTTTTTCACCCTGATTGATTATTAGTTTATTTATTTATTTTTAATTAAGTCTGAGTTCTGTTGAAGTCTGTAACACGCATCCCCCCCTCCCTCATCATGCGTGCTGTCAGTCTGTCAGTCGTCAGCCTTTAAGGTGCCTTGTATTACTTTTCAAGTGCCTTGATTTACTCAGGGCCTCATTAATTTTCATACACTAGCATCTCTTGCATTGGAAATGACGCTCCAGGATCATTTAACACAGGGGCCCTGGGATATCCAGACCTGAACGCCAGAGCTAGGCAGGAAATTGGGGGGCGGGATCAATGTTTGACCATAGCAAAAAGCTTGAATCGGATCTTGGATCCCATTACGCTTCTATTTTAGTCAGACATCCCGTAATGCAATAGGTCTGTCTGCGGAATAATTGCATTATGAGCGCCGAACTCCGGGATCCAGCAATAAGTGTTCTTGTAAAAGGGGTTTTACCCTGATCGTATCTGTCTTTTCGTTCAGTGCCTGGTCCCCAATATCAGTCTCCAAAAATGAATAATACGGTTAGGTTAAATGAGGCAGCACTGAGTCACCTAATAGCGTAAGGGTCGATGAATTGTGGAAAGTCATTCCACGGCGAATAAATATCATGGTGAAAACACAATCTCCTGAACAGACATAGAATTCAGTGTAATGTGTTCGTTTATAAGTAAAAATACTAGCTATTTAGGTTTCATAGTATGTATAAATGTTAGTCAAAATATTGTTTATGCATTTTAAGTATACATGTAATGCTGTGTTTGGTCTTAATGACCATATTATTGATCAACTAGTGTTGTTTAACATTAGTAAGAATGTTCAGTATTGTGCCTTGAATTTGTCTTTGCCCTTTTTTTAAATAATCCATTCATGCTCAGAAGTAATCTGCTTTAATAACGGCGTGTTCCAAGCCAGATCTGAGTCATTCCATTAATATCCACTTGAAAGAAGAAAAGACATTTGTTTCTTGCTCTCTTTGACTTCCAGCAATCACTGAACTGCTTATTCTTTCCCCTCTGTCCCTTTATCCCTTCTTATTTGTTTGTTTGTTTGTTTATTTTTTGTTTTGCATGCTCTTCCTTCATTCCCATTTCTTTCTCCTCTAGCCAAGACCCAGGACGGCATCGCCCTGGAGATCCAACCTCTGAAGAGTGAGGAGGGAGCCGAGTGCGAGGAGAAAGAAGTGAAGAAGGTTAACGTCACCAAGAAGGAGAAGTCGGTCCTGCAGGGCAAGCTGACCAGATTGGCTGTGCAGATCGGAAAAGCAGGTACGGTGATTAAAACCGAACCGATCTGTAATCAATCTAATGCAGCTACATTATTCCAACATGCTCCTGTTGGATTTTTTTTATGCTGAGGTCAATTAGCAGCATGGATTGAAGTGAACATTCATCAGAGTAGAATTACATTTAACGTAATAATCACTTCGAAACATGACACGAGTTGGCCAAAAGTAAGGCTCTTTTGCTATTCTGTGCTACACAGAATATTTATATTAAATAGCTCCTAAGAAGTTATAAACGAACCGACCGTTTGTTTGCATGATCGCAAAACCAAAAATTCAGCAAATGAGTTCATTTGTCATTCTGTCTTCTGGTTCAGTGAATTTATTTAAATTGCTGTGTAAAGAAAGTGTCAACGAGTGTAAAAACAGACCCCGTGCCTCTGGGCCAAGCTCCACACCATTCTCACTTTTTACAGTATGTCTTAATCGAATCAGATTCAGATGGTATGCAGCTGTTAATATCGAGGCTAAGAAGCAAGTCAGTGAGCACAGCTTCCTGCTCATAGTTTTCCTTTAGGGCTACGCTGTCGCTGAACTGCTTTTTCCTCAACAGGTCTCATCATGTCTGCCGTGACGGTCATCATCCTCATCTTATACTTTGTGATCGACACGTTCGGAGTGCAAGGGCGCGAGTGGAAGGCCGAATGCACACCCATCTATATTCAATACTTTGTCAAGTTCTTCATCATTGGTGTGACTGTGCTGGTGGTCGCTGTTCCAGAAGGGCTTCCTCTCGCCGTTACCATTTCACTCGCCTACTCCGTCAAGGTGAGTCATAAAAAAAAGGTTTTGCATAGATGTTATTGTAGTTTTTTTTTTTTTTTTTTAAATCCATAATGAATTTTGGGGAACACTAACAGTTAAAAAAAAAATGAAAATGGGCAAGCACCCCTCTACCTCACAGCACTTCACACCATACTGCACCATCTTGCTTGAAAGGCATTTTTAAAAACAATTCTCAGTTCTGGCACATAGGTGATGGAGGGAACTCAGTGTACAGCTGAGTCACTACTAGTCTTCAAATGATGTCTGAAGACCTGCCTCTTCCAGCAGAACTTAAATAAGCATGTTCCCTGGTAAAGTCTAAAAACCTTGCTTTTCTAACTATATTCTGTCCCAACATGCACTACATAGACAAAGCTATTGGGATACCTGACCTCTCCAGCTATATTTCATTCTTCTCCACAACTGTTACCACAAAGTTGGAGACACACATTGGTAAAAGATGTCTTTGGTAGGACAGCATTAATTGAACACTGAGCCACAAACCTGTTCCTACATGACAATGCTCTGATCAGAATCCCAGCCCCATGATGAGTGGACTCCTATAGACCTCTGATCTCAACACCTTTGTGATGAAATAGAACTGACTTTACCCCAGACCTCCTCATCCTACATCAGTACCTGATTTTACTTACACCCTTGTGTTAGAGAAAAATCTCCATAATCTAGTGGAACATCTTCCTAGAAGAGTGGAGATTATTGTAACAGCAAATGGAGACTAATTGTGGAATGGGATGTTTAAAAAGCACATAGAAATCTAATGGTAAGGTAAAACCTTAGTCCGTATTGTTTGTATATTATAAAAACTATTATATAAATTCTCAGTCTAATTGGATTTTTATAGATAAAATATTGTGATTTAAAGCAATTTATCACTAAGCATATCAGCTTGATAAGCGGGGCCTGTTTTCAGTAAGCTAAACTGTGGAATGGAATCTGGCTAGTAAAGTGATTAGGAGTAGAATGTCTGAGTTTGGCTTAATGCATGATTATCAGACATTTCCTGCATATTAAATAGTATCATGTAACTTTCTATTTGACTTTAAGGTTTCTACAGAAACCCCTCATTTCCGCAGTCTAAGGACCCGAGCAGCTCCTTACAATCTCCTTCAAGTCATTGTAGTGTAATTACCCCAGCTTTGACCTTCCACGTGGCATTTGCAGGAACACTAAAGAAAAGGGGCTATATTGTCAAATTGTTCAATAAGTATAGCGGACGTTTAAAATGTTTTCAATTCAACGATGAATAGTCAAAATAGTTACATTGTTGATTTAATAAGCAGAATTTAAATCCATAAAACAAATGTGCAGGCATAAATTTGGGCTTTTACATTCTATTATTTCTGATATCTTGATATTTGGTCGTGTGCTTTCCTCTTAGAATAAACGATGGACAAAAATCCCAGTGGTACTTTGAAATATCTGGAAATATAGCAGTTTCTCATTGATTTTGGTATTAGTCAAAATGCCTTTTTCCCTCTATTTCCGAGTTATTGTATCATACATGGTGTTGCTTTTGAAGTGGGCTCTTGTTTCCCACAGTACAAGAAGTAATTGTTCCACTCTGCCCGTACAGTGGTTTTAGCATGTACTCTAATAATAAAAAGATTTGCCCTGTCAAAGCAACTGTCCATGAAACTGTAGAAAATGATCAAAGAAACTGTAAACCTCTGCTGTGATTCATGGTTAAGGCTGAGCGGAAACCCTGCAACTGTTGTGAGTCAGGTGGCCAGTCGTTCTCCGGGTTTTGTAAATAATTCATCATCTGCAATAAGCACATGAAATCTCAGACACAGGAAAAGGAAAGCGTTTGCTGCTCATTAAAACCTAAACACAGTTTTATATATTTTCATTTTTTATATTAAATCTTGAAGGGTAAAATGAGATTAAGCTGAATAATATATATAGTGCATTCAGAAAGTATTAAAATTTTATATTGCTGCCTTTTTTTTCCCACATTACGTTCCACTCCATACCTTTTATAATGACTTTATAAAGCAGTGGAACTGTGATAACATTGGAAATGTATATATAAAATTAATAGAAAGCACTGAACTATAATGCAAGTATTCAGACCCTTTGTTATCACTGTTGAAATCTTGCTCATGTGCATCATCTTTCTATGCATCATCTTTGGTATGTACATATAGATTGAGATCCACCAGTGGCAAGTTCAGTCTGGATTGGATTGTATTGGTAAAAAAAGCTGAACCAAGTCATAAGGTCCAAAGAAATGTCTACTGAGCTCAGAGACAGTAATTTGCTGATGCACAGGTTTGGGGAAGGCTACAGAAATATTTCTGCTGTTGCAAAAGGTTTTTAAAAGCACAATATCCTTAATCATTTTGAAATGGAAGAAGTTCGGATTGCCTGAAGGCATTGCGCCATTAACGGCCGAGATCTTAACCATATGAAGCATGTTTCTTGACTAACTTCCTAACAAATCTCGTAACCCGGACTCGAACCTGCTGCCGAGAGCAATCGCTCTGTTTTAACTGGGTCACGCTCTGTTTTTTAGAAAATGATGAAAGACAACAACCTGGTGAGGCACCTGGATGCCTGCGAGACCATGGGCAATGCCACAGCCATCTGTTCTGACAAGACCGGTACGCTCACCATGAACCGCATGACGGTGGTTCAGGCCTACATAGGTGACCAGCACTACAAGAAGGTTCCGGAGCCTGATGCAATCAAACCTGAGATTCTGGAACTCTTGGTTAACAGCATCTCCATCAACTCGGCATACACCACCAAGATCCTGGTGAGAGAGCGCTATGTTTTTGTTGTTGTAGGTTTCTTTTAATCTAGAAATCAATCTGGATCAATATACTGTAATCTAGAGTGCAGACTTGTTACTGAAGCATATATATATATATATCTTTTTTTGGGTGTATGTTTGTCTGCCTTTTGAATGACTCAATTTCTAAATTGGTGGCAGGTTGTTCCATCAATATCCTATATTTAATAAACAAAAAAGGATGTTTAGTGTGTGCAGAATAAAGCACAGCATCATTAGCAGTGCTCTTTAATAATTAATTTTTGTGCTCTTTAATAGCTCATACTAAGACTTGTCTGTATAGTCGATTCTGTTTGGCGGAAGGTGCGTTAACATCGTAATGTAAGTTGGTCATCTCTCGTTATTTGATCAATTACTTTGTCTCCGTGTTGGATTACAGAATTCTAGATCCAATGTATATAAAATAGTTAATGAAACTGAACCATAATTTTCATCCTTTTAGTTAAAATCCGCACCGCAAACGCAAATGACTGCTTTTCCTTGTGAATGCGGGCAATGACTGTGTTATTATTGGAATAGTCAACAACTAAGCTTGCGTTACACCATTTTAATGCACTTGGTGTCAGCTGGTTTTTTTGCCTCCATGTTACGCATTAAACTTGTGTAATGTGAATACAACAATTAAATTTTTTTATTTTGGTAATGTCGTCCATGTAATAGTTTAAAGAGAATCTGAAAATACAGAAGGGAAAAGGGTTAGTGGTTTTCTGCTTGCTGTCTCTTATCCTTTTCAAATTGTGGTGAAGCATATAGCAAATAGTTATATTTCAAGTATGTAATGTCTAAAAACTGTAGCTCATTTGTTAAGGCTCTGGGTTACTGATCGACAGGTCAGCGGTTTAACCCCCATATTATTAAGCTTCCACTCTGGGCCCTTAACCCTCTGTGCTCCAGGAGTATTGTGTCAGGGCTGATTCTGCATTTTGCACCCAGCATCATAACATCCCTGGACATGCGAATTTCTCTGTGTTAGAACATGCTGTTAGAACATGGCTGGAACGATTGCTTCAATAACTTTAGTAATTCGAATACAAAAATGCATAGAGGCAAATTATTTGCTTTGCTACTTCGTTTAGTCCATTTAACTACATGCAGAGCATTGTGTTTCCCCACAGACCATTATTACTGATGCACCACCCACTAAACTTTGGGATATGCGATTTCAGCAATAAAAATAGAAAAGGAAACAAATTTAAGGTTAAGGCTAAGGTTAATAAGACACAAACTGGCATGTTGATGAGAAACTAGAAAGTGCAAAGTTCTCAGACTGGTTTAAAGCAGTGTATACTGAGGCTTCTCTTTAAACATTAAACATCTTCACCAAACAAAAAAAACGTTACCAAACGGTGTTAGATAATTTGTCAATAGCTCCATTTTAAACCATAGATTATTGTGAAGCAACTGCTATACAAGTCTAGGGTTAGGGAATTAGACCAGCATTAGAGTGAACCCATTAGTTGAAACTGTTGAGCTGTTGTATATAAAATGCTCTGGACTGATCAATCAATCTAAAAAAAAAAAAAAAAAAAGTTTGAGGGAAACTCTCACCACAGGACAGTGTTAAACGGCCGGTTAAATAATTAGCCTTGGCAGCATTTCTGACGAGGATAATGAGCCACTCGTGGGGAAAAATGGTGCTTGATAAACACTCTCTATGAACACTAAGTTAAGAGCGAGGCAGCGAGTGCAGCCGTGACTCACTCACTCCATATATCTGTTTTGTTTATTTAGTTCTTGTTTAGTAATTAGGAATGTTTTTTTTTCTTTTCAGAATGTAGTATGAAGTATTTGCTAAGGGACACCCCCCCCCCCCCCCAACCATAAATTTTTTCTCAATTTCTTTAGATAGTGAAGGTCAATTACATGAAATAATGTAATTACAAATGCAAATGATGCAGTACTTTTAATGCGGCAGAATAACAATGAGAAACGAATCTCACATTTTGCTTTTGATGCAATACAATTTTTGTGTAGCTACATTTTAGATTTTTCCATGACAAGCCATACTTTTATTTAGTTGCGCAAGTTTGTCCTGTTTAAACTTGCTCTGGAGCTGTAAAAATGTAGCATATAGTTTATGGGTTAATCTTGATGAGGGTCAGCCTCATAATGTGCGTTTTGGCAATATGTCAGCTTTTAACGTCTTAATGAGAATGGTGGCCTTGAGGAAGACACTCAAGTGAATGTTTTTAGTTCAAGCCAATTTCTTTTTTTGCCTTCATTTTCATGCACTTGGTGTAACTACTTAGTCTTTTTGTCTTTTGCATCATCTTGAGAGTAACCATGACTATGGTATAATTGGAGTTAACTAGATCACCTTTATTTTTTATAAATTCTCTATTAATTTATTTTTAGTTTAGGTTTCCAGGCCATCAGAACATACAAATGGGCAAGAAAAAGAGAAACGTCACCTGCTCTATTTGTGTTTGTGTGACAATAAGAAGCCTTTGTTATGAACAGGGGGCTTTAATTGTGAAGCTACATACGCATGTCTTTATTTGTGTATAGTTCATAAGAGCATTTCCACAAAATTTGTATTCATGGAAATCCTTTTAGGGGAAAAATGTTTGTATTCTACCAGTGTATGACTGCATTAACTAATGCATTAACTACGATGAATAATGTGTATTCGATCTGCTTTTGACCGCATAATATACACAGATAACTGTATTTCTTTATATGGAAAATAGTTTTGTATACCCATTTAGAGCATTTCTACAGAGGTCATTATTCAGAGTGACTTTAAAGCCTTTTTCCAAAAACACATCCTCATGCTAGTTCGGCTAGTTTTGAGCTGGTCTTTAGTATTGCCCTCTCATGAGGGAATAGTTGTTTAAGGAACAGAGGGGTTTTTTTTGTTGTTGTTGGTTTTCCCCACCCTGGAGGATGAACACTGTCTTATAAATTAACTCTTGAGGTCTGTCAACCGAGTCACTGACACCACCTACATCAAACATAAACTGTGACTTTGAATTCTGTTAGTCATCATCTAGGTACAATAGACAGTCTTTAGCAACTGCATGCAAGGAACATGAAATCTGGTTCTGAAAATGTAGTTTGTGTTTGAAGTTATTCAAATACTTTATTGAAAATAGTTATTTTGACATAAAAATTGTAAGAAAATTGTGCGCCATGAAGCCACACAAACAGGAGTTTGAGGTGTGTGTGTTATTACTAGGTGTGCTTTTGCTAAATCATCTTGACAGTTAAATTCGCCACACCCATTAGGTGTATAATCATATTTTGTCTTGAGATCAAATAAACTGTAATGAGCAAATTTTCTTAGTAAACACATTTATGTTTCCCACTATTTAACTTTAGCAATTTAACTTAAAATTATCTTCAACTGTTTTTAATTATGCTTAAAATTGTTTTTATTTATGTCCTTATTTAATAATTTTTGCAGCCACCCGAGCAAGAAGGTGGTCTACCAAGGCATGTGGGTAATAAGACTGAATGCGCACTTCTGGGACTGGTTCTGGAGCTGAAGAGAGACTACCAGCCAGTCCGCGATGAGATTCCCGAGGAGAAACTCTACAAGGTCTACACGTTCAACTCATCGCGCAAGAGCATGAGCACCGTGCTGAAAAATGCAGACGGTTCAGGATTCCGCATGTACAGCAAAGGCGCCTCCGAGATCATCCTCCGCAAGTACGCAGATTTCTTTTCTAATCTTCCTCCAGGTTCTGTCTAGATCCGTCCTGTTTGTCCTACCAGGTCATTAGTATTCTGGACCAAAGCGATGTTGATTTTATTTTCTCTGTTTACCTTATGTGCTAAAGTATATTACTGGAAAGCAGCCACTACGTTTTTTGAGCACTTAATGTGGTGTCTTATTATTAAACTTTCTTTGTTGTTGTCCATGCCAGGTGTTCCTACATCCAGGACGCTGCAGGTCAGCCTCGGGTCTTCAAGCCCAAGGACCGGGATGAGATGGTGCGGAAAGTGATCGAGCCCATGGCGTGTGATGGCTTGAGAACCATCTGCGTAGCTACAAGGGAATTCACAGGCGAGGAGCCAAACTGGGACAACGAGGCCGAGATCCTTACAGACCTCACCTGCATCTGCGTGGTGGGCATCGAAGACCCTGTCCGTCCAGAGGTGAATATTTTAAATGGACTTGCCCAAACACAAAAAATACTGTAGTTTTCCTAGCTGGGATTTGACCTAGCTGCTCTTGCACAATCATCTTAAACTCCAGAGCCTCTGCAGCGTGTCGAACGAGGAGTCCCAGTTGAGTTTGTTCTTCAAAGCACCATCATTATGCAAGCACTGCTCTGCTGAGCCCAACCTGTTATTCGCGAACAGCTCATAATGAAGGTGTAATTGTGGACTGATGGGCTCCACCCCCTGGTCTTGTTATCGGTTGATTTTTTTTTTGTCCCTAGCTTTTATCAGACCTAATAAGAAACAGGTCTAGGTGGACAAATGAAAAGCTTTGTAGTTACTAAAACGTGCAGATTGTGCACATTTGGGTCTAGTTGACTACGCTAGCACCGTGGCATAGCGAATTCCTTCGCGACAAGCGTTGCACGCTAGATTAGAATTAGCTTATCGGCGCATACCAGCGAATTCCCAGGCCTTCCTAGACATCACTTCATCCATTCGACGAAAGACGAGATAGAAGTAGGACTTTTTGGTCAGACGTGAGCTTTCACGCTGCATGCAGGAGTGTTATATGATGCACAGATTTATTATTTCTACATTTGTTACACTGGGGTGTGCAGTTTTGTTGCCTAGCATGACTGTTGTGTATCAGCATTAACCGATAAAATAAACCAGTGATGCTTAGTATCCGTTTTTTCCCTCCAACTTTAGAAAAGCCAAATGGGATTTCAGCTTCACATGTAAAAATCAATAATGTACATAGTTAAGTTATTATAAAAAGGACTAGGATGAGAGACCGAATTGATTAGTTTAGAGGTGGCAGACTGGGTTTGCTAATCAGAACGGAGTTTTACATATCTGCTTTACACGTAGGCATCACCACGTGTGAATATTTAATGGATGGTGATGGATAAAGAATCTCCCGTTTTATGACTTCAGTTTTTTTTATTTTTATCCTATTGTTGTTCTTAGTCATCGACGTTCATGTCCAAGAATGTACAGGCATTGGCTGTATTTATTTCACTTCTAATACAGTATAGCCAAGACCACCTTTTGACATTAATTGGTTTCGCAGACATCGCTGTGCACGCACTGTGAGCTTTATAATCATCTATAAATAAATGGGCTTATTGGTTCTAATAAGGGGTATGGTCTGATTCATGACAAGATTCAGCACAGATAATTACAGAGGGCTGCACCACGCCTCATACACACACATGCACACACACCACCCTTTGGCCTCTCCATGTGTTGGCAGCCCTGTGGCTGAGTGAGCAGCGCAGACTGTCACGGCGACACACAGAGAGCGACTAAAATACCCTGACCTCCTGTTGTTCTGAGACCCTCAATCATACCCAAGAAGCCACCCAAAGCTAGACAACACACTGATCTGAGACCAGTCAATAACTTTGGAGCCCTGCTGCTCCTTAGCCTAGTTTAATAACCCTGTTCAGTCATTATATCAGCCTGGAAATTGAGTGTCTTTATGGAGGCAAATCAGTTTGTCCCAGACTTGCTTGTCAATATGGATTCATACACATTTATTTTTAATCATTTTAATTCTTCTGGTAATAACCTTTATTCTATTAAGGTTCCAGAGGCTATTTCTAAATGCCAGAAAGCAGGCATTACTGTGCGCATGGTAACTGGTGACAACATCAACACTGCCCGTGCCATCGCTACCAAATGTGGCATCTTGCAGCCTGGAGAAGACTTTCTGTGCTTGGAAGGCAAAGAGTTTAACCAACAGATCCGCAATGACAAAGGAGAGGTGAGGAACCAGAATGAAACCAGCCACTAAGCTCAATTCAGTGAGAGATAATTAATAATAATCAGCAGAAATTGTTCCATCAGGACTCTAAGAGTAGTCATATTAAAGTTCCCTGTCAATGATGATATACAGTACCTTGATAATCATCCCTCTTGAACTTTTCTACATGGTAATGTGTTGCAATCTAACATAGACTTGTATTCATCCCCACTGTTTTTGCTAGCAGTTGCTATTAGTAGTTAGGCAATTAATAAAATGGAGTTGACGTGTGCAAATAGTGTCATATAACCTGAAAACAAATACACCTGCTCATGAAAGGCCCCAGTGTTTGTTAGAGAACGAACCTAAAACAAATAGCATAATGAAGATCAATGACTAATTCAAACAAAGTTGGTGAAAAGTATTATTTAGGGTTTTCAAAAAGACATGTCTAAAACTCAACATACAAAACATACTCAAGTGTAATGACAAAACACCTTAACTTTACCTAACACTGCTTATGACCCTGACAACACCCACACCTTGTGAAGCATGGTGGTGGTAACATCATGTTGAACGTTATGGTCTCTTTGTTGACTAATCCACTCCTTACTTAGTTGTTCCTCTAGGCAGTCACGGTTGAGCCACGTTGTTTGCATTTTGACGCATAATAGATTGAATGGTAGATAATTGGTTGATTCTTGTCCAGAAATCTGTCCTGAATTGGTTTTATGATGTTGTATATTTGGGTATGTTCACTGTTAAAAGATTAAACTGTCAGTACACATGGTTTCTTCTTCAGTTGAGGATAGAATTCAGAAGCTGCTAGCAAAACCGATTTTAGCATGTAAATTAGTTTTTTTAGTGTTTTCAACTTCCAATTTATTCACAAGATTAGTGTAAGTGTTGTACATGTATTTATTTAAAAACCCAAATTGTGAATTAATTTTGGTCCTCCTGGTCTCTAGGTGGAGCAAGATCGTCTTGACAAGGTCTGGCCCAAACTGCGTGTACTGGCCCGTTCTTCTCCAACAGACAAGCACACTCTGGTCAAAGGTAGTTCGAGTGACAAATAAATAAAATATTTGCAATCCACAAATTTAGTAGTTAAAAAATACCTTCGGGGAGAAGGGTGCTTTGAGGTAAAAATGTCTCATATCTAAGGCTTCATTCTTTCTCACTAAGCAAGGTCTTTGGTCCCAGATCTGGCTTTTTACTAATGCAGCACTCTGTTTTAAATATGGCCCTGACGTGTCATTCAAATCTGCACAAAAGGAATTTCAAAGTACCTCATTAGCCAAACTCTAGCGAAGACTTCCTTTGAAAACAGCACTGTTTTGTGCCTCCACATTTGTATCTGATGGTGATTATACTGTAGGTCTCCTCAGCGCATCCATATATGAATGTCATGTCAGCGGTCCTCGTGCCAATTATGATTTGAACAAATCGCCTTTTTATTCATTTATTTAACCAAAAAAAGAGCTATGACTGAGTGCTCGTTTTTTCAGGCATCATTGACAGCACTGTAGGAGTAACCAGACAGGTGGTGGCAGTGACGGGTGACGGAACCAATGATGGACCTGCTCTCAAAAAAGCTGATGTCGGATTTGCAATGGTAACTTTTGTGTTTTATACTTTCCTGTATAGGGCTGTTTCCCAAAAATACACAACATCTCATTAAAATTCTCTCAGAATGCGTATTGTGTGATTATAACTTAATTGATGGCCAGTTTGTTATAATAAACCTATTTATCTGAGCTGACTGTTGCTATGCCGGAGCCACTGTTTGATTTATTTGATGAGAGTTAGGTTTGGCACCAGGTTTCCGTTGCTCCTGGCTCAGTGTGACTCTGTTCTCATCCTCAGCCAATATCAGCAGCGCTCGTGCAGGGACAGCCCTGCAGGTTCCAAGGTGCTCTGAGAATAAATTGGTAACTCAGAATAACGTGTTTATCCTGAAGAAGACATCGTCATTTCCCTTGAAGGCGCTTATAGTTTGACTAACCGTATCATGCAAGACAGCTTGCCGTTTTGTATGGGGGCAACAATTAATAATGTTAATTAGAGACAATGAGATAATCACAATGTTAGCTGAGGCTAAAGCGTTGTTTGTGATGAACTGCTGGATTGAATGTAGTAGGTTTGTACAAAAAAATATGGAGATTCTATTTTTTTTCTTAATATGATGTGGTCACTAATACTACATATTGCGCATTATCTACAATTGACCTACACAAAAACTAGGACTGCCCATTTTGTGTTTGTGGTTTTATATAAATATATATATAAATATATATATATGTGTATGTATATATATATATATATATATATATATATATATATATATATATATATATATATATATATATATATATATATATATATAAAAAGTGACCATTTTTTTGTTTATTTGATTGTTTATTGTTGACCTGCAATTTTGAGATGTTTATTTGCACACCCCACTTGTTGAGTGATTGTTCAAGTTACCAGACTTTCTGTCATCTTGAACCAGTCTATCCATTCTTTCCTGACCTCTCTTCCCTAACAAAGCATTTCTGCACACTTGTATGCCACTTGCCGGATGTTTTTTTATTCCCATGCCATTTTGGGTGCTTAGAGTTAAACAGCTTCCAAGATTTTCAACTTTACAAGATTTAGCAAATCCCGTTTGGCCATATAGGTATAATCAGGTCATTCATTTGCTCTTCCTCATCTCAGGGAATCGCCGGGACCGACGTGGCAAAGGAAGCCTCCGATATCATCCTGACTGACGACAACTTCACCAGCATCGTGAAGGCTGTGATGTGGGGCCGTAATGTCTACGACAGCATCTCCAAGTTCCTGCAGTTTCAGCTCACTGTAAACGTTGTGGCCGTGATCGTGGCCTTCACTGGCGCTTGCATTACACAGGTGAAACCTCAACCTGCCAGAGAAGCACTCTGATTTTGGGATATTAGTTTGGCTATGACACATGAGCCATTGTTGTGGGGCTTAATTGACCCTTGGAAGTTTATTAGATTCCACATTGAAAACATGGCTCTGTGTTTAAAAGAGAGTGCAGGGAACGCTTCATCAGATTTCTTCCAAGTAGCAATTATTTATTAATAATAACAATAATTGCACACGCCTATGTAAAATATCTGTGCAATTGCAAATCGTGACAAATAAGCCTTTACATTGTTTATGCAATGTGTATATTTAATGGTACCTAAAATGTAGAACCGAAGAATATCTGAAGCAAAAACAGCAGATGATATTAATACTGCTGTGTTGCATTGTTATTGTATCTGTATGATTGATAATCTGGTTAGATTGATGATAATAATGGACTAATGGAATCGGAAGACTCTCGGACAGTCTGCTGTCTCCGGTCTGTGTCTTTTTGTGTTTTCTGTTGTATAGAGTCAGGTTGTTAGTGTGTGTGTGTGTGTGTGTGTGTGTGTCGTAGGATTCTCCACTAAAAGCAGTGCAAATGCTCTGGGTCAATCTGATTATGGACACACTGGCCTCTCTGGCTCTTGCCACCGAACCGCCCACAGAAGCCCTGCTGCTGCGCAAACCGTACGGCCGAAACAAGCCTCTTATCTCCAGAACTATGATGAAGAACATCCTGGGCCATGCCGTCTACCAGCTGTCTGTTACCTTCACCTTACTGTTTGCTGGTAAGGCTTAGGGAAACACTTGATTTGGCCTGGACATGAGTGCTACTGGCTACCACTACAATGGTATTTTTTAGAAACGATATAGAATACAGAAATAGCAAGATACAGTACTTTAAACTTTTAACGGTCAGTTATACTTTTCTTCTACTGGCGGACATGATGTAACATTTCTGTAATAAATATTTTACAAAAAACATTTCCCCTAATTGCCCTGTTTGGGTGGGCATTAGTTGTACATGGACTCAGGTAGAGTTATGCATTTATTACCAGGGAATCTCTGTGCCTAGTATGGGATTTAAAAAAAAAAAAAAAACTCTCACCAACAAAAAGCAACAAGAAATTTTATCTAAAATATAGGATAGTTATCTATACATATTCAAATTATTTTTTTTTTTCCTACCTGCTTAAGTTCTTCTGTGTCTCAAAACCTATGCCAATACATTGTATAGCCTACCAACCAGTGGCGGCCCGTGCATTTGGAACCTGGGCCTTCCAGTGGGGACTTACCCAACTTAATCCACCTCTTAATACCACCACAATCATGCAATTAAAGAAACCATCAATACTATACAAAAACGCAATATAACAACTCGTGGCATTACAGAAAGAGATGCATTTCGCATAGAGTTTCAATACCATTTTTACTAGTAAAAATGTAACCCAGTTAAAATAACTCCAAATCTCTACATTACAACTGCAACTGTGCCACATACATCATCTGGAGCAGTTCAATATTTGTCTAATAACATGACAAAACATAATAAATGTGAATAAAATCCAACCTACTCACCAGAGATGCAGACTCATATAATTTGCACCGTTCCTCAGAGGCTGTAAGCAAGTGGTACCGCTCGTATTCACTGGTCTGGAAATAGGAAACAAACCCTTTCCTGGGTTGAGAAAAGCTAGCTTTGGGGTTGGCTGACCTCTCCTCACGATGTCTAGCTTTTCTGGTTCGCCTTGAAAATAGATTTATTTTTAAAGTTTGTCTGAGATCAAATCAATTTCTCTTCCTCCATCAGCCATTGTGGGCATAAAAAAAAGTCTTAACTTAGATGTATAAATGTGTTCAGAGCGTTACAAACGTGTTTTGCTTGTGGAACTTGGCTGTAACAGTTTCCCTTTAACCAACCAACCAATCAGAGGACGGAAAAATGCTGACACGTTTCTGTGAGGCGATTTTGAAATCTAATTGGTTAAAGAAACAGAACCATTGCTTATATAGTCTAAGGTACATCGGCCAGCACTACTGATTATGAAGGCCCTGGGCGGATTAGATTGACATGGCAGCACATAGAGGCTGAAATCTGATTGGATAAAAAAATCTAACATACACATACTGGAAGCAGTGCAGCCAAGAGAAGCACTACGAAATGAAGAGAATAAACTGTTGGAAATAAATTAATATAATTTCATATAACAAATATTAGAATTTAGGTTGTACATTTAGGTTTGTGCTTCTGATAGTGTTTAGGCCAGCAGAGAAAGCTTTGCTGACCCTGATGGCCCACCACTGCTACCAACAAGGCATGTGCTGGATAAACAACAGTTCTAATGAAAACCAGAAAGCCATAGCAGCATGTATTCAATGAAGATCCACAATGGATATTATCTAGCAGTTATTCCAGCTATCACTATTATTGTCCCAGACCAAAATAAAATGATGTTGAACTGTAATAAATAACAGAACTTACTTTATGGTTATTAAAGGAAGACACGTTTAAATGCTAAATCGTTGACGCCTATAGATAAATACTCCCAAAATGCTAGTATTCCATAAAAAAAACCTACACGACTGTGGCGTGAAGTAATAGTGTTGGCTCTGGTGTTAGTTCTACTATGTTCCAATTTAAATTTGAGAGTATTTGGAAAGGAACTCATTTTAATCAAGGAACACATTTAGCAAGTGTGCTATAACCATAACAAGGACGCTCCAAGCCTGGCAATGGATATAAATACAATTTAGATCCTATCCTGTGGGAATCGGTAATAATCTTTAGGGATGTCCGGAGATGCCTGAACAGTACCATCTTGTTAGGTTTATTCGTTTCATGTCTAGGCTGACGTCAGTCCTAACCGCATTATCCGCACAAAATTTTAAAAACGTGTTTTTGAGAATGCTGCTGCTGGTGACTTTTTTTTTTATTTTTTTTTAACAGTGCGAGAAATATGATTTTAATATTGATTCTGTTTTTATTCATTTTATACTGGCTCAATCGGTTGTTTTAATGAGCACTTTAATATTTTTGGCTCATGAAAAGGAACAGGCTTTCTGAATTAGCTTTTCATTGAAAAATAAATAGTTTTTTTTTTTACTAGACTGATGAGTTTGTATGTGTTTATACCAGAGGTCTTTTTGTGCAGATGATGAATCTTGCTAATTAAACATTCATCTGCTCTTTAGATTTATGTCTCTACGATAACAGGCTTAATAAGACAGTCCATAAAAGCATAAATAGGGATTAAGGATTTTTTAAATTGAATGACTACAAAGGTTTTGGGACGCCTTTTTTTCCGTATGCTAAATGTTGTTCTTCCCCAAAAATGTTACTACAAAGTTTGAGCCACACAGTTGTATAAGATGTCTTTTAGATGTGATGGCGTTAAATCGTCCTCCATGACTGTGCCCCTGTGCACAAAGCCAGCTCCACGTAGATATGGTTTACATGGGATGGAGTAGAAGACCTTGAGTGGCCTGCTTTTGAGCTCTTACCTCAACCCTATCGAACACTTTTGAGATGAATTGGAACACTGACTGCACCCCGCCCTCCTCACCCAACATTAGTACCCGACTTTATTAACGTACATGAGGCCGAATGAGGGCAAATCTGCAAAATTTGTGGAACGTCATCTCCGAACAATGGAAGATAGAACAGCAAATGGGGATTAAATGTGTAATGGGATCATCAATAACTTTTGATTATTGGAATTTGTTCTTGAAAATGCTATTAAAAGTAATGCAGTTTTAACTTTTCTTTTTTTTCTTACTGTTTCGAATTTTCTGAAATTTAATGAAACGGGAAAAAAATAAACACGCACCCGAACTGCGAATGACACGAGTGACCTCACACAGTAGTTTATCATTCTGTAAAAGTGAGTGAAAGACATGAAAGTCATGAGTTCAGATCCCATGACGCCCAGTGTTGAGCCGTTTAGTCAGGCCTAAAGCTTACATTTCTTGCTTTTGTTCTCGAGCTGGATTCTGCATCACATGTTTGTTGTTTTGGATTAAAAATCCAAGATTAATTGATGCAAATTTAATGCAGTCCTCAGAGCCTTTGACAAACACTAGTGCTGAAGTTCACACGCTGCATGTACTCTGCTGCTAGTTCATTGCACATGCCTAAGGGTGTCTCAGGCTTAGAGGTGGTGAGTTCATTGAGATAACAAACAGTGCTGTTTCGCTTTAAGAGGAGTATTACACCAAAGGCGGAACAAATTGGCACATAATTCAGGACTTAGATCATAACACACTTGTGTGTGTTTGTAACTTTTGGAATGTATCTTTTTTATTTCTTCTCACTTGGGCTTACTTAGGTTACACTGCCTCTAGATATCATTTAAGGGATGTTGATTCTTCTCACCTTTTTAAACATTTTCTATGCTCTTAATTTGACAAACATGATGTTATACAGTATATGTAAAAAATATATATAGATGTTATTGATGTTTTTACAGCTAATAGTAAAGGAAAAAATTAAGAACCCTAAAAATTACTTGTACATATTCATCAATATATATTACTAACACTTTTTTTTTTTTTTTTTGCTATCCAAAACTTACCCTGTTATATCGCAAAACGTTGTGATTTTTGGCTATGGTGGTGTGTTGGCTTTGGTGGTGTCAGTGGGATTACACTTTTGCATTAAGGATAAGCAAAAAATATGTGGTGGATTCCATATTTATTTCTGTAAATGTTTAACATTAGATATTCCTTCATCTATTTAACCTGAATCCTACAGCTGTCAGTCTTCTCTTATATACACTATGGAAAATTCAGGTGCCCCAATACTTTTGTCCACATTCATACATGGGTTCCCCAAATACAGTTTCCCAAATATGCAGTTTCCCAAACTTTTACCACAAAGAAGCACTCTAGGCTACGAGACCCAAACCAGTTCCAGCATGACCATGCCCTTCTGCACAAACTTACAGTAGCTCTATGAATGTTTTACATGGGTTAGAGTGAAAACTCTTGCCTGGCTTCCTATAGAGCTCAGACCTCAACCCGGTTGATTGGGATGAATTGGAACACTGATTGCACCACAGACCTCCTCAAATCACCTCAGTACCTGACTTTACTAACACTCTTGTGACTGGATGAGCACAAATCTCCACAAGCACACTCCAAAATCTAGTGGAATATCTTCCCTGAAGAGTGGAGGAAATTATAACTGTAAATGGGCACTAAATGTGGAATGAAATATTTAAAAGCACATACCAGTCTTATGGTCAGGAGTCCACAAAATTGTCCATGTAGTCTACTAAAGTTACAAAAATCTCTTTATTAATGCATTCAGTTAAAGCATATTAAAGAACTGAGGCCTTAAAATAAAAAAAAAAGGTAGTGGTATGGAAGTATTTTGCATGCTTTTGAGCCTGAAAGGAGTTTCATATACAGCTCTATGGCCTACAATTTTATTATATATTTTTTTTGTATTGAGCCTATATCAATGTAATTAAAATTCTATTCGATTTGAGGCATCTGTGCTGATACCAACCAAGTCCGGCTACATCAGGAGAGCAATGCAGTAGCACTTTCTCATCCTAATCTTTATACAATGCTTAAGTTCTAAAGATAAACAGTTTGAAAAGTAAAACTAGAAGTCCTAAAGTAACAACATTCGTGAATGTTAGCACTGCCGTCAGTACCGATACTCTACTATCTAGTCAGCAGATTTGCATCGGATTCAGAGTTTAATGACTAAAGGATCTCTTTCGCTTTAATTCTTGTTTTAAAGTAGCTATTGATTTTTTCAAGATTGCTGCCTCAGTTACAAATGATTTCAACCACGTCCTTCTGTAATTTGTGCGTAGCTCCTACCTGCTAAGCTCAATATTTCACTATAAACATATTGACTTGCCTGCTACGTTTTTAGACCGACTGCAACTAAAACACTCTTTCTGCAGGTGAGAAGATCTTCTGCATCGACAGCGGCCGCAACTCCCCCCTCCACTCGCCCCCCTCCGAACACTACACCATCATCTTCAATGTCTTCGTCATGATGCAGCTCTTCAACGAGATCAACGCGCGCAAAATCCACGGCGAGAGGAACGTCTTCGAAGGCATCCACAGGAACCCCATCTTTTGCAGCGTCGTGCTGGGAACCTTTATTCTTCAGGCAAGACACCGGATTACACTTTAGTGGCTTTTCAAAGGCATTATTAGGCTCTTAAATTGCAGCAAAAGCATTTATGAATGTTATTTGAGCTGAATGCAAAAAATGCAATAATACAAATAATACAGCTTAATGCTATGAGGAACCAGTTCCATATTTCTCAGGATTTTGGTGAAAGACACTTACATATGTGTTATGAGGCCAGGTGAAATTTAGAAATAAGGTGGTTTAAAGGCAGAAATAAATAAATAAACAAATAGCAACATGATTTGTTCAGTGTTGTCTATTTAGTGCTACTTTCTTTTTTTTTTTATTGTATTGAATCTAGACCTGTTAATTGCTCATGGCGTTCTCGTTTTGTCTGTTTTAGATCATCATTGTGCAGCTGGGAGGAAAGCCTTTCTCCTGCACGGCTCTCACTCTGGATCAGTGGCTCTGGTGTATTTTCATTGGTGTCGGCGAACTGCTTTGGGGACAGGTACAAGAAATTCCCATCAATTTTCAGTTGGCAGAAATTTTGTTTTTTTAATCATTTATTTTATTTTTATTTTATTTTTTATATATAAATTTGCATGCTGCACTGCTTCATCTCTTATAAACATGATAAAAAGCCCCGCTCGTTTGAATAAAAACTGTAGGTGTTTTTATTTTTTTTATTGAAAAGCTCCATCTGCACATGACAAAGTGTGAAAGAACGGTGAGAGGGGGAGAGAGAGAAAGAGAGAAAGAAAGAGAGAGATGCGCCGTACTGCTCTCAGCATGACTGTGTAATGAAAACATCATGGCAGAGTGCGTGAATGTGGGTGACGTTCAGCAGCTCACACCTGATAGGAGGGAGTATGTGTTGGAGAGTGGAACTGCGTGTGAGTCCAGGTCTGTGGGAGGAAGAGAAGGCGGCCTGGCGGAGGAGGGTGGGTGTCGGATGGTGGATGAGGTGATGGCACATTGCACAGCAATGCCTGCAAATTGTTGCCGCCCAAAAAAAAAACCCTGCATGTCCCAAAGAAGACACACTGCATGGCAGTATAATAAGACATGAAAAGTTTATAGCTGGCAATTACACACCATCACATGGAAATGGAAACTGAGCCTGAAACTCCCACTGCGTCTCTTGTCTCAAAGCACACACACACACACACACACACACACACACACACACACACACACACACACACATAAACCAGCATTTGTTTAGGAATTTATACAGGTACTAGTTAGTACATCAGTTTGTGCATTCTAGAAGACCTAAACATTTAAAGAACATTGATTTCAGCATAGGAATAGAGGAAATAATTTTCTAGCCATTATAATTAATAGTATTATATTTAGCCATTCATCCCCTGTTTGATTGATGCATTGGTTTCCCTGCATCAAATTTATCATAGGCATCAACATCTTAGATTACTGAAAGGTGCATCACTTGTGGACATTTGTGAAGCAAAGACATCCTTCACACATACCTACTGTATCTCTTTTCATTAATACTTTGAGTGATCGTCATCATCCACAGTTAGAAGAAGGATTAATCTTATTTAATAAAAGTTTGTGGACACTGGACCATAAGATTTGTATGTGCTTTTTGAACATCCCTTTCAACATTTCTGTTATAGTAACGTCCACTCTTCCAGGAAGATGCTCTACTAGATTTGTACTAATGTGCTTGTGGAGATTTATGCTCCTTCAGCCTCAAAGCTGTTCGTAAAGTCAGGTACTGATGTAGGGATGATCAGGCCTGGGGTGTAGTCAGCATTCCAGTTCATCCCAAAGGTATTCAATTGGGTTGAGGGCTGAAGCACTCATGATCTTCCTCTCCAACCCATGTAAAGCATATCTCCTTGGAGCTCACTTTGTGCACAGTGGCATTGTCATGCTGGAGCAGGTTTTGGTCTCCTAGTTTAAGTGAAGAAAAATGTTCGCATACCGAATCCAAAGACACCAAATACAGTTGTGTGCCTCCAATTTTGTGGCAACAGTTTTGGTAGAACCACATATGGTTGGAAAATTCAGGTGTCCCAAATACAGTGTATGTCCATTCAGTGTATACTGTATGTGACTATATAATATACATTTCTAACACTGCAGCTGTCTTTTACCATTTCAAAACTGCTTTTACCATTTCAGTTAATTACAGTTTTCCATTTTTTGTGGAACAAAAACTTAATCAGTAAGCTATGTCTGCTTTGTTAGTGACTCATTATGACAAATTGTAGTCTCAAGACAAAAAAGACATGTTTGAGTGGATAATTTACTGAAAGCAAATGTTTTGCAGAAATATTTCTTGACTGCCTCCAAAACCGCCTCTTAGAAATTAGTCATGTTTCCATTCTTTTCACAGTGCATGGAAATTTTGGGCAAAATGATGTCTCTTTTAGACAGCTTCAAATTATTGGACTACAAATGGAGATTAGACTGAAAATGGAAAAATCTGAGTTTATACAATAACAAGGACTTGAAAAACTTGTTTAAATAAATTTTCAGTGTATTAAAGCTTTAGACAGGTGTTAGTAGACTGAATAATTTAAGAAATAAATCTAATAAATGGCTGAACGTTGTCCATAGTTAGAAAGGCTACAAATCTATACAAAATTTTGTTGTTTTTTAGTAGAAATGAATCTGATCAGTTAAACTGCTAATTTGATATTCACCCTCATTCTCTTCTTCGTCCTCAGTTGATCTCTGCCATCCCTACACACCGACTCAAGTTCCTGATGACGGCTGGTCACGGTAGCACCAAGGAGGAAATGCAGAAGGAGGAGCAGATCCAGGACGTAGATGAGATCGATCATGCCGAGATGGAGCTGCGTCGTGGTCAGATCCTCTGGTTCCGAGGCCTGAACCGCATCCAGACTCAGGTACACCCACAATGCCCTCTCACTTACCAGTATAGTCTTCTCTTCCAGCCCTGACCACATTTGCAGGAGCGAGGAAAATGAAGACATGAAGATGTGTAGAAGATCTTAATTATTTGTAGACTTTCTAATGTGAATATATGATCAAATATTGGAAAAAAGTTTTGTTGGCCTCATCAGCCAAAGAACAATAGTGTCTGAGGAAAAGACAAAGTAAAATTTAATGCAGTACAGCCATTACAAAAAGCTTAGCTGGTTAGCCCTCAGAGCATTATGACTACAGAATTATTCATGTCTATACCCATACTATAGCATTAGAAAGTTGAGGGATTGCTTGATTTGCTTGAGCAGGGTGTACAGCTGAGCGGAATAATGCACTAAATCACTCTTCACTCTCTTCGCAAGTTTTTTTTTGGTAGAAATGATCAAATCCTACTCGCACCACTGCATTTGACTTAATGGCTTTCTGGATACGAAAGATCACTATATTGATCTTACACTACATTATGACATAACTTATAGTCAGCACAGACCATTCAAACCAGCTTTATTACGTAGCCTGTTTTTTATATATATATATATATATATATATATATATATATATATATATATATATATATATATATATATATATATATATATATAATTACTTATTAAGAGTTCTAGAAAGTAAGTGCTGAGAATAATAAGGAATACTAATGGCCTGTGCCATTACTAGCAAATAATCAGTGGCCGAGTCGTTTAATACAACCTGATATGTAGTGGTGTTATTTTTTCCCCCCTTTTCTTTAATTATATGCACTGATGGGTTTTATTTCTTTCATACGGCAGTTGCGCCTTTAAAGCATCTACAGTTACATTCAATATTATGTAAAGTCAGAACGGAGTCTGCAAATTTTCCCTCATCCAGCTCAATTATACATAAGTATAAAAAAAAAAAAGGCATCTGCTTACATATTTGGAAATCACAGAACCTTCTGCTTAAAAGTTTTTCCACAGAAAACAATGCGCTGACAGGAGGCCTTCTAAGTGTTTCCTTGCAGATTTCCTAATCTGGTTATTATTAGCCTTAAATAATACAAGTCACTTTGAAAAAGTTGACGCTATAGAACTGTTAACGTACAACATAAGAACAAGCATTTGAATGTTAACCTCACAGCCGTAACTCCAGTCATAACCCTGCACTCCTTCTGATTAGGGAGCTTCATCAGCCTAATGATAAAACAATACAAAAACAAATGTAAATGGACGAGAGCCTTTGTTTCTTCTCTGAGCTCATTCATGCGAACTCAGACCCTTTTAAGACGCCGAGTTGAACAGTGGTGTGTGTCACATGGTAAAGGACAAGACACACTGGGATATAACGCACTTCCCTCATGGCTACAAAAGTTATCTACAGCCTTCTAGAAATCCAGAGAGACTGAATCTCTAGAGACCGCAGTTCTGTGTGCGAGACATTGGATGTCAAAAGTTCAATCTGCTCAAGCTGCTTCTAATAAAAGAAACCTTTATTGGAGAATATAAGGCTTTATACAGTTTCTACTAGAGATTTATTTAGCTTCAAGGATAGATTATTTTCTGTTGTGTGTGGGTTTTTATTTTTTGGATTGGATGAGCCTGACAGGAGAACCCTTTAGGGAACGTAGAGACAAGGGCGATATGACTCTTACTGAGCAACGATAAACGTTCCGTACGAATGTCCACAGGCAACATGTTTCTACCGTCGGGCTTCATTAGGTTTCCTGTCCGCCTCTTTTTTTGTTTTGCTGCATTTTGAAATGTTTTGCTGCATTTCAGGGATGAAATGTTTTGTTTAACTGTAACTTACTGGGATCACAAGGCATTTAGGCCATCAATCTTTGTCAGTCTCTTTCAATTTGTCCTTTTTTTTTTGCTTTCTCTTTTATTATTTCAGCTTGCTTTTTAACAAGAAAGACCTCGAACATTCTCACCCCGGTGGCCAAGTTACAAAAGTGCAGGCTTTTTATTTTAAGTATTATTATTAATCTTTATTGATTTGTTTATTAATCTTTATTGATTATTATGAAATTGAAAGATTTTTACCATATTAATCTTTTGTGAAAGTACAAAAACATTGCACCATTTGCTCGTCATATCAAGTTTAAACATTTATTTTATTTAACTGAAATTGACTGTACATATTGTTTAAATGATTTTTTTTTTTTTAAGCATGATTGTATGTTCTACATATAAATGTGTGCCATGATGACACATGATGATTGGTGGTGTAACTGGAGCAGACAGTGATGTCACGACAAATGGGAAGTTTTTTTAGTGCGTGTCATCTGGCCTGGATTTTGTCCCAAATCCACTTCCCTGCCCTTGAATTCCAGACTGCCTCTTCCCTCTTTGCCTTCAAGCCATTACATAGACAAGGTTGAACGTTCCCTCTCCGTCTCCCCATTTGACCGCAAGGGGAAAAAAAGCTGCTTGACTAATTAGCTCCTTATCGCCTTTCCTGTCCCACCAACACAATTTCTAATCCTCCTGGATTTCTATTTTTTTGTCATGCATGGTTAGCTGTACACAATAGAGGATTTAATTGGCACATAGACGATTCATAGTGAACTCATCAATGCCACCTTGTAGAAACACTTTTTTTGTCGTTTACCTTTTTTCTTTTCAATGGGAGCTTTCAGCCTTTCCTTAGTCCTAAAAACTTTCCTACAAAAAAAAAGAATATAAAAATGTTTTATTCATTCATAAAAAAAAACAAATCTCCTTTCATCCTTGCTTTTCCTCAGCTGCCTAAAAAAACTAATTATTATGGGGTTATGTCTTTTTTTTTTTTCCTTAGTAACATGTCTGCTGTAACCACTGATTGCTTTATATCTTGGTGTCTTGGTGTCTTTGTGTCTTCCCTCTTTTTTCCTTCATTCTCCCTATACTTCATCGGGGCCTCTCCCCTCTCCTTTGCAGATGGACGTGGTTTATACATTCCAGTCAGGCCAAACGGCGGTGCCCGGTGCGCTGCGGCGCCAGCCTTCGGTGGTCAGCCAGCACAACGACGCAAAAACCGTTTCTAGCCCTACGCATGTAGGGCTTTCCCCTTCCACTGCCACGGCGCTGCCTGCCCCTGCTTCCTCCTCTACTGCAGGCAGTGAGTGGCTCTTAACACACAAGCCAGACTGCTTCTGCATGAGCAACCAAAGCATTATAACCACCTTCTTTCTTTCTTTCCCATCTCTCTTTCAAACTGTCTTTCTTTGTCTCCATGTCACAGATTACCAAATACACTCTCTTTCTCTCTCTCTCTCACTCCCTCTCTCTTTTTTTATCTGATCTGGAGTACTCTAGACTGGAGGCTTTACTGTGGAATTTGGCTCCGTCCATAGATTACACACTCAAGTTTGGGTGGAGGGATTTTTGTCAAATTCCTTTCCAATTCCTCCATGTATGGGTGGAAACGCAACTTTTTTTTTTTGCGCGACAAAGCACATTTTGGCTAATCAATCCTCCTATTAACACAGTGAAGCACATTTTGGCTAATCAATCCTCCTATTAACACAGTGAAGCACATTTTGGCTAATCAATCCTCCTATTAACACAGTGAAGAATTTTATTAATTCGCAAGAGGCTCTGTAAAGGTTTGCCAGGTTTGTAAATAACAAGCTTGGGGTAAGGGGTTGTTCGTCGTCCAACATTAGTAGTACTAGCATACGTTCTTGAAGAAACGTACAGCAAAAAAAATCTGTTAGCTAACACAGTTCCCAATTTTTTACTTATTTATTTATTTTTATTTGGTTTATTGGTTAGTCTCTTGATATTGTTGAGGAATTAGCAGAGCTAGAAAGACAAAGACTTCTTTTACTTATAGCTAAAACGGCATTCATAGTATAGCATAGTAAATAAATATCGCGTGCGAGTTGCTGTCACGAGCCCGTTTTGTAAACCAAATGGGGTCACCATCATTTGTTTGGGAAATCAGCGTAATTTTATTACCATCATAATAAGCTAATTTTTAATTTTTCAATATTTATCATAATGGCATGTTATTAATTGGCTTGAATTTAGCCTTTTTTTTTACCCAATTCTGGGCTTGCAATTCTTTTCCTGATTATGATTGTCACATTATTCTCAGCTGATTAGCTCAAATATGATTAGCTTCTTGTAATAAATGCTTAAGATGAGCAAAGTAATGTGTCAGAGGACTATTTAAAGGTGGAAATTAGTAAACAGTGTCTACACAAAGGATTTAGAGCTATATATTTATAATAGAAAATACTATATAGATTTGACTTTGGTGAGATTTTCACTTTGGTAAGTTTTCATTGTGCAGCTTGGAAATGTAACTAGAAAACGTAGAGGCTAGCGTGAAAAAAGGCTTTAATAGAACAGTCTGTATCTGAAATCAATCTGCATGTGATTTTATAAATATGCTTTTACAGAGGCACTGGCAATATGATTTCAAAAATCTCTCCTGCAATGAGGACAAATCTGAGCGAGTTACAGACGAAATCAGTCCCATGGAGTGCAAATGTCATTTTCCATTCAGCTTGAGAAAATTCTCAGGGTTTTTTTTTTTTGGTCCTCAACCACAATGCATGAAACTACTAATGTCTAATAATGTCAAATATGTACAAGATCTACTTCTCTTGCATTCCATCACTTTCACTCTTGGCATTTGGCCCTCTGGTTATACCAGTGCACGCTGTTTGACGGGAATATGAATTGCTCTGCTACTGTGTGCATGCTTTATAGCCTTGCGAGAGGAAATAGATAGAGCCAATGAATGAAATAATTCGGAGCCGTTCAGGATGCGAATGCCGGTTTGCTTTCCGATTTGGTTTTTATCTCTCACTTTCTTTTTCCTTTTGATTAAGAAAGTTAGGAGCAGATTAGGCTCCAGTCCCTGAGGGGATCAGAGTTATTTTAAGCGTTATCTAATTAAGGGGTCTCACAGAGGTTAATAGCTGCGCATTCAGTGCATAAAAAAAAGAAAGAAGAGTATACAGTATATGCGCATGCAGATCTCAGTTTGTGCATGTTATATATATATATATGCATATCTGTATGTACATGCATGTGTGCTTTTTATGACCTCTTTGTATTGACGCTTAACGTTTGCAGCTTCTTTAATCGTTTTCTCTAAGAAAACTTTTCTTTTCACTTTGAAAGGCAGAAGCAGTAAATAGGTTTTAGGTTGGTGGACAAAACAGTGGTCTGGTTGAAGAATCTTTTTTTATTATTATTATTTGTAGGTTCAACAACCAGGAATAAAATTTTTTATTATTTTAGGAAATGTTTTTACCCACTTTAGAACTATAGAGCACACCTTTCTTTCGTACCTTTTGCTGCATTACACGCCACACATTTCACTGCAAAAATGACTGATATAATTTCAAATATCTTCAATATTGATTTAAGACCTCAGTACACCCATTTTATGAATTAGAATCGTGCTTAAACTAATGCGCGACTATATATTTTTTTATTTAATTCTAGATTGATCTTGAATGTGACTGATTCTTGACTAAAGACTTGACTGTTTGATACGGTCAAATTGAAAGACCTTTTGATACATTTGATTGCACCGTTGATACTATAGACGAAGTAATATTTGTACATTTGACTGAATTGTTGATAGTATAGACTTTTCCATCCGAAGTTACCTAGAAGACACTGTGCCTTGTTTTACAGTGGGTACGGAAAGTATTCAGACCCCCTTAAATTTTTCACTCTTTGTTATATTGCAGCCATTTGCTAAAATCATTTAGGTTCATTCTTCTTCCTCATGAATGTACACACAGCTCCCCATACTGACAGAAAAACACAGAATTGTTGACATTGTTGCAGATTTATTAAAAAAGAAAAACTGAAATATCACATGGTCCTAAGTATTCAGACCCTTTGCTCAGTATTTAGTAGAAGCCCCCTTTTGATCTAATACAGCCAGGAGTCTTTTTGGGAAAGATGCAACAAGTCTTTCACACCTGGATTTGGGGATCCTCTGCCATTCCTCCTTGCAGATCCTCTCCAGTTCTGTCAGGTTGGACGGTAAACGTTGGTGGACAGCCATTTTTAGGTCTCTCCAGAGATGCTCAATTGGGTTTAAGTCAGGGCTCTGGCTGGGCCATTCAAGAACAGTCACGGAGTTGTTGTGAAGCCACTCCTTCGTTATTTTAGCTGTGTTCTTAGGGTCATTGTCTTGTTGGAAGGTAAACCTTCGGCCCAGTCGAAGCACTCTGGTCCAGAGCACTCTGGAGAAGGTTTTTGTCCAGGATATCCCTGTACTTGGCCGCATTCATCTTTCCCTCGATTGCAACCAGTCGTCCTGTCCCTGCAGCTGAAAAAACACCCCCACAGCATGATGCTGCCACCACCATGCTTCACTGTTGAGACTGTATTGGACAGGTGATGAGCAGTGCCTGGTTTTCTCCACACATACCGCTTAGAATTAAGGCCAAAAAGTTCTATTTTGGTCTCATCAGACCAGAGAATCTTATTTCTCACCATCTTGGAGTCCTTCAGGTGTTTTTTAACAAACTCCATGCAGGCTTTCATGTGTCTTACACTGAGGAGAGGCTTCCATCGGGCCACTCTGCCATAAAGCCCCGACTGGTGGAGGGCTGCAGTGATGGTTGACTTTCTACAACTTTCTCCCATCTCCTGACTGCATCTCTGGAGCTCAGCCACAGTGATCTTTGGGTTCTTCTTTACCTCTCTCACCAAGGCTCTTCTCCCCCGATAGCTCAGTTTGGCCGGACGGCCAGCTCTAGGAAGGGTTCTGGTCGTCCCAAACGTCTTCCATTTGAGGATTATGGAGGCCACTGTGCTCTTAGGAACCTTAAGTGCAGCAGAAATCTTTTTGTAACCTTGGCCAGATCTGTGCCTTGCCACAATTCTGTCTCTGAGCTCTTCAGGCAGTTCCTTTGACCTCGTGATTCTCATTTGCTCTGACATGCATTGTGATCTGGAAGGTCTTATATAGACAGGTGTGTGGCTTTCCTAATCAAGTCCAATCAGTATAATCAAACACAGCTGGACTCAAATGAAGGTGTAGAACCATCTCAAGGATGATCAGAAGAAAGGGAAAGCACCTGAGTTAAATATATGAGTGTCACAGCAAAGGGTCTGAATACTTAGGACCATGTGATATTTTATTTTTTCTTTTTTAATAAATCTGCAACAATGTCAACAATTCTGTGTTTTTCTGTCAGTATGGGGTGCTATGTGTACATTCATGAGGAAGAAGAATGAACTTAAATGATTTTAGCAAATGGCTGCAATATAACAAAGAGTGAAAAATTGAAGGGGGTCTGAATACTTTCCGTACCCACTGTAGGTCTTGTTTTACTCAAGGTTTCTTCCTCATGCCATCTCTTGGTGCTTTTCCTTGCCATTACCACCTCTGGCTTGCCTCATTAGGGACCCGTTTAAAGCCTAGCTGCTCTGTGACGATGTCCATTGTTAAGACTGCTATATGAGTCAAATTGAAATGAATTCAAAGAAAATTTGCGTGTGTTATCGTATTATTGATCACGATGTTCTTTCTCATCTATTTTAATGCCAATTATTTAGTTTGCCTGGCAACCAAAACCTGGCATAGGGCAGCACATTGGCACTTTCCATAGTTAATGAATGTATGAGAACATGTCTGGTCAAAATCCTCTCTAAAAATAGATTAAAGGAATAAAACAGGAAGTGATTAAAGGAATGCAGCGTAATTGGTCCATGACCTTGATCTATCCTTTGAGAGTGTCTCCAAGGTGACGGGTGGCCACTTCTTGTGCCTCATGTTCGCTGTCTGCCTAGCAACAGAACCGAGAAAGAGGGAGAGACGGAAACATGCAGATACTCACCCTTTTAGCTTGCTCTCTCTTTCTCTCACTCATATCTCACTTTCTTGCCACTGATGAGAGATGGCAGACTCTTCATCTCTCACATACCCTCCCCCTTTTGCCTTCTCCTACACCCTCCCGTCTCCTTTTCTCTCGCCTTCTCACACTTTACACTCTCTTCTTTTTTTTTTCTCTGCTCTCTATCCATCTAGACTATTTTTTCCCCCCATACCCCTCCTCTTCTCTTTCCAGATCTCTGACACGACACACTCCATGCTTACTTCACTCATCCCTCCCACTCTGTTTTGCAGGAGGATATGCGAGTCATGACTTTTCTGCTCCCTTTACCTATGTTACCTTGGTGGAAACGTTTTCCATGCCATCCCTTTAGCTTTCAGCAGGAGAAACTGTCTGCTTGTTTTACTGCTGTGCGTTTATCAAAGCCGGCCGCCGACTTGCAGCTGACGAATTATGTATAAATGACTATTTTTCTCCGAGGAAGCAATAGAAATGCATTCCCTCCTCTAATAGAAGTTAAAACGATTGATGTTTGATTTGTGGAAGTCCTTTTGTCTTGTGCGCCTTTCTCCTTTGTGTCTTCCAGAGAGATGTTTTCTCTTCCTCGGCTAATTTTTGTGGGGTTAAACTTTAATATGCGATTTAATCCCGAAGGGATGCCAGACGTGCTGAGATGAAGCCACTTTTCTCTGAAGCCGTGATGGAGCGGCTTATGAGATTCATAGGAGATTTGACCGTATGACAAAATGCAATGCTGGGAATATAAACAGTCGTCCTAGTGAAGCCAGATATCAATATTTATGGCATGTGGAGGCTTAAGGCTTCGTATAGGGAAAGCGAATGGCGCTGACAGACACCGTATTATAGACGGGATTGAGTCGGTGTGCAATTTCACATGTTTAGGAGCAGCTGAAAATGTTCTGGATGTTTATTGGCTTTCCTGCCTTTCATTCTGAGTAAAGTAAAACGGGATGATAAGCAGGACTATTCAGCATTGAATTATATAAATTATGCAAATATGTTCTGTATAGACAAAAGTATTGGGACACCTGACCGTATGTGGCTCTTACCACAATGTTGGTGGCACTCAGTGGTATAAGGTGCCTTCGGGTAGCATGAGATTTTCTCTTCACTTGAATTACAATTCCCAAACCTGTTCCAACATGACAATACCCCTGTGCACAAAGACAGGCTCATGAAGATATGGTTTGTTGGTTGGAATGGAAGATCTTGAGTGTTCTGCTATAGAGCTCTGACCTCAATCTTACATTGTTTAGAACTGAAACACTGACTGCACCCCAGGCCTCCTCAATCTACATCAGTGCTTGACTTTACTAACACCTTTATGGCTGAATAAGCCCAAATCTCCACAAGTACACTCCTATTGGAACATCTTACCAAAAGAGTGGAGGTTATTATAACAGGAAATGGGGAGTAAATGTGGAAAAGGGATGTTCAGACAACACATATGAATCTTATGGTCAGGTGTCTAAAAACTTTTGTACATATCGTGTAGTGCATAAATAAGCACTTGGTTTTGATATTAAACTGTTTAAATACATTTGTACTTTTACTCAAATAGAAATATAAAAGATATATTTTAACTTGTATATCTTTTTTTTTACTTTTTGTTTGGCATTGCTAAAATGCAACCGTGTTGAAATGAAACTGAGAGAGTGCGAAAAAGAACCTAACCCTGACATATTGTGGTTTCATGCTTTAGTGTCTTGCCAGTATTTCAGCCCAGACACTTCCAGATCTTAAGCCTAGTCCCAGACTTGAACTTACTCGTTCTATTCACAATTTAGGAAAAGGACGTGCCCTTGAACTGGGCTGTCTTTTTAATGCCATAGCAGTACATTTGGAAAGTACTATCAGAAGATAAGCACTAAGTACTTATCATCTCAGCTTATCTTGTAGGCATTTCACGGAAGAACCAAGTGTCTCTAAATATGTCAATGTCTGAAGTTGATGATGTAAACGTAAAAAAATGGAAATTAAACGTAAATACAAACTCACCGGATTAATTCAAATATAAAACATATTCTCGAAAGACCTTTTCAGGGTTTTTTTTTTCCCATCTTTTACTTGATGCTTCTAAACTTCGTCTACTGAAACGGAGCAGTAACTTCAGTCTTATCTCAAGATAATAAACTTTGTGAACTATCAGTCCCCACAAATATCATACAATCATTTATTTAGGAGAGAAAAAAGAGAGAGAGTATTTTTCCCCACTGCCACTGGCCATGCATGTCACTTGTATAGTGCATACGTGATTGATCTAAAACACTTTGAAAGGCATGATTGCATCATTCAGACGTTGTTAGATGAAATACACCATCGAAATCAGAAAACAGCTTTAGTTCAACGATCATGCAAATGAGTGTTCCTGCTGATGCTGAGACCCTTTAACCTGCAGTGATTCGGGGAAATTCTGCTCGGATTGCAGATTGTTTGAATTTTACTGTATCTCTTTGTTCTTTAAAAGGAAAAAAATTTATAAATCTTTTCCATTTTTCTCGTCAACACCTCTAAAGGATAAGACGTTTGTTTAGTAGAGCGTGCACGTGATTGGGTGTTGCCTGTTTGTGTGTGTAGCATGTCTAATGTCTGGTATTTTTAGTGCCTGTGATGTGTTTAATGTTGTGCAGTGACGTGCTTGAAGTTCATGCCTGTTGTACCTTTTTTTTTTTTTTTTTTTTTTTTTTTTTTTTTTTTTTTTTAAATGCTTGTGCTATGTTCTATTTATGTTGTTTTGGAACTTTACAAGCAGCTTCAGTTTGGAGATTGCATTTTCCTAAGTTGCAGATGCAGTGCACGTTCCGTGACCACTAGTGTAATCCCTCTAATCCGTGTTCTTTCTCTCTGCATTTCTCCTGAAACCCCAGATTAAGGTGGTGAACGCTTTCCGCAGCTCACTGTACACGGGCCTCGAGTCCAACACCTCCATCCACAACTTCATGGTCCATCCTGAGTTCATGTCGAGGGCCGAGGAGGAGGAGGAGGAGGAGGAGGCGGAGGAGGAGCACGTGCCGACGATAGAGGAGAGCAGTGCCGAGATCGAGCCGCTGCCTTCCTCCTCCTCTGTATCCTCCTCCTCCGCCTCCCCCAGGAAAAGTGGAGGTGGAGGCGGAGAACCCCCGGACAGCTCCGTCCACGGCCGCGAGTTCTCCGTCTGACCATCTTCTTCTCAGTCCTGATTGTGTCCCTCTTCAAGCTTCTCCCTGAAAAAAAAAAAAAAAGAAACACCTCGCCCTTCATGCAGAATCCTCGCGTGGAGCCTCCTCCCCCTTCAGCTCCTCCTCGACTGGTGGCGTCGGCACTATGACAGCTCGTGCGGCAGAGTCTTACTTGCCCACATGAGGGCAGATCGGAGGCTGCAGCCTGTCCTTCACTGACATTGTATCCTTGTTCTCTCTTTCTTTCTTTCTTTCTTTCTTTTTTTTTTTTTTTTTTTTGGTGGTCAGATTTATACGTCATGTTTTTGTTTCTTAGGTCTTTTTTTTTCACATTTTACTGTGTCAGATTTACAACAGATGTGTTCATACATGATTTTATTCTTTTTACATTTTATGATGTTTCTAAACACAAGCGACACTCGTCTGAAAAGTAGTCAATAGTTTTAAACATTGTTCTTTTTTTTTCTTGTTTATTTTTTTTTTTAAACCCCAAAACTGCTGTCTTATCAATGTTTTAAGGAGTCCACACACTACATTATTTTTTTCCTTCCCCAAATACATTGACTTTTTTGAATTAAGGTCATCTTTGTCTTTGTTTTTTCGACCGTGTTTTGGGTTGTGTACGCACAGACCTAAGGCTGCTACGATGAAAGTAGAGTGAAAGAACGTGTGCTTGATTTTCACCATGACGAAACATGTGTGCCATGCAGCGCATCATCTCAGCCTCAACAGTTGCAATCGAAATCCCAGAATGAAGTTAGAGGATGTCAACATGGAACTTTGTGTTTACCATGACTCATGACTGAGAGTTTGTGTGTGAGTGAGTGTGTGTGCACGCATGCGTTCCTGCATTCAGCTTAGATTCAGGTCTACTTTTCTTGTCGTTTCACGTTAGACTCGACTCGGTTCTGCTGATCAGTTGCGGAAGACATTTGGAGGATCTGTGCAGTTTCGTTCCGACACTCCGCCTCTGAAGGAAAAACAAATAATAATCAGCATCCGACACATTATAGCTAACACGTATCCCGCACCCCGAAGCGTCTGTTTCGAGCCCTATTAATGGCCTGTTAGATGAGCTGCCAAACCTTTGGCCATGTGCTTCTGATTCCCAAATCGTAGTACTGCCATATTTCTAATCCTGACTTCATACCTAGCTAGGTTAGACTTTTTCTACTTGCTAAGAGCCATATTTTATAGGTTGTTCTTTTATAATCCCATTTTCCTTTTTTTCTTTTTTTTTTTTTTTTTTTTTTGCTTTCCTCCTTTTTTTGCGCCAAAAAAAAACAAACAGTCACTGCCGAAAAGACAAGAAGACGGACCACTTTTAATATTTCACGTGCAACAATTTAGACAAAGCCGCACTTCCCCCTACTGGCAATTAAGATTTTTTTAATTTGTTGCTTATTTCCCCAAAGTGATGTATTATTCTGGCGAAATGTGTAAATTTCATATAAGCCTCAATGTTCTGTTTTGTTTTTTACAACTGTTCTGTATTTTTATATTAAGTACTTTTTAATATTATGGAAATCTATAAATGAAATGGTGTATAGGCCCGGAGCATTCAGCACTGTCATTGGTTTGTGATGTAAAAAGCGGGCAGGTAGTCTACGTTGCTTTACAGATATACTTATGCCACGTTTCATAAGAAACACTTTGACCAAGGAGAGAACGAGAGCACGTCGTGTTTACTTCAAATCCCGAAAGATACATTAAAAAAAAAAAACTCTGCTTGGGCGTAGGTGTGTTGGGGGGAAAAAACGAAGGCCTATAATATAACTAACATACCGGCTACTGTAAATGGTACACAGCTGTTTGCGTTACCGTTGCTAGCTCAAAAATTTAATCTTTGTTCGTTCTATATGAATTTTAATTACAATGCATATTTTCATCATGTAAATTCACACTATGTTCATTGGCATGATATTCTCATAATTTATTTGGTTTATTTCTTCTCTCTTTTTAAATATACAAGCTTGTCAAGGTTTGTTTGAGAGTACATTTCTGCGTGCAAATGCTCTGAATAATCTTTTTTTTTTTTTTTTTTTATCAATCTTCTCACATCTAGTGCACTATGCTTGACGTTCAGTGTAGTGTTAAAACAAAAAAAAAACGACAAAAAAGCTCGTTCTGCAGTCAAAGCTTTAGGAAAGTTCTGCCAAAGTGTTTTGTACAATCATTACATAGCGTTATACGAGTCCCTACAGAAATGTTGCGTTGTCAAAACGACACTACTGCTTTCATGTCCTAAAAATGTCCTAAATGAATATTTGTGAATTTTGTCACTTTTTGTTTCTTTCACCTCATTGCATCATCTTATCCCTGGACATTGTGCTGTACACTGATCAACACTAAATCATTTGGAAAAGCAGCAGCAGTTTCAGTTGTACTCGATTTGGCTCTGCAAGACGTTTTTGTTCTCGTAGCGAACGCGTCTCGAGGATTTGCCGAGGTGCAGAAGAAAAAAAATAAAATAACACACTCAAAAACATGGCATGCAGTAGCCGATTCGACTGCGTGGCTAGTCTACTGAAATGTCTTCGACAGCTCTTGTTTCAGTGTCGGGGTTTAGGAGCGATACACCGCAGCTGTAAATAAACCGCATTTTTAAACCTGAAATTTAGTCACGAGCGCCTACATACCATCACTTAGGCAACCAAAAAGTCTATTCGAATTGTGAGAGGTTTTAAAAAAAAAAAAAAAAATGTGGGTTAAAAAAAAAAAAAGGATGCAACCAATTTCTTTAATTCCTATGAATACAATAATAAGCACTGGTGTTATTTTTGTATAAACCTAATATCATCTATGTGGCATGCATGACTTATAAACAAAATTAGTGGTTCAAAGCAATATGTACAACCTGGTGTGAGTGGTATTTCTAGTGTCCTGTGTTGCTTCAAAAAAAAGAAAAGAAAAAAAAAGAAAGAAAGAACTTTTTAACTGTTCAATATATGTGTTCAGTGTTTCTGCATGATTACGAATGGAATGAGATGTCCCGAAAAACCTGTACTCGATCTCACGATGAACGCCGCACATGGCACTCCAACACACATACAAACACACAGCTCTTATATATATGATTAACAGAGCAGAAGAAACACACACTGACATGATGCTGTCATAGGAAAAAATGAACACTGGTCGCTGGATGTGTTCGACTATATGATTATATATACATGTCTGATTCAGACTGGGAAGCTTGTCCACTCTGCTTTCTTCTTTAGGCTTGTATTGTATTTTTTCTTACTCCGATTCAATAAATCTAACGTTCCACAATCACTAGGAAAATGAGCTGTGGAATGGGACTTTTTTTCTTTCTTTCTTTTTTTTTAATCCAAGCATGATTACATTTACTCCACACCCATCTATAACTTTCCATCTCGTGTCATTTTTGGTAGGGTCATGCATGTTATACAACATGGTGTCATGTCAAGCATGAGCCATCAAAGGGTCATCATGGAGTTTTGCTAATAAAAGAAAAACTGGAGACTTTGACTCCAAAGGTAAGCATCCATCAATTTTTTTTCCCCCTCCACATTCTAGTTTTTTTTTTTTGTTGTTTGTTTTTGTTTAGTTTTTTTTTTATCAATATGTACATTCTGCATTCCATTAAATGCAAAAAAAAAAAGAAAAGAAAAAAAAAAAAAAAAACACCGGTTTTTATTCAGTGACTTGGGAATGTGGGCTTGATTGTGTAAAATCCGAAGAACAGGTAGATGTGGGGAATAAAAGCAAAAATGATTGCTGTTTCCAGTGACCGGCGATTACTGTGACAGACTGTGGCCACTTGTCACGCTCACAGGTCTGTCTGTTCTGTTCTGTTTCTGTACCTTCTGTATGATATTTTATAAGTCAGCCAACCTTTTCCTCAGAGCTAAGTAACTTTTGTATTTTGTATAGAGGTGGATAGTCACCAGAAATTCACAAGAAATTCAACATTATAGAGTTAGGCAGAAAAAATGGATAAAAATAAATTGATTAAGCCTAAGCATATAAAATGTATAAGGTGGAAAAAAATAGCCATTATCGGTTTTCTTTTTTACTTCTGTTTTCTTGGATTCTGAATAGGACTATAATATTGATTTGCTGACAACTAGAGTAAGTTTACTTATAGCTCTCTTCTGACTATTTTTAATCGACTGTGTCTAAGAGGAAACCATGCTCTTGTGCCTAAGGTCGTGTTTACATTCGATACCGAGGTGTGGCTTTGTTTTTGCGTGAAATTAAGCAAAGATCTTTTCCTTGAATAAGCTGTCCTGGTCACGAAAGTGCCATTTTAGGCGATGTTACGTCAAACATACCACTGTGGTAGTGACCTGAAAATGTTTGTTTGGCTAAAAGAGATGGGTTTGGATTTTGGGAAGGAAAAAAAAAAAGCATTACTCTGAAGATTGTTTGAAATCTAAATTCTCATAACAACTAGGAGTAATAGTGTATTGTTTCAGATTATATTTATAAAGTTTTATTTTAATTTTGCCTTTTTTATTAGTGATCTTACAGATGAAAAACTGGAACGCTAATGCTTTTTTTTTGCCCCATCAAGACTATGTGTTTACACTCCAGCTACATCTGCCCAGTTTTTGTCTGAATGACGTAGAATCTGTGTTCTTACTACATAGTATAGCACTTTAAGGGCTCTCCAAGGGCTAAAATGTGACAGCAAGATACCAGTTGCCAAAATCTGAATGTCTGAGGGACACAAAATTCGAAAACACTGCGTAATGGGTACAGGAGAAAGATAGCATGGGAGGTCATTTTAAAAAGCATTTGTCATTTTCAGCATTAGTTGACCTTCATTTGGAAAAAGCTTCATTAGAGACATGGTTTACGATAACAGAAGATTGTTAACACTTGTTTTATTAGCAGCTTTGGACCAGGTGAACAATTAGGCTGCACTGAGAACCTTAAAGGAAATGATTGATGATCATAAACAGCATCTTATATCAATGTGTGTTTCAGCTGACACCAATCCGGCATTAGATTAACCCTCTCCACAACACGTTCCCTTTCTGTAAATATAACTTATCATGCCAAAATGTCAGTCCTGTTTGCTTCCAACTATGCAACAGATTGGTTGATTTTAGATTGTGATCAATTATTTAATCCTGATTATTTCTCTCTCTCTCTCGCTCTCTCTCTCTCTCTCTCTCTCTCTCTCTCTCTCTCTCTCTCTTTTCTCTCTCTTTTCTCTCTCTCTCTCAGTTAATTTTTTTTCTTCTCATTTCTGTCTCAGTGAAAGCATCCATGCCCATTTCTCATCATTTATACTAACAAACAAACAAAAAAAAGCAAGTGTATTATGTACGTATGTATGCGTGTGACGTGCACACCTTCAAATTTTATTTACTCTTTTGTAATATATGATCATGTGGAATGCCTTGTTCTTTATGTCCTGTCGTTTGAAATTAACAGAACAAACAAAAAATTATACCCGAGCAATTGAGGTGAAAGTTATTCTATACTATAACTATATATATATATATATATTATATATAATATATATATAAAGAAATAAAGCCATTAGGATTTGAAATACATTAAGACTCCTTTTGCCACTTTTTTTCCCCCTTGAATGAGTTTTTAAACAGGTAATGTATTTATTCCACTAGTGTTTTCATCATTTACTTGCACTGAGGACTCTGAGATTTGACTGGTCAGTTGCAGCACAGCAGGAACACTGTATGAATGAAATGAGGAGCAGACTTAACATATTTCGACAGGTCTGAATTCTGGTTTATTTTTTTCCTTTGATCGATTGTATAACAAAGGCCCTGGCAAAAGAAACAAACTCTGAAACAAAATCTGAAAAGTTCAGACTTAAGGGTTGTCAAAATTAAAAGCAGTGTAATCAGCAAATAATGGCAGGTCCAGAAAGTTCCCAAAAGCACAGTCAGTGGACAATCTTTATATACCGATCTTCTAAAAGCCTTATGTCCATCTTTTTATTTGCCAACCTTTATCTAATCTGCCTCCATTATCTTCAAATAGCTAGGTTCTTTCCAATTTAATAAAACAATGGGGCAGAACTGTTTAACATGGAAACCTCTCAAAATCCTGACTATGGATTCTTTTGGTACATTCATCACTAAGTAACAAATCACCCTTTCAAACGTTTTCCAGCACAGAGACAAAAGAACATTGTACTCACTCATGCTTCAAATATGCTGATGTTAACATTTAACATGTTGAGATACATGAGAATATACACAGTAAAAAAATAAAGTACTATAGTAGAAGTTAGCATACTATGCATACTAGAAGTATACTGTGCATGTCAGTCAAATCATTGCTTATATTTAAATATCCAAAATTTGTTGTCATATTGACAGGATTTCATGTCAACCTCAATATGGCAAACTAAATTAATACCACAGCCTCCAGTACAATAATGTAGTAAACTTTACCTGAAATGTAGATTGGAAACAGTCCTTTTGCTGCAGATTTTTGTTATTGGGATTTACGGAGTCAAAACATACGTAGACTAAATTGCCATTAGTTTGTGGACACCTGGTCAGAAGTATGGTATGTGCTTTTTGAGCATCGCTTTCCACATTTACTCCCAATTTGCTCTCATAATTCCCTTTCGCTCTTCTGGGAAGATGTTCCACTAGATTTTGGGGTGTGCTTGTGTTCATCAGCTACTAGGGTGTTAGTAAAGTCAGGTAGTGATGTAGGGTGAGGTGAGGACGCCTGGGCTGCAGTCAGTGTTCTAATTCATCCCAAAGGTGTTAAGTAGGGTTGAGATCAGAGCTCTACAGCAGGCCACTCAAGATCTTCCTCGCCATGCCATGTAAACTATATCTTCAGGATCTCGCTTTGTGCAGAGGGTCATTGCCATGCTGGAACAGGTTTGGTTTTCCAAGTTCAAGTGAACGCAAAATTGTATGTGTCGCCAGCTTTATGGTAACAGTTTAGAGAAGAACCACATATGGCAAGAAAAGACCGTGTATCCCAATACTCTTGTCCATATAGTGTATTAATGAATGGAAAATATACACAACACATTCTGCTTTTTGGCGTATCGCCCAGATTGGGTTGATGCACTTCTCTTTTTCTCTCTCTCTGTCTCGCATACACTTTTTCAAATATGCAATGGGGGTGGTGGGAGAGTGGTCTTTATTCATATAAATGGTATAGAAGCGAGTGCAGATTGAAACAGACTTGAAGACACAAAAACAGACTGCTGTTTCGTGATTCCTGAATGTCACATGCTTGGCACAGATGATAAATCGGCTTCAGCTATGTAGACTCAAGCGTGATATTGAAACCTCTAATTCAGCGGTCACATAACCAAGAAAAAAATGAAGGATAGTAGACAGCATGATGAGACAAAACTAAACAACACAGGTAATTAATTAAAATTGTTAGCTTTTTTTTATCAAAGGTCACTGATATCACAAGCATATGGCAGTATTGCTACTACTGTACTATAAATGGAATTTTGGATGGTGGTCTAGATGGATAGATTAGATAAACAGTTTATTTTTATGGCAACTTTTAACATAATACAGTTTGATATAATGCAGCATTTACTTCTGGCCCATGGACCTCTGATTTTTGGCCTTTCATCCTTATGCATTAGAGGATTTAAAAACATGGTTTTAGGATTTAGGTTAATGTTACCGGTATATTGTGGTGCAAATCAATGGATGGCCTTAATAGATACTATATAAAATGTATAGTGAATACTGTATCCAGTTTACTTGTACTAGTGACAACATTAAAACATCTGTCCAACCACCAGTGAAACCATCTTGTGTAGGTGACCATCAGGTATGTTGCCTACATGTGCATTTTGTCACTAAAACAGCCCTGACCCATTGAGGCATTGACGTTACAGGACCTCGGAAGATGAGCTGTTTTATCTAACGCCAAGATGTTAGCGGCAAGTCGTGAAAGTGGAACCTTTTTAAATCGGACTTGTTTGTCCAGCACATCCCACAAATGCTTTTTTGTATTGTGATCTAGACATTTCTTGGTTATGTTCCTCAAACAATTCCTAAACATTTTTGCAGTGTGGCAAGGAGCACTGCTTTTAAGGATTACCATTGCCATTAAGAGGTGTTCTTGGTGTACAACAATGTTTAGGCTTGTGGTACTGTAGGTGTCAAGGTAACGTCCACATAAATGCCAGAACCCAGTGCTTCCCAGCAGAACATTGCCCTGGACATTACACTGCCTTTTTCAAAATAGTGCATCTTGGTGATATTTCTTTCCCTCCCCGTGTAAATGACTTGTTTCTGGACAAATCCAAATAGCTTTACCGGCTCTTATTTTGAAAAGAAACTAGGGCTTTTTTTTTTTTTGAACAGACTTGGACTCGACACACACCACGTCAATTGTAGGCGGTTAAAAACCTCCCGCGTCTGTTAGCTTAGAAACTATTAGCTAGTTATAAACGCGGACCTGCTTTGTGGGAGGTAAAAAGCCTAAAGATGTAACTCGTTAGTCGGTTTAAGGTAAGAATGTCCATTTACTCGGCGTATTTTCTGGTTATTTATGCGGCAAATCCTTATAGACAATATAAATTTAGCTAGCGCGCTACTTAGCATGGCTTGCTAGCTAGTATTGTTTCAGAGCAGGGTTTGCTAGCGATAGTTTAGCGTGTACGTTTGCTATATTGAAGCATTTTCTAAGGAGCTATGTTAGTTTTTTGACCATTTAGTTATTTATTATTATAATAATTGTTGTTCTGTTTGTTTGGTATGTCTGGTTTAGAATGGAGCTTATTGGTGACAGGTGAATTGAGGTCATGTGAATGGTGTTCGCTGTGTACAGAGAGCTATTGAATGACGTGCTTTTCATAATGTATTTGGGATTTTAAATATCTTTTTTTTTTTACCGTGAATTTACAGCTTTATAATGATGGACTCCATGTCATCAGCCCTGCACTCGGCTTCCAGCCCAGCATGCAGAGCTCTACCCGGGGAGGGAAGTCAGGTAACCTTGACAGATGGTCATATTATTTAGCAAATTTTAGATCCTCTATATACACAAGCCATCATTTGACATTCTACTTCTTGGTAATTTTTTTTATAATGCAGGTTCAGCCCAAGGCTCCCCTCCTGCAGATTCTTCGGGTAGCTGGAGCTCAGGAGGAGGTTTTCACCTTGAAGATGGTTGGTTACTGCATATTGTCAGCATTCCATTGGGAAACATGCCCTAATGATGTATTACGTCTGTTGTGTAGATGCACGTCTAGACCCCTTATCTAATGCAATCCACAGCATTTCACCGTATATCATCCATCTGGAAAACTGAAATATTTGGATAGTGCACTATTCATTACACTGAGATGAAGTGTATCAGATGCTGAAGGATTGCTGGGATTTTTATGCTCCAGTACTCTGAACACTGGGTTAAAGAATAAGGACAGAGTTCACCCTAAATATCCTGCAATTGGACACTAGTAAAGGGTTAAAGAAGATTGCAGGTGTTTCTACCTAGGGTGGCCTGTTAAAATACATACTTTTAAACCGGGCCCACACTTGAACTCCAGTTTCACTTAACATGCGATCCGAATACAAACACGCAGAGATTAAAAGTCAGTTCTGTAGTGTCTGAATCGTTCCCACCTACCGCACTATTCACATGTGAAGCAGGGACACAGGAGATATTGTTTTTTTTTACTACATGAATGTGAGGCATGTGGAAGGGATGTGGAAACGGTAACAGCTCAGCAAAATACAGTTCCGCATGTAGACTTTACGCAAGCTGTATGACCTAAAGTATGTAGGCACCTGACCATGACACCCATATGTGCGCATTTAAAAATGGCATCGACCCTGACTTCCATGGCAGAATATGCTTTAAGAGTGGGCACTCTTGTTTTTTTGTTTTTTGTTTTTTAAACCTTTCCTCTGCCTTTTTCAGTGTGTCAATGGGATCTGTTTATTCAGCCCTACAGTGTACACTTAGGTCAAGTGAGAAGGTCTGGTGCACAGTCAGCCTTCGAATTCCAAAAGTGTTTAGTGGTCAAACCTGCAGGGCTTTGCTAGGTTCCATCATTTGTGTTAATGCTAGCTATGATTTGTCTAACTCAGTATGTCAAAGGAATAGGTCGGTCAATAATCTTTAAAGATTGTTCGGTCAGTCATCAGAGGCACGAAATCTTAATCTCACCACTTTGTGATTGTAGGTAATGCACTACCTTGGGCAGTACATTATTGTGAAGGAATTGTATGACAAGCAGAGGCAGCACATAGTCCATTGTCAAGATGATCCGCTTGGGGAGCTATTGGAAGTTGAAAGCTTTTCTGTCAAAAGCCCCAGGTGAGTTTATGCCTTTGGTATACAGTAATCCCCCGTTTATCGCAGTGGTTAACTTTTAAAATCCACCACAATAAATGGAAACCACCACAAAAATGTCTTTCTTTCTTTATTTTAATTTTAATATATATATATATATATATATATATATATATATATATATTATATTATATTATATTAGTTTAAACTATAAATCATCCTCCCACACACTTAAAACACACAGAAAACATTTGCGAGAATATAGCGAGATGAATTTTGTGTAAATTTCTAGAAATATAAGAAAGTAGCATATTTTGAACAATTAATTTCCCCTGCCAAGTTATTTTCGTAAAAGTCTTTTAATGTTTCCAAATCCCAGTGTCCTTACAATAGAAAAAATGTCAGAGCAAGTAAAGCTTTTTTTTTTATTATTATTTTAAAGAATAGATTTTATATTCTATAAACCTAATAGCTCAAAGATGAATCATCTCCTTTAGACCAGTCAGAATGAAGCATTCACAGCACTTGTGTAGTACATCATAACCCAGTGCATAGAAATAGTGCAGTGCTTTCTTCAATATGTCATTCTGTTTTACAGCCCTGTCTATGAGATGCTGAAGAAGAACTTGCTCATTTTAAATGGCTCAGGTATGTTGCCTGCATGTGCATTTTCTTATTTTCTAAGATATATATTTTAAATGTTGAACTGTATATTTCTGACACTTTTATTTGCACTACCCTGCAGTCTTAAACCTTATTTTATTTTCTACCTTAGTCTGCAGTTTGAGGGTTTTGTATGTGGTGTGTCTGAGAGTGAGTATGCATGTGGAACGTATTTTAGTTGTAAAATCTTTTTACTGATTTCTTTTTTGTTCGTAGTAGACAATGGTAAGTTCGTTATTGGTTTTGTGCCATTATATATATATATATATATATATATATATATATATATATATCACACACACACAGTGAGGAAAATAAGTATTTGAACACCCTGCTATTTTGCAAGTTCTCCCACTTAGAAATCATGGAGGGGTCTGAAATTGTCATCGTAGGTGCATGTCCACTGTGAGAGACATAATCTAAAAAAAAAAAATCCCAGAAATCACAATGTATGATTTTTTTTAACTATTTATTTGTATGATACAGCTGCAAATAAGTATTTGAACACCTGAGAAAGTCAATGTTAATATTTGGTACAGTAGCCTTTGTTTGCAATTACAGAGGTCAAACGTTTCCTGTAGTTTTTCACCAGGTTTGCACACACTGCAGGAGGGATGTTGGCCCACTCCTCCACACAGATCTTCTCTAGATCAGTCAGGTTTCTGGCCTGTCGCTGAAAAACACGGAGTATGAGCTCCCTCCAAAGATTCTCTATTGGGTTTAGGTCTGGAGACTGGCTAGGCCACGCCAGAACCTTGATATGCTTCTTACAGAGCCACTCCTTGGTTATCCTGGCTGTGTGCTTCGGGTCATTGTCATGTTGGAAGACCCAGCCTCGACCCATCTTCAATGCTCTAACTGAGGGAAGGAGGTTGTTCCTCAAAATCTCGCAATACATGGCCCCGTTCATCCTCTCCTTAATACAGTGCAGTCGCCCTGTCCCATGTGCAGAAAAACACCCCCAAAGCATGATGCTACCACCCCCATGCTTTACAGTAGGGATGGTGTTCTTGGGATGGTACTCATCCTTCTTCTTCCTCCAAACACGTTTAGTGGAATTATGACCCAAAAGTTCTATTTTGGTCTCATCTGACCACATGACTTTCTCCCATGACTCCTCTGGATCATCCAAATGGTCATTGGCAAACTTAAGACGTGCCTGGACATGTGCTGGTTTAAGCAGGGGAACCTTCCGTGCCATGCATGATTTCAAACCATGACGTCTTAGTGTATTACCAACAGTAACCTTGGAAACTTGAAAGCTCTTTTCAGGTCATTGACCAGCTCCTCCTGTGTAGTTCTGGGCTGATTTCTCACCTTCCTTAGGATCATTGAGACCCCACGATGTGAGATCACCTGAGTATTTGAAGCTAAACAGTCATGTTTAGCTTCTTCCATTTTCTAATGATTGCTCCAACAGTGGACTTTTTTTCACCAAGCTGCTTGGCAATTTCCCCGTAGCCCTTTCCAGCCTTGTGGAGGTGTACAATTTTGTCTCTAGTGTCTTTGGACAGCTCTTTGGTCTTGGCCATGTTAGTAGTTGGATTCTTACTGATTGTATGGGGTGGACAGGTGTCTTTATGCAGCTAACGACCTCAAACAGGTGCATAAAATTTAGGATAATAAATGTAGTGGAGGTGGACATTTTAAAGGCGGACTAACAGGTCTTTGAGGGTCAGAATTCTAGCTGATAGACAGGTGTTCAAATACTTATTTGCAGCTGTATCATACAAATAAATAGTTTAAAAATCATATATTGTGATTTCTGGATTTTTATTTTTTTTTTAGATCATGTCCCTCACAGTGGACATGCACCTACGATGACAATTTCAGACCCCTCCATGATTTCTAAGTGGGAGAACTTGCAAAATAGCAGGGTGTTCAAATACTTATTTTCCTCACTGTATATAAAAATAAATAAGTCTCCATTCCCACACAAATCTCTGGCTAATGGGGAATTTGTTTGTCTTTATCCTAAGACCGAATGGTGTGTGCATGGTTAATAAAGGGCAGGTCTTTTTCTTTTTCTTTTTTTTTTTCTTTTTCTTTTTTTTTTTTTTTTTTCTTTTTTTTTTTTTTGTATGTTACTATGTCTCATTTGAAATGCAGACGCGGCAAAGAATGTTTCAGTCGGCAAGGATTCTAATCAGTCTCCATGTGAAGATCCCGGTCAGGTAAAGCGACAGCATGGTGCACAGGAGAAGCGTTGCTCATCTGCCCCTTTCATGGCAACAACATGGACATAGATGGTTATAATCAATTATATTTATGATGGTGGAGTTTGACCCTTTTATATACATGTCGGTTGACAGAAATGTTAATGCTTACAATGGTTCTTTAATAAAGAGCTTGGAAAATGGAGGTGCCTCTGGCAGCAATGAACATAGCCTGCTCAGGGTTCAGGTTTATCCAAAACCACAGATTGTAGCATTATTGATTATGGATTAGTTTTACCAACGGAGGTTTAGGCATGTATTATTAGCAACTTGGCAGGTTTAGAAAAATGTCTGTAATTTGATCAGATTAATGAGCCATAGCCAGAATGTGCATGACTTTATTACATTGCCTCAAGATCCATTAAAACAGGGTTGCTATTACTAAAGAAGCTCTGTATTTGGTCAATTACAGGCATTTGCTTAATGAACACCTTTATTCCTAATAGATTAAAAATCCTCAATCCAGATCTATTACCTCCCTATGTAAAACTAATCCATCGTTCATAGGGCTAATACATTTTCATCTTATGCTTTTTTATTTATTTATTTTTTTTCTTTACTGTATTTATACTAATCCACACAAAGATTCATAATACCTAGATTGACTATTTACCGGTATCTCTTGGAAGGTTTGAGGAAGTGTGGCAGATTTTTGTTTTGTTTTGGATGCCTATATCTTTATCGTTTATTCCAAAGACAGATTTGATGAATTTATTAGTTAGGTGATGAGGTGAAATGCAGTTTGCCATGAGAGGGTTGGAAGAGCAGCAGCCTCCAACAGTCATGTGTGTACAGAGTGGCACCGTCTCTGTACATCCCCAAGGTCAGCTTCGCCTGGTGGTTTTAGTTTGGGGGGAAAAGCCACCAGTGTGGGCATGGCTAATGGGGAAACAGAGTCCCTGTCTCTGTTTGTCACTCAGAGTTTTCTTCTCTGCTCCGCCGCTTTATTCTGGCATAATAGCAGCTCTGTTTGTTCCACAGATCGGCCTTCTTCACCCTCCACCCCTCTTCCCTACACCCTTACAAGCATTAACACATTAAGCAATTTACCATGGGTTTATACACAGCAGTCTGATTTGGCTGATGAAATAGAGTTTGGTGTGAAGAGCCTGGCAGTTTGGTCTTTTTTTATTTTTATTTTTTTATATAAATCACTTGCTTGTGGTGGCTACACCTTTTGGGTTGGGATGGGCAATATATGCTATATAGATGCAAAGCCGTTTCATAAATAAAATCTGATAGTGAAAGGTATGGCCACCTTTGACTTGCATATTGTATTTATGCATATCCTGCTCTTTATTCAAGATTAACCTTATATTTTAACATCTGAAGATTAGCTTGATTTTTTTATTATTATTATTTGCACTTAATTTCTCTTCCCCCCCCCCCCCCCTTACCCAAACATCAATTTTAATGAGTGATGCATTTTTAAAGGGGTTTCTCAGGCCATTTTGAAACCTAGAAGCATAGATCCCTTTCTCCCTTTTCCTTTTCCTTTCTCTCTCTCTCTCTGTGTGTGTGTGTGTGTGTGTGTGTGTGTGTGTGTGTGTGTGTGTGTGTGTGTGTGTGTGTGTGTGTGTGTGTGTGTGTGTGTGTGTGTGTGTGTGTGTGTGTGTGTGTGTGTGTGTGTGTGTGTGGCTCTCTGCAGCCACATAAACAAGGTCTTTGCTGTGGAGGAGCTGCTATTCTGCCTATTGTAACATCATAGCCTCTGGCAATAATGCAGCTTCTCCTCCACCATGTAGGTGTCAAGTAAGATGTGTAGTTCTGGAGCATCATTCAGTGATGCCAGCACCTGTGGCATGCAGAATACATCACAGCGTAGACCACGGGATGAAGATGACAGTATGTGTTTGTTTATTTATTTTAGCTCCACATTGCATGAATCCTGTCAAGTGAATTGCCACATTACAAGTACAATACAGACAGACAACAAAAGGACAGTATAATATAAACATAGCATTCAATTAAGAGTTAATGCCAAATAAACTAGATATAAAATTTGATTAAGTTCCCCTATCATGTTCTGATTGTACCACAGCTGGTTACACAATTTTTCCTCTTTCGTGTCAGCTGAATTTATTCTTTCATTCGGTGTCTTCTGCTTTTCCTGGTGATTGTTAATGAGGTGTATTTTTAGACTTTATCCAGATTTCAGTTTCTTTTGGTTCCTTTCAGATCCCTTGACATTTCCAAACCAGCTTCATGATAAAATCTCCTCTCCCAGCCCTGGATATTCCTTTAGGTTTTTATTCAGTGGAGTGTGGATGACTGTGCTTTACCAGAAGCCTAGCAGGCAAACTTCTTATAATCTACCTCTGCTGGCAACCCTCACTTATGAGGAGCAAAGGTCAATACCTACAGCTCATGATCGTAGATGAGGATAGAGATGTAGTTTATGCAGTAAACAGAGCGCTTTATTATCAAACTGAGCTCTAGATTAACCTCTGGAAACTAGTGCTTTGACTGTAATACTGCTTTGGTTGGCCTGAATGATTTCTGACTGCTCCTTAAATGCTTGTGAGATACTTAACCCCTCCTAAACCTTTCCAAGCCTTCTGAAAGACTTCAGAATGCGATGTGCCTTAAATTGGATCACATCCAGGTCTTCTTTTCTTAAAATATGGACCACCAAGAAGCCATTATAAAGGTTTCTAATATGCACAGTAACCCAAGCTGCATAATGGACTCCAAAGAATACCTGATGTTTCTTACATGCTCTCTTTAAATGGAGGACATGCTTACTAAGTTAAGGAGTTTCTCCAAAGTCCCAAAGTTTATTGCTCAAGAACATCCTCACTAGAGGTCGGCACTCCCTTCTATTTGCTTCACTTGCTTTAAGAAATGCTCTGAACTACTGTTTGATGCAGATACATGATTTTCTTGCTTAATGGGGGCAACCTTTCGGGTAAAATTCTGAGGTTCTCATCCTGAGACTGCTAAACCTGAAACTTGCACTACCTGAACAAGAAGCCCTTGTTCGGAACCCTTACAGTATGAGAATATAAAGCCAACTGTGTGCTTTTCATACCTTTTCCCTGCCAGCAAAATTGCATTTCAAATTCCAAAACCAGTTTCTGTTAAAGGGTCTAGTCTCCATCACACTGCTGCCCAGGATATTGACTGATATTGTACCCGACCACCCCACCTTTCATCTTGCAGGTGGTGGGCCCATTAGAATGCTATGCTTCCATTTCAGCTAGGCCTCAATGGGTTGTATGGATGACCTAGTCACCAGACACCTGCCTGTAGACATTATCTCCAGGGTCGTCTCTAGGGAGGGCACCAGTAACTATTCCTTTGCAGGGTAAACCTGTCTGGTTGTTTCTTCCCCCCTGTAACAGAATGCCCCCTTATATGGGGGTCATTAGGTTTACTTTTTGTCTGATCTACTTTTAAATCTGTCGTTTCACACAAGCCCCACAAGTTCTTAAATCATGAATGGGTGCAATCCCATATTTTTATTTACCCATTAAAAATGGCTATGAAGGGGAAATAAGTAAAATAAAATTTAAATGAAATATATTTCTGTAGCACAGAAATATATTTAAGAAGGTACTTTAGCATGAGCATTCTTATTACCAACTAATATATATAAATATATATTTTAAATACACCAAACATTATGTACAGTATGTGGACAGACATTTGTTTACACCTGCCCTTTATACCCCTATGCTGTTATAATAACTTCTAGCAGACTTTTCTGGAGATTTTGGCGCATTTTTCTCGGTATTTTCCCATTCAGCCACAAGAGCATTAGTAAGGTCAGCCACTGATGTCAGGTGAGAAGGCTTAGGGTGTAGTCAGTTCTGTCACATATTAAGAAATCATGTCTTCATGGATCTTGCTTTGTGGACAGGGGCATTGTCATGCTGGAACAGGTTTGAAACTAATCAGCCCAGAGAAAGTATATCTTAAAGCTACTGCATACAAAGACATTCTATACATCTGTACCTTACACTTTTGTGGCAACAGTTTGGGGAAGACCCACATATGAAAATCCGACTTGACAAAATTAAGACACAGTTGGATGATTATAATAGACTTCATCAAAACTATCTATTTATTTATTACTTCTTTCTGAAAGCCATAAATGACACATTTTGTGTTGTAATTGTGTACAGACTCATTAGATGGAATGCCTAGGTCAGCCTGTAAGCGGCCAAAGCTGGATGTGAGTCTTGATGAATGGGATCTGTCCGGCCTGCCCTGGTGGTTTCTGGGCAACCTACGCAGTAATTACACCCGCAGGAGCAATGGCTCCACAGACATCCACACAAATCAAGTAAGACAACTAACTGAACAGTTTATTATTCTGAACCTTTTCACACACTTGCATACATGGGGACATAATAATTTGATGTATAAACATATTATACAGTAAAATTCAAACATTTTTATGATTACAACCTACTTAGTAATAGGACTGTCCTATCCTAAGCAGCTCTCTTGTGGACAGGAGGAGGACACTGCTGTTGTGTCCGACACTACGGACGACCTGTGGTTTCTGAACGAGGCGGAGAGTGAGCAGGTTAGTGTGGAGATGAAGGAGGCGGCGCTCGAGCAGGGCAGCGACTCTGAGTCCCCTCAGGAAGAAGAGGAGCAAGGGGGCGACAGCAAAGAGGATAAAGAGGTAAAGGCTGCCTCAATATAACCTCCCTTACCACTGGGACGTTAGTAGAAATCTGTATCCTTAAAATGATTCTTATTTTTAGATGCAGGAAGAGCTGGAGGATGACTCTCAGTGTCTCAGTGATGATACGGACACCGAAATTTCCACACAGGTACCTTATTTGGATTCCCGCAGATTTAGGAATGTTGTAAACATGTGCGTCAGTTGATTTATTATGGTGAAGCTATTTGATTTTGCACAAATTCCCAGAATAATGGAAATGAGTTTGAGGAACATCTATCTAATAATGAGGCAGCAGCACATTGGAAAAAAAACTAAACAAAAGCATGCAGATACAGGTCAAGAGCCTCAGTAATGTTTACATCAAACATTACAATGAATAAAAAGTGTGATCTCCATCGCTTGGAATGTGGCATGGTGGATGGTAGCAGATGGACCTTTTTTTTTCTTTTCCAGAGACTGTTGATTTCCTAGGATTTTTCACACACAACAGATCGACAGTTTGTTTGTTGCTGAGCGAGGTCTAAGAAAAAAAGGCCGGGTTGGTACAAGCTGCCAAGAACTATTTAGTAGCTCAGGTCATAATTCTGTATAAGTGTGATGGGCAGAGAAGCATCTCACCAATCACAAAACATCATGTGGGCTTCCACAGCAGCAGAAAACTTCAGGTTTTACTCTTGTCAGCCAAGAACAGGAATCTGAGGCATGTGGGCAAACTGGGTCAGTTTAAAAATTAATTTTATGTACAGGAGAGATTATAAAAAGGGACAAATATAGTAATATCTAAGTGTAATTTTTTTTCCTAAACTTTAATCCTTCTCTGTTTGCCCCAGGACGCCTGGCAGTGTTTAGAGTGCCGCAAGTTTAATTCGGCCACACAGCGTTACTGCATGCGTTGCTGGGCGCTGCGCAAAAACTGGTTCAAAGACTGTACCCGCCTTGCACACTCCATCTCGGTCTCCAACCTCCCAGATCCCAAAGACGATATCGAGGATGAGGATGATGGCATCGATGTGCCTGACTGCCCAAGAACCGTTTCGGACCCCGTCATCCTGCCCTCACACTGGCTATCGCGTGATCTACCCGGCTCGCCCGTATCTGCCAAGGGCAAAGCTCCGCGCCGTGTGCTTCAGAGTTCCCAGGAAAGCCAAGAAGGGCGTGAAGTTATGCTGGAACCCTGCAGGCTGTGCCGCGTGCGCCCACGTGACGGCAACATCATCCACGGGCGCACAGCGCACATGCTCACCTGCTTTCCCTGCGCACGTAAACTGCACAAGTGCCACGCGCCGTGCCCCGGCTGTGGCCAGATCATCCAGAAAGTCATCAAGATGTTTGTGGCCTGACAGCCAAAGTAGTGGTTTGTATAGAAAATAGACACATGTGTAGAGAGTGTATAAAGGCCTCCATACCCTAACAAGCAAAAAGCAGGTTGCATGTAAAATATAGCATCAAATTAATAATTTGCATGTGAAATATACATATTTAAGTTGTACATAGTGCATAGGGTGCAGGTGTAAAATCCTAGGAATTAACAATGTGTAATATGTAAATAGGCTCTTTTTCTATCTGCATTGTGTGTATATAATGTACCGAACAAGGTTACTATTGGCGAACATGAATATTTATGTAAAGCTGGTATTTTCCATGTGTTATGGAAGGATGTGTATATATTCCCGTTCAGGGGAAGGAGGTAGCAAGCAAATCACAGCCTGGTACTTCCTGACATGGTAAAAGCATCGCACCAAGGAAACCAATTCTTGCATTGCAAAATGCTTTTAGTAGCTCATCAAAACTCAAATACCTGAAAAAACTTTGCACATTAGCTTAGCCCATGCCACCACAATGTAAACTAAGAATTGACTAGCCATTGGGTTTTAAGCTGAGAATTGTCTATTATTTATTAAACTAATCTCCCCGTTACATGGGGATGTCTTTTTTGTTTTTGTTTTTGTGATAGTTACACCAGCTCTGCATGTTAATTGTGAGCGAACCACAATTGTATTCATTTATTCATTTACTCTTCATTTTTTTAATGGTTTGGTATTTTGCAGAGAACGATAGAACCGAAAGTAGCACTTTGTACAGAAGTCTTTTAAATATATGGAATATCTGTGAGCTGTACATGTGTGCAAATATCTAACAGCCTGTGCTCCATTGTTCTGAGAAGACTAGCCGGCAAAGCTTGACGTTTCCTCAAAATTTCGATTTTTAAGGTCAAGCAGGCCAAGAGGTTTCAGTTCTGCTCCAGTGCTCCGGTAAAGAATCTATTCCTTTTCTCTTTTTTTATTATTTTTTTTCTTCTCATCGCCCGAGTTGGAGCTTCACTGAAGTATGAACATTGAAGAACAGAAGATCTCTTGATTTGCCATTAAGGCCTCTTTTTTCCCCTCTATTACACTGTGCCTTTATGCCTTCTTTCTTGTCCACTATCTCTTGTAGCCTGTGTAGGGTGTACTAAGGGAAAAAAAGCTGACTCTGATAACTTCTTGCAAATTTGTGCCAAATGTCTTTTGTTCTTTAGAAAACTGTTTTACACCTTTTTGTTCCTTGTATTTATAACTTGAGTTAAAACTGTTGCTGTTTTCTTAAAAAAAAAAAAAAAAAGCACTTCTTTTTATTCAGTTGCTCCTGTGCTTATTTCTTTCACAGGTTCCTAAATGGTTTGTTCTGTCGCTTGTTTATTTTACCTTTTTTGTGCTTTGCCTTTTGAGAAAGCTTTGATTTGATTGCTCATCACACTAGGCTTCAACCGCTATAAAATGCTTGCTGGTTTATCTTGCCACTAGGGGGCGATAGATGTCGGATTTTCTATAAATATGAATAACTTTGAACAGAATGCTTATCGCCTTTTCTGTGGCTGTATAAGCAGATTTCCAGTCCCTTGCACATTATTACGAATGATGTATTTTGCTCATTATGCTATGTGGTATTCAAGGTTTTAAAAAACTGAAAAGAGCTAAAGTCACTGCCATAATTATTTGAAGTTTATATATTTTTGTTTTGTCTGTCTCCGAACAAGTTCTGCTTACGAACGGATTTCCTGTTTACAAGCAACTTTTTGTTTTTTAAGTTGAATAAACAGTGCAACTAATTTATAAACTGTTTCTCTTGCTCTTTTAATTCGCCCAGACATTACACGCATTTCATCACATGTGCACCTTCCTTGTAAACCACTAGAGGGCAGTCAGGGTCTATGGCAGTATTTGCAGAATGCAAAAGACAAGGATAGAGGAAATATATATGCAGTTACATCATTTATTATAGAAGTGGTGTAAATGTGCATAGGAGAAACTGCACAGTGGTGATTAGCATCACAAACGAGCCTTTATTTTAAAATATAATGTGAAAGCTTTCAAAAAACTGAACAATATGCTAGGGTCTGAATGAGTCACATTAGTGGTGGTTGTTTCATTTAATCAGCAATGCAGAGCTTCAGAGTGTAATTGCATTCACAGGGCTAATTTGCAGTGCTTCATTTTGCAGAACTCCTTTTTAAGGTCACTGCTTTAATTGCATGTGATAGCATTAATGGGATGGCTGGAACGTTACTTCAGCTAAATTGACATTTGCTAATCAGTGGGGGAAAAAAAATCAGGAGTTGAATAGTGACGCATGCTACTCGTACAAATGCACGTAATAACGAATATAATGGAGCTGACTTTCAAAAAAATTGATATGCGTCGTGAACCTCATTGTGTGTGTCGTTCTTTGCCATAATGGAATTCCTGCATTTTCACTCGAACCCTTTTTTTGTATCCTGTTTATTCTCTCAAGGCCTGTTTGTTTTTTGTGCATGGCTCCATGCGCATGTGGGCACGCCTTCCTTTTGGCAGTGTTGTTCCCGTGGTTTATCTGTCAGCATCAGTGTTTTGAAGTGAAGTGTTTTATTTCTGACCTTCTCAGGCACTGTTTATGATTGGTGGTGCTGCCGAGGCAAAAACCTGATTAAAGGACAAGCTTTTTCTTTAACATTTAATCAAGAATGTCTTTATGCTGTGTGCGTGTGTGTGTGTGTGTGTGGAGAGTTATGTGCGAATGTCTTGGGGCATTGCTCATGATGACTCTGCAATCCTCAGGCCCTGATGCTCTCTAATGAGCTTATAGGAGTAAGTCCTCCCTTTGTTTTAAGGAACAATAATTTTAAACTAAGGCATATTTGCTTGTGAAAAAAAGTCTATGATGTTAATTATCTTTATTTACTTAAAAAATTTTTACAGTATCTGTATGAAGACTAAGCTGGGTGGATTTCTTTCTATCAGAGTCTGTAGATTCTTGATTTTCACAAATATTTTTGTTACCCATTCATCTAATATCTGAAGAACGACTGATAAAGGTTTTGTAGGTATTGTAATTTTTGTTACCAGCAGATCGCTTGAATTGATCTAAAAATGGTCAAAGTCACAACAAGGTCAAATCTTTGATGTAGTGGTGGTGGAGGTCCTACTTATTCAGAATGTATTTGGAGTGAGTAGAAATAAACAGACTAAGCAAACATTGTTCATGTTTCTGGACTTGAATCGTGTGTGTGTGTGTGTGTGTGTGTGTGTGTGTGTGTGCGCAAAAATGATGAAAAGTAAAGAATACTTTCAAATTAAAAGTTAGTTTATTTTTTATCAATTAGCAAAACAAAAAGTAAATGGAGAAAATAGAAATCCTTATCAAATTAGTATTTAATGTGACCACCTACACAACAGCATCAATTCTTCTATGTGAACTTTCACACAGTTTTTGCAGGAACTCGGCAGGTAAACATCTTGGAAATCTAACGGTAGATCTTTTGTGGATGTAGGCTGCCCCAAATCCTTCTGTCTCCTCATGTAAACCTGGACAGACTCTAATTTTGAGACCATGATTCTGTGTGAGTCAAAACCATTGCTTCCAGGAATTCCTGTTCTCTATGCTGAAGACAGCTCTTAATGGCAGCTGTATGTTTGTGGTCATTGTCCTGCTGCTGTATAAACTTGTTTCCATTTAGATGCTTCCCTGATGGTTTTGCATGATTTTATCTGCCTGCATTTCTCAACATTGAGGACACCATTAATCCTGACCAACTCTCAATCCATTTGCAGAATATATAGTAATATAGTAAAACTTGTAAGGAACCATGGCCATGCTTCACTGTTAACTGCTGTATAATGCTCCGTTTTCTGCTGCGTTAAGTTTCTTTGGCTGACCGCTGCGTCTACGGACCACAACATTGCCCGTTTCTTTGTGTTACTTCAACAGCACATCTTAAGACCCCAGTCTGCTTTGAAATCTATTCCTGGTGTTTGTCCTGTGACATAAAACTGTCTTTTTCAACCTACATATGAAATTGTTGGTCATTAGCACCTGCTTGGTATAATTGTTTAATCATACACCTAAATCTGATCCTACAAAATCCCTGACTTTGTGCAAGTGTAAGCATTTATGCTAGTTTGAAGCTTCAGGGTAGTCACAACAAACATTCTTTCTTTACATTTCTTCACACCTACTTAGATAACCTTTGCACAGTACTGAAAACATACTGTTCGAAAAAAATTTAAGGGAAGACTTTGCACCTCAATGAAATATTCAAGTGGAAAGTCTACTTATATGTTCTGTAATTCAGTGAGAACAAGATGTGTCAATGGAAACCAAAATCATCACTCCATTGCAGACTGGAATTAAAATAGCACCAAATATCTGTCAGAAATGTAAATTACAGGCTCATTCAGCATTTTATCACAACAGCTCATAATCAGTAGTGTGTGTGTAAGTTTGTAGAATGTGTGTGTATGTTTGTAGTATGTGTGTGCAAGTCAGTAGTATGAGTGTGCAAGTCAGTAGTATGTGTGTGTGTGCAAGTCAGTAGCGTGTGTGCAAGTCAGTAACACTGTAGTGTGTGTGCACACCTTTTCAGGCCTTGTCAGAGCCTTTTCAAACATATGTATCTGTACTTCTACTTAAGTGAAGGATGTGTGTGCTTACCTATGTGGCTGTTTGCACATCCAACAACATCTGGGCATGCTCCTAATGAGATGGTGTCCAGAGGAATCTTCTCCCAGACCTAGATTAGGGTATCGGTGAGCTCCTGGAAAGTCTGTGGTGCTGCTTATGAATGCTTTGATACATAATGTCCCATAGTTTCTCAATTAGATTTGGGTCTGGGGAATGCATGGGAAATTCAATGTCAATACTGCATCTTTAAACTGCCTGCAAACTCTGACTACAAGAGCTCTGGCATTGTCCTGCACCAGGCAGAACGATGGGTTACTTAACGTAATCCCAGGTTCTTTGATAACAGAGTGAGGTGGTTTACTATGGGAATCGCTTTGGGCGTGACCAACTACGGAAGCTCCTATGACACCAGGTCTGTTTTGACAGACAGGTCGACCTGAGAGACCCCTTACAATATAATTGCAGAGAGATTTATTCCCGTCCCTGTGCAAGGAGGGGAGTGCTGGTGAAACACCTCACTCTGTTATCAAAGAACCTGGCATTACCTTAAGTAATCCATCATTCTTTTTCTAACTTTGCTCGGAGTTTCACTAGGGAAGATATAGACAACTCCCGGATTGCACGTGATCCCGCTATACCCAATCACATGGGTTCTGGCCGTCTGGCTCCCAGCATTGTATGTGCCAAGGATGACTCATGCACCTTTAATAAACCGACTAATTAAAGCGTGCCGACCCACAGGTTCGTTCCCGAACCCGACATGACACGCAGAAATAGCCGCCAGATACACCTTCAAAGTAGAAAAACCTTTCCCTTTATACAGAAAATCCTGGAGAAAACACAATATGTCTACCACAGAACACTGGAAAGAAACAATGTGACTACGGCCACACCACTTCTCAAAAACTCGCCATTTATTGTCATAAAGTGTGCGAGTAGTCGAGGCTCTGGCACTCTGAATAGTGTGAATAACCGATGGGGGTAAACCCGCCACACTCAAGTTCCACCTCTCATGGGCCAGGCCCAGAGGGCTATCCTGTCTGGGTGTGGGTGATAAATCTCCCCTCCCGCCTGTGACAGGAGGTCCCTCAATGAAGGGGGTGGCCACGGCTGACCCGACAGCAGCCGTGAACTATCTCGGTGACCCAGTGTCTGGATGCCCAGCGTGGATCTATCAGAACCAGCGACAAGCCCGGTTTCCTCACCCTGGCTAGGGTGGAGGAAATCAAGCTTAGTGGAGGGAATGAATATAACAGGACGTTTGGCCATCGGTGGGCTAAAAACCCAACGGTGCATCTTTGTCACTTAGAGAAAATTACAGAGGACACTGAGCGTTTTCTCGCGAGGCATCGAGATCTACAGCAGCTGGCCGTATCTCTGACATATCTGCTCCACCACCTGGGTGTGCATTTTCCATTCCTGATACAGGAAGGTTCCCCTGGACAACAAATTCGCACCCCTGTTTCATATGCCTGGAACATGAGTCGCCCTGATGAATAAAAGCCTTGTGTTGCACCACATTATCAGTTTCCTCGCTAACTGATGTAACTGGAGGGAGCGCACACCCCCCTGCCGGTTTATGTACGTGACCACCGTGGAATTGTCGGTTTTCACTAGTACATGTCGGCCCATTATGAAAGCCAAAAAAATGTTTTAGTGCTAGAAACACTGCCAACAACTCCAAGTAGTGTATATGATTCAGGATCAGCTGTGGAGGCCAAACGCTATTTACAGCTCTGCCCATTAGGGTCGTGCCCCAGCCCACTAAAGACGCGTCATAGTAACCCTCGACAACACCACCCCAAGGGAATCCCCGACCAAAGAGTCGCGGGGCATTCTCATTGGCGGAAAGCTTCGACGCACACACGCACGTGTTATTTTGAGAAAAGAGAACATAGGAACATGCGTGTGTCAGGTTGCACGCTTTTTCTTCGGCTCCTCGGGGTGGGACGGATGGTTTCTAGCCGCCACGGCTGCAAACGAATGCTTCCCCCACGGTCCCGAGCCATCCGATCTCGGACGTTGGACGTTGGCAATCACTGGTCTCCCTCTCGCAGCCGCAGCCGCGGCAAAGCCCCGTCGCAGTGGCTGAGGGAGCAGGATTTGAGTTAGCTTGCGAGGCAAACAGAGGTTGAAAGCTTCGTCCTCTTGTTTCCTGAGAGTACTGGTTTCTCAAATTTTTTTGAGAGCCGGACCAAACAGACCTTTAGCGGGGTCGTAGGCGGCATCCATCATATTCACTTTCTATGTGTCGCCTAAGCCTGACAGGTTAAGCCACAACGCTCTCTCACCTGACACAGCTAAGCCCATCACGCGGCCCTGGCAGCGAATTTTGAGAGGAGGCAAAAATAAAGAGCCGATTCGGATGGAGCTGGTAGGCCACCAAAGGCTCCACCGCTGGGGGTCCGGTCAACCCCAGCTCTTCTGTCCCTTGAATCTCCAGCGTAGCGCACCCTCTCGCGGGAAGCTTGCTCTTGAAGGGGCTAGACCAATAACGAGACATCTCCTTCATGCAAGCCGGCACGGAGGTTAATGCACAGAGGTGGCATGACCGGCCTCCATCAAGTCTGCACAGCTCGTAAAAAGCTCGCGGCTGATGTTCAACGCCGTAGACTTTGCGGTAGCGCCGGACAGACATGGGTCTTGCTGGTTAGCCACCACTACTCTCAGCCGTCTCTTCAAAACTCACCGGCATTGACACGCAGTGAATGCATGCTTGCGAATCCACGAGGAAAGCTTGAGCATGCTTCGGGCCCATGCACGCGATGCACATCGGGTGAGGGTCCCTGCCGGAGATGGTTGCTCCACATGATGGACACGGGCGGGATGTAACCTCCCCAATCCTCGACTCGTTCCCTTTGGTGGGGGGGATGACCATCGACATGGCTGAGTACAGAGAAAATCGAGACTCGTGACAACACGTTAGTCCGCTGATGTTCGCAGGGTAGTCAGCCCTCCAAAAGGCTTCGCCTTGATGCATTAAGCCTGCAGTTAGTGTCATGGGGTGACAAATAAGCAGAACTGTTCCTCCCCATTCTTGTTTCCGGTGGGAGCGAGTTTAATTTAACACCAGAACAGTTCCGGGTTTTTCCGTGTAAACAGGCTGACGGAGCTTGCTAATGAGGGAATGAGTGGCAGCTGGGCAATGAGCAGAGATTGGGCCACGAGGGGTACTGATTTGTGAGGGGGATTATAAAAGGATCCGGTTGATGTGCAGCAAGAGAAGAAAACTTTGGAGCGAAATCTTTGGGGTTGATGCAGACTGGAGGAAATCTTTGGTTGTTGATCTGTTGATCCCGTCGAGCAGTACATGAGAGGGCAGTTTGTTAAAGGACGGGAAAGACTGTATGCAGAGAAGGAAGAGCTGGAGAGCAGTGTCGACCACCTACACAGCTTGGATGTACAGTTTGTCAGTTGAGCGGAGAGAGTCGGCAGGGACCACGAGAAGAGACCCTATTCACTGTGAGTTGATGTGAGTTGCAGTGCCTAATGTGAAGTGAACACGTGTGATCATTTGAAGTGACTGAATTGTGCACTGGTGTGGAAACTGTAATTTTGTGTCTGCCCGTTCTCCAGTTGGCTACTTGTGGGCTCTGAAGGTCAAACTGAAATTAATTAACTGCTGTGTGCTGAGCATATGCTGTACAGGAATGCAGCTCCATTCTGTCTGAGTTGAAGAGGATTTATGAGAGATCTATGCATCGCTGTTCTGTGGTAAGAAGACCCAGTTGTTGACTGTCGAATCCTGTACTCACCACTGTTGTTCTGTGAACCTAGAGGAACTGTCCTTCGCCATTGAATGCTGCCATCACTGTTCTGTGGTAAGAAGATCTAGTTATTGATTGTCAAATCCTGTACTCACCACTGTTGTTCTGTGAACCTAGAGAAATTGTCCTTCGCCATTGAATGTTGCTACTACTGCCCTGTGGAAAGAAGACCCAGTTGTTGACCGTTGAAACCTGTACTCACCACTGTGGTTCTGTGAACATAGAGAAACTGCCCTCTGCCATTGAATGCTGCCATCACTGCTCCGTGGTAAGAAGCTCTAGTTATTGATTGTCAAATCCTGTACTCACCACGGTTGTCCTGTGAATGTAGAGAAATTGTTCTCTGCCAAGGGAGGCGGCCATCACTGTTCTGTGGGGAAGTTACTGTCCGCCGCTGTATTTCAACGCCCGTTGGCTTGCGGAAGGGGAGTGGCCCCCCCAGCTAGCGGGTGCGTCCCGTGGAGGGAACGAGAGAGTTTCCCGGTTGCCATCTACGACGGACTATTGTATTGCGTCAGATGACCCCCTGCCCGATCCTTCCCCCCTATCCCAAAAAGAGGTGACACTCAAATGATTGATGCTGTCCTGTGAGAAGAGTAACCCTTTCCCTTGTTGTCAATTTCCTACCAGTGCCTGCCGCAACCCGTATCTCCGGTTGAAGAGGAGCCGCTGTGCGGATCCTCACCTGTGTCTGCTCCATTACTCATCTTTGGCCGAAGAGGAGTTGCTGTGCGAATCCTCATCGGTGCTTGTTCCATTACTTACTTCCGGCCGAAGAGGAACTGTTGTTTGAACCCTTACCAGTGTCTGCTCCATCGTTTGCTTCTGTCCGTCTGAAGAGGGATCGTTGTGCGAACTTCCCACGCCACCCGGTAAAAGAGAGAGGAGGATCAGTCGGTGGATTTTAGTTTGAGATTGGACTTATTTTAACTAAATAAAATACAAGTTTTTGATATTAATTACCTTGTCTGGTCTGTTGGTGTCTCTGGGTAACTCCTCGAGGTGGTACGTTGTGAAGGGGAGGGAAGGCCACCCCGGCCTGTGACATTAGCTTAAGACTACTAAGTCCCTACCGTGTAATTTAATACCTGGCAGGTCAGAAAAAGAAATAGCTCGCCTCGACGCGGACGCTATACCGGGTTTCGTGATGTTGCTCAGCATGATCCTCTATGACTTGTCTCGCGTTCGGTGGCAGAATTCAATGATAGCCCGCACGATGAACAGTAAGCAAAAACCACCCGGGAACTGGATGTGCTGAGAGAGCTTAATGTAGTCTCTCACGGGAAGAAAGCACAAATGATATTGTATGGGGTCGACCTGAGGAATAAATGTGGGGCGGAGTCTGATCTCAGGTCAACCTGTCTGTCAAGACAGACGTGGTGTCATAGGAGCTTCTGTAGTTGGTCACGCCCAAAGCGATTCCCATAGTGAAACACCAAGCAAAGTTAGAAAATGAACCCAGGGCCTTATGCACCAGCGCTCCAAGGATTTCATTTTGGTACCTAGAAGCAATAGAAGCTTGTGGTTTTATTGCTATCTACCTAGAAGCATGTGGTGGTCTGTGTGAACCTCCACTAAAATTTCTCCACATACCATCAAACTAGTCATGCTGAATGGTGCAGGCAGCATAGCATTCCCCATGGCATCTCCAGACTTTTCATGTTTTTTCTCACTTGTCCAGTGTGAACATTTCAACCATGAAGAGAACAGGGCACCAATGACAGACCTACCAATTCTGGAACTCTCGTGCTGGTTTAGGAGCACAGGTATCACTAGAGGATGTCAGGCCCTGACAGTTTGGTCAGTAACATGCTCACCAGTAGCCAGTTAGAGGTGATTTTTTTATGGCTTAGGCAGTGACCCTCCTGTTCCCCATTGCACAAAGGAGCAGAAAGTGATCCTTCTACTAGGGTTGTTGACCTTCTTACAGCCCTGTCCAGCTCACCTCATTGAACGTTTAATCTCTTGTCCAGTATCTTCTCTTTGCTATTAAAGCTGTACTGAAAGACTGTCCAAATCTTGTGAAGGTACATCTAAACGTAGCATCTTTGAGAGACAAATCAGTTAGGATAAGGACAGAGCAATTTTCTGTTGCCCCCACCTGTAAAAACATTCCCTTTTGTGTTTTGTTTTGCTGTTTCCTCTACAGTGCACCTCTTGTCACTTTCATTAGCAACTAAGAGGACTGATTGACACCCCATTGATAGCCCCATTTCACAGCTCCAGTAGATTTGGAGTGTGGTTGTGGTGATTTGTGCTTATTCAGCCATTAGGTGCATTAGCAACATCAGGTACTGGTGTAGAGTGAGGATGCCTGCTTTGTGCACAGCAGTATTGTCCTGATGGAACCGGTTCAGCTCACCTAGGTCAAGTGAAGGAATGTTTTATTTTACCACATCCAAAACATCCTATACAATTGTGTGTTTCTAACTTTGTGGAAACAGTTTTGGGTAAGAACCATATAAGGCTGGAAAAGTCAGATGTCCCAATATATTTGTCTCCAAGTTTATACCGACTAGGCACTACATTATAACATTGAGTGGTGAAGTGAATAAAACTGATTATCTCTTTATCATTGCACCTGTTAGTGGGCAGCATATGGAAATTTTTTCCTCAATGTTAATGTGTTAGAAGCAGGAAAAATTTGGCAAGCCTAAGGATTTGAGCGAGTTTGACGAGGGCGAAATTGTGATGGCAAGACAACTGGGTCAGAGCATCTCCAAAACTGCAGCAACAGGGTTATTGATACACGTGGGGAGTGAAGACACCGATCTAACAGACGAGCTCCTGTAGCTCAAATCGCTCAAGAAGTTAATGCTGTTAATGCGCGATGGGTCAGGACTGTTTTTGCAGCAAAAGGTGGATAAATACAATATTACGCTGGTGGTCATAATGTTATGCCTGATTGGTGTATGTATGTCTGTCTCTCTGTAGGTTATTTGTAATGTTATGGCCTGTGATGATACCCCATGCCAACAAGCTCGATTTTAATAGATTGATAATGTTCATACAAATTACTTATGGATACTATAATCAACTTTTAACTCCCCCAATCAAAATCTTGATCAGCTGGTCCTCTTAATACTGGTTTAAAAATACCATGTGTATCAATATCAATTATCTTCATACCATGATAGGGGTACTGAAAATCTTGGTCTAATGGCTTCACAGACCTGTAATAAAACATTCCAGGGGAATCTAAAAAATAGCAGAATTCATCTGGCAATCAGCAGTGCCATTAATTATAAACCCCAAAGTTATTCTATGGGGTAACAGGAGCAAATACACATCCGACACATCTTTGAGCACAGCTACCATCTGTGAGCTGCATTACTGTTTTTTAAATTCAGATAATTAATATGTTCAGTGATGGCTGACAAAGAACCCTGTGGGGCCATTTCAGTCTCCTCTCCATGACCTGTTTGCTCTTTGCTATATCATGCTGTCACGCTATCTGCACCCTTATTTCTGTCATTAGCATGGGGTCTATTAGTGCAGCTATTCTGACTTTCATATTAGAGAGAGAGAGAGATTTAACTTGGGAGTGAGTTACTTAGTGAATGATCCATGTATATATATTTATTAACTTTTCACAATGAGATGTTTTATAGATGTTTATTATGTTTCAACAGATATGGCAAATTTAATAGCTTACCTACCAGTCCCAGCAGTCTAAAGTGCTGCCTTGTGGTTGCCCGGAAACCTAACTGCCACAAAAAATTGGTAGCTGTGATAATGTAACGCTGGCAACCATAACAAACGTACCAAAGGAAAACTGTTTTGCCAAAAAGAAGATTTTACTGCTTTTCTGGTTTTTAAATCCAACCACATTTCTATCAAGGAAAGTATGGACAAAAAGTTTGTGGAAACCTGACCATAAAATTTGTATGCGCATTGTAAAAATCCAATTCCACATTTAGTCCCCATTTACTGGTATATTAACCTACACTCTTTCTGGCAAGAGTGGAGGAGACCTGGGGTTCAGTAAGCATTCCAATTCATGCCAGAGGTGTTCAATAAGGCTGAGGTCAAAGCTCTATAGCAGGCCACTCAAGATCTTTCACTCCAACCCATGTATACCATATCTTCATGGAGTCTCCTAATTTAAGTAAACCGAAAATTTTTATGCAATTGTGTGAATACAAGTTTGTGGCAACAGTATGAGGAGGAATTGCATATGGCTCCAAATGTCAGGTGTCCCAATACGTTTGTGTATATGTAGTATAGTACACATACCCAATAGTTTATATGTAGGACTATCATACAATTGATATGAAATTCAATGTTCTGGATGTATCAGTATATATATCTATATATATATCACATAATCGATGAGATAATTTGCATATACTGCCGTTCAAACTATTCTTTACAAACCTTTACGTATACATTTACTTTGGTGCTTTGGTAGATGCTCTTATCCAGGGTGCCTTGCAATTCCGAAATATATTCAAGTGACTAGTTGAGGGTTAAGGGCCTTGCTTGAGGACCCTGCAGTAACAGCTTGTTGGTGCTATCTATATAACTATCTATATATAGTCTATAAAACATTTCAGCACTAAATCTCATTGGTCTCATGTACCCTTGTTCACAGCAGATTCTTGGCATAACGGATGTGACAGACAGACTTTTGTGGGAAATTTCACCTTTTTCGTCAAACTCTGAAACCTGCTGGAAACCTCTATTTTTTCACGGTAAGGTTGATATTTGCTTTTTCATCTGTAGTGATTTATTCAGCAATATTTTTCTATTGTTAACCTCACTTGCTGCTGGTGATTAATGGCATAAGTAACAAACGAACAAACCTAAAATCTATCCAAAGAGCTAGGAAATGTTAACATCAACCCACTCTGTACAGGAGCAAGGCCACACAATCCTGTTCCAGACACACAACACTTAAAAAAAAATCTACTTTTTCTCCAATAACCAGTGTGAATTTCCATTCCTTTGATTTCAGTACCCCATAGCAGAATCCATTACCCTTTTTTCTTATGGAGAAATCAGTAATCAAATATACAGTCTATTTAGAAGCTTCCCTGTTTCAAAAAATTGTTGCACTTTCTCTGAAGGCCATATATCCTGAATATGTGCAATGATGTATAATGAATGTAAAGACTGTTATATGTACTTTTGTAACAACTAACTCAGTGTATATTACGGTGGCCGAGAAGTGCAAAACACATTAACAAATCCAAAAACAAATGAACAAATCCGAAAACAAATTAACAAATCCGAAAACAAATTAACAAATCCGAAAACAAATTAACAAATCCGAAAACAAATTAACAAATCCAAAAACAAATTTACAAATCCAAAAACAAATCAAGAAATCCGAAAACAAATTAACAAATTCAAAAACAAAACAACAAATCCAAAAACACATTAACAAATCCGAAAACAAATTAACAAATTAGAAAACACTAACAAATCCGAAAACAAATTAACAAATTCAAAAACACATTAACAAATCCAAAAAACACAAAGACAAGCCAGACAAACCGGAAAAGTTAGGTATAGTTTGCGAATGGAAACTTACAGATCATTGGACGAGACACCTGTCAGTCAAGATATACAGGTGAGTGACAGGTGTCTCGTCCAATGATCTGTAAGTTTCCATTCACAAACTATACCTACCTTTTCCGGTTTGTCTGGCTTGTTGTGTTTTTTGGATTTGTTAATGTGTTTTTGAATTTGTTAATTTGTTTTCGGATTTGTTAATTTGTTTTCGGATTTGTTGTTTTGTTTTTGAATTTGTTAATTTGTTTTCGGATTTGGTAATTTGTTTTTGGATTTGTTGTTTTGTTTTTGGATTTGTTGTTTTGTTTTTGGATTTGTTAATTTGTTTTCGGATTTGGTAATTTGTTTTTGGATTTGTTTTTTTGTTTTTGGATTTGTTCATTTGTTTTTGGATTTGTTCATTTGTTTTCGGATTTGTTCATTTGTTTTGCACTTCTCGGCCACCGTAGTATATACTTATATAGTTTAACTGACTTCTGATATTGCAACCTATATATTTTATGTTTCAGGTTGTGTTTTTACTCTTATTAAACTTGTGCCATTTCCACTATTTTATTTGCTAATGATTTGCTGATAATGTTACTGTTGTAAATAAGGGGAACATAATTTATTAAATAAAAATGTTGCTATAGCATGTGTTTATAGATAATTCATTATAAATATGTTAATAGTTTTTAATAATGGCAATATCAGTTATTTATTTATTTGAACGATATCAATTTACAAATTATTAATAAATAATTAATAATCAGCTACACTAATTCCTTGCCACTGTCTCTCTTTTTCTACCCATCCCGAGGCATCCTGAGGTTGCGCCAGCTCCAGCCCAGCCCACCTCATGAAGATTATGGACCTTTAAAGAAGTAGATGGCGACCCCGCAAACACCCCGAACCATCTAGAGACATACCAGCGACATTTGGATCCCACTTCATTTGGAATTTGGACATTGGACCTCTTTGAGTGTTTAAAGGCCCTGGCATAGAGAAGCTGGTGTTGGATCTATGATGATCGCAAATGTTGAGCTATATTATGAGTTGCTTAGTAGCTCCTGGTTCCATAATATCAAATTACTTTATAAGAGAGGAAAGGACATTACTCATAATCTTACTTTCCAGTGCTCATGTTAGTTCTCACTCTCCAGTGTTCTGTATTGTTTAAAGACTAACTCTTGATGGCACCCAAATGAGGATCGGTTCCCCTTTTGAGTCTGGTTCCTCTCAAGGTTTCTTCCTCATAACATCTAAGGGAGTTTTTCCTTGCCACAGTCGCCACGGCTGCTCATCAGGGATAAATACACATCTTTCACATTAACTTTTAAATTCTGTAAAGCTGCTTTGAGACAATGTCTGTTGTGAAGAAAAAAAAAAAAACACGCTATATAAATAAACTTGACCTGACTTGACTTGACATTTAGTCTCCATTTGCACTTATAACAAACTCCACTCTTCTGAAGATGTTCCAGTAGATTTTGGGGTGCGTTGATTAGTGCTCATTCAGCCACATGGGTGTTAGTAAGTCAGGTACTGATGAAGTTGAGGTGAAAAGTTCTGGGGTTTAAATTTATGTCAAAGGTATTAATAGGGTTGAGGTCAGAGCTCTATAGCAGGGACAAAGAATTAGGACGATATGCATTTATATTGGTGGATATCAGCTTACACGTGACACTAATTAAACATTTGCCTCTATCATACATGTAGTTTTCAATCATTCATTTAATGATTAGTTGTGTTAAAAAAGAATTGTGTATTTTGCCTGAGAGGTAATGAAATTCAGCCTGAGGTGTTATCTCTCATTGATCAGGAAATTGCACTGACTGTGTCATTCATTAAAACCATCGAATCGGCAACCCTGTCTTTCACGCAGTCATGTTCTAACGTTGTAGGGCGCCTCCTGTGACACGATCGTAACAGTTTAGCTGCGAAAATAGACTTTGGCTCCATTAACTGCAGGAGGTAGACTTCAGTGATGCGGTGAGCTTTGTTCTTTGGCATTTCCACCTTTAATAGGTCAGAAGGAGAACAGTTGAGTATGCAGGAAGCATTAAATATAAGGTAACTGGTATGATGCATCACTACTTTCCATGGTTAAAATATATGTATATTTTACTGTCTAATTTAATGAAGTTCCTAGTATTCATACAATTTTTTTTTCAAACAATTTATTTTAATAATACTACATTTTTCATTTTAAAAGATGCATTTTCTTCTTCTTTTTTGTAAGTAAAAGCTTAAAAAGAAAAATTTATTTTATTGTCAAAGAACTGCTTTTAGCTAGATCAGATAAGGAACTTGTCCAAGCATGTCCTAAAATTAAATTCAAATCAAATGCTATTTCAGGCAGTCTGTAGGCAATAACCCCCCACCCCAATTCACTATTTAACCAGATGCTGCTGTAAATCCCACATGGTGAAAAAGTTGTGTGCAGCGCATATTGAACAACAATGTGAAAGTGAGATATCAGTGTCTGAATTCTCTCCCATCCTCCTCATCTTCTTTCTTTCAATTTAGAGCAATTTTTGACAAAAACAGGCACTCACATTCATTAGTGTATGCTTGAAAAAACTGGATGTAAAGACCTGTCTTATAGTAGATGGATGTTGCTGAAAAAAGAAGCATTACCTACCTGGGGCTCTTCTCTGTGTGATCTTTAAAAAGCTATGCTCTGTTCTGCAGATGAATATTTATGCTCATTATAACTGAAAGTAAAATCGCTCCAGGAACTATTTCATTGGTGTGCAACGGCGAGATAAAACTGTACCCGTGACTTTGACTTTGACATAAACTTACATTTATAGTTTTGAAGGTTTGATTTGCACTTGCTCTCAGGTTTCAAATATTCTCAAGCTATGACCAATGAATCAAGACACTGATATCAGTCTAAAATGGTTTAATAATACTTCAAAATAGAATTTAACACACAGCCTTCTAAATAATTTCTGAAAGGGAAGCTGAACACTGACTGGAAATTCAAGGTGATTTAGTGTAAGTACAGATTTGAGGTGATAGAAAGTAAGAGCTGACGAATTATATCAAATAGAATAGAATTAAAAGGGGAAGAGACAGTTCAGTTAGGCAAGAAATTCAGAAACAAAGGGACACATTAACTACAAACTGACAAAGAACTCAAAACAAACCCGCTGTTTAACCATAAATGACACTGTAGAAAATGGGGTTCTCTGCACTAGATAAGTGAAGAATAGCAGAGCTCACAATCCTTGCTGACGATCCTGTTAACAAATGATGAATTCCTTTGCCCTTGTAAGATTTCTTCAGGTGTAGATGTCATTTTGTCAAAGAATTGTCCCTGACTAAGCCAGGCAAGACGACAATCGGTCGATCAAGAAAACCATTTTGTAACTCGCTTTGTTTACACTTTAATATGTCCTTAGCTGTATCCAGTTCTCCATTGCGTTTGCGAAAAAAAAGGAGAAATATAACAATAGGACTTGTTTCATTTGTTGTACTCAGCATGTTGGCAATTATATGAATACTCCTTACAGAGTCCTGGGGTGTATCCTTCTGTCTCCATCCAAAAATGTATAAAGCTGTCACAATGAAGCTGTTCAGGGCTGAATGTAACTTGAGAATCAGTCTTTTGGCAGATCACTTTCAAAATTGTTGTTTGGTTTTCAGTGAGAAAAAGAGAAATCCATAACCAAACAAGCCCTGATTAGCACATAATTTTGTGTCCTTGATCATTTATATAATATGTATATATAGATAGATGTGTCCATCATGAAAAAGACAAACACACACACACACACACACACACACACACACACACACTGAGACGAAGATACCTCTTTATAGTTCAGACTTCATGTTGTGCACTGAATATGGCCCATAATATCAAAGAGAAATAATTGATGTACAATTACGCAACATATTAAAAATACCCTTCTGTATTTTACATATTCTTTCAGTATCTAGGCTTAGACCCTTTTTATTTGAAAAAGTCAGTATTGTTTTTTTTGTTTTTTAATAGAAAAGTAACATTTAATTCTTTAACAACTTACACCAGGATAATGTGATCCTTAAAAAAAAAAAAAAAAAAGGAAAAGAAACAAAACAAAACAGATGTTTTTTCCCAAATTGTCAACAAAAGAGAAACATTTGGAATGTCTTTCATAAAATTTCTTTACCCACCTGTCAACTCTGTGTATTCAGCAATGTGAAAAATAAGTGAGCACTTCATATTTCCTTGTAACTTTCAAGTAAAACTAAATCTACTTAAAAACACTTGACAGTTCCTTCTTACAGTTGGCACTATCTGCTCGGTTTTCTCAGTCCACATTGCGGTTACATGTAAAAAGCTTTCACTGTACATATATGGTCTGTATATTTTCCGTTACAAAATAAATAAAAAATGAACTCTCATATTATGACACTGTATTCAAAATTGAGACACTTGTAATCTTGCAAAAAAAAAAAAAAAAAAAAAAAAAAAAAGCAATGCTTTTGTCCAGTGGACTGTTAGTGTTGAGTGTGAGCTGTAGTTTGAGTAGCTTTACAAAGTTTGTACGGCTTCTCTGACACATTTCCTTTGAACTGTTGCACATTGTGTATCCTAAAACACCTGTTTTGAAGGACCCGGGACATCTTGCACAGGCATGGCATCACTGAGCACCTTTCTGCTGCCATCTGAGTTTTTCTCTTTGTACTGCTGAAGTGAACTGGGAGCCACAAAAGCCTTTGCTTCCTGGGTCAAAACAATGGAATGGGGTTTCTCAAAATCTTTCCAGTCATATATTGTCCTTCCATGACAAGTTTTGGCTGCCAAAAGGATGAGGAAAAAAGCTGATAGACCCAGTAGAAATACTGGGGTGATGTCTGCAGTAGGAACTAATAGAAGCACCTCTTTAGTCCTAAGATGGACACAGGAGGTATCATTTGGCCCCATATGCAGGCAAACCTTATAATAGGTTCCCGGTTGGAGGCGAGTTAAGTTGAAGCCTCTAGTGCCAGCTAATATTTTCGTGCTGTGCTTGTGGTGGTCTTCCATGCTTTCGTTCGCTGACCAAGAGATTCGGGCAGCAGGGATATTATAGCCAGTGTTCCAAAAAAGGACAGCATACCTTTCTGTAACATCATGGACCTTAAGGCTGTCTTCATTTGTTTTATTATTTGTTATTTCTGCCCAGCCGGATCCCTCCACTTTTAGTGTCAGAGTCTTTGTGTCCGCTCCAACTAGATTTTGTGCGACACAAGTGTAGAAGCCAGCCTCCTCATGAGTGACACCAACTATTTCCAAAGTGCCCTCTGTTAAAACCTGGTAGCGTCCAAACTTTGTGGAGGGAGTTAACCTTAAACCTTTTGGAATGACCCAGTAAATAATAGGTTCTGGTTCTGCCAGTGCTCGACAATGCAGGGCTATGTTGTCCCCATGTTTCACTTGAATGTAAGATGGGAATATGCTTGGTGCAATCAAAGGGAGGCAGCTATCTGCCATCTCCCTGAAAGAAACGTCTTTTACTCGTCTTGCTTTTAACTCTGGCGGTTCTGAGCAGAATGTGGACTGTGGTTCAATGAATCGAACTGGCTTGTCATCCTCTGCCCCCACCCAGCGAATAAGGCAGTCACAGCGAATAGGATTGGTGTGCAGACTGATCTCCTGTAAACTTGGCAGAGACTGCACAGTCTGACGATGCAGAGCACTCAGGGCATTACTATTAAGCATCAAGCTTTCCATGCGTGGTAGCTTCCGAAAAGCCTGTGGGTGAATGAATGACAGTCGGGGATTGTTTGTGATTTCCAGTTTTGTCAGTTCAGGGAGGTTTTCCATTGCAGAGTGCTCAACGGACACCAGATCCTCCATGTTGTTCAATCCAAGTTCCTTCAGGTGAAGCATGTTCCTAAAGTCCCCTTTTTGCACCAGCTGAATTGGGTTCTTGTTAAGGTCCAGAAATTTCAAGCTCGGTAGCATTTGCAGGGCCTCCTTTGGAACTTCAGTCAGGTTGTTGTCATAGAAGCTAATACTTTCCAGGTTGAGAAGTCCTTCTAGAGCACGCTTTGAGATCTCACGTAAGCCCATACCTGCCAGGACCAGACTCCGCAAGGATCCAAGAGGTTTGAAGTTGAGATCTTGGATTGTATCCACCGGATTTCCTCCTGTCATTAATACTTCAAGTTGAGGCAAAGCATGGAACCAGCGCCTATCAAGTATCATTAGGTGGTTGGAGTTAAGATGAAGCCTCAAAAGGTTACTCAAACCTTTGAAAGCTCCTGGGGAAATACTTCGGAGCCTGTTATGATTGAGGTACAATTCCTGGAGGTTAGGCAATCCAGAGAAAGCTGCTTCAGGCAGGTGCCTCAGCTGATTTTCTTCCATGTGAAGGCTTAAAAGGGCTGGCAGTTCAGTGATTCTTAAGTTACGGGTGCTGATGAAACTGTTGTGGGAGAGATCCAGCTCAGTTAGATTGGCGAGACCCTGGAGTTCACTTTGGTCCACTGAACTAATGAGGTTGCTCTGCAGCCTTAGTGTTTGTGTCTCTGGTGGGAGAGATGTGGGCAACTGAGTCAGGAGCAAGTCATTACAGTCAACAGTTGGAGCCTCTTTATAAACAGACTGGGGTGAGTACCAGGGCTTGATCTGGCATACACACTGATGAGGACAGGGTACTTTCCAGGGGATTGAGTGAATAACCAAGGAGCAAGCAACTCCAAACAGGAGGTGAATATGTACAAAAATCATTGTAATCTCTCTCATTTTTCTTTCAAGTTGATTATCAAATTTTTGAAATTTCACTTGTTTTTTGCAAATAAATTGTTACCAAAATTACATTTCTTGAGTTTCATCTTTTCCGCTCTTCAAGCTTTATCAAAGAATGGCTTGCTCTGATGTTCTTAGGAGTGACACACTACGATGGCCTTGGGTCTCTTCTTATTTCCTTGTCCGATTGAGCTTTCAGGACTACTCCAGAGGCATACCTGACAAAGAGAGAATAAGTGCAGTTAGAGATTACTCATGTCGTTGCTCATCCATAATGTCAGACATATTTCAATTGTTCACTGTTGGCTTTCAAAATTTACTTTTAGTACAAGTAAGAGGTGAATAACTAATTTTTATTTAATTTGCAGTGTCCAACAGGAGTTATCTCCTGGCTAGAAATTTTATATCTGAATTAGTATCCAAACACTATACCAAATCTTCAGCTTCTGAATCCCTTAATAATTATCTCTAAATGAATTCAGGGATAGCACTGTGCAGTCCGACTGCGGGATCACCAGTTAGCAAATGTAAAAGGAGAGTCTCTGTTACTTATTGCTGTATGCAACTGGGCTATTAAGTAGCTAGTGATGGTGCCATCTTTGGATAAAGCTACCCAAGATACATTTTAAAGCCCAGCAAAAAGATTTCATTTATGGTGACTCATTAAACATTCTGAGACCAGGATGTAGCTTTTTTTAAATGTACTTTTCTTTCTTTCTTTCTTTCTTTCTTTCTTTCTTTCTTTCTTTCTTTCTTTCTTTCTTTCTTTCTTTCTTTCTTTCTTTCTTTCTTTCTTTCTTTCTTTCTTTCTTTACTTTTAAGAAGGAAGATTTCACCTTCATTTTTAGTGCTTTTGTTCTTAAATTGCACCATAGTTTTAGATGCCCAGGCATCACTGCACTGCAGCTAAGTGGCAGATTGGCAAAGGCTCTTTACTTGCTCTGATTGTTGCATCCAACACCCACCCCTTCTTTTCCTTCCTCCCGCCTTGCAGATCTATCCTTCTGAATGCCCAATTACTCCTAATGTACTCCCTGTCTCCCTTCGCCAGTTCACCAGAGAGCTACCTGATGGCTATGAGACCATTTGTTCTCCTTTAGACAGACAGACACGCGCACACACATGCACACACACTGGAAGCAACAGCGTGATCCTGAGCTATCAACACGTCACCCCTTCTAGCCAGCAGAGTGCATGCTGTGCCACAAAGCCCGTTTACAAAGTGTCAGCTTTACAGGCAGAAGCTTGGCCCACATGATGCACTCAGTCAATCCATCCTTACTGGTTGAGCTGTGTATCAATGATCCTATACCCGCGTGCTAATAAGGCGTGAGGGTCAATTCGGCACTTTTGATGAATGCAGATCTGTGCAGTGTGTGAGTGTGTGTGTGTGTGTGTGTGTGTGTGTGTGTGTGTGTCTGTATGAAGTAGCCCACACCTCCAGGTAAATTTCCAAATGTAATCAGGTGAGAATTATATGTTCCCTGATTCTCTTACTATGTGTATTGTTTGCGGATAAATTAGGTCTTATCAGCATTTGTTGTTGATGCTAGAGTTACAAATTGTTTTCTTTCCTTTTTTTGGAAAATTGCCATAAGCAGCCTAAAGGTGAGTTTAAATTTTTACTAATGAAATCACTCTTTCTGTGCCAGCAAAAGGACCTGGTAATAGCTTCCGAATGGCGCTGTAGAACAATGTTTGTCCTGTAGATTGTAAATCTGAATCGTGGAAACATATAAATTGTCTGGACTCTCTTGTGCACAAGGTGAGAGATTTTGGCATTGAATACTTTCTGTCAATCATAGCAGCATTTGCTTTATGAGTGTCCGAAGTCATGCATGAAGAACTGTGTGGATAGCACCTTCCTCCATTTGTGTTACCCTGCCCTGGGTCACAGCATGAGCAGCAGTTTTAAAAGATGCAGATGGCTAGCTTCATGCAGCTCAGAAGAAACACTATCCACATTCTCAACTGGTAGCAGTTGTATAATATTGCAGAGCTGACTGATGGGTGAAAAACATCCAGGAGTAAATATTTCAAATTTGATACATGTATAGATACATCTGAGGAGATGATGTAGAATATGAACTTTTTTTCTTGAAATATGTAAAAGGCGAAGGAAAAGAGCAAAAGCTGTATGAAATGTATGAGACGTACTGAACTGAATATAGATCAGGCCAGATTCTCTAAGGCTGTAAGGCAAAAGTGAGAGATGAGAGAATGAAAAAGAGATTCTCATTTGAGATTGTTACTGACAGCCACTTTGGTTCTGGAGCGGAATAATGATCTAGGATGCCGTCGGTTCATAATAGTATTCTTTCATACACAATGGCTCGTGCACTTGGCAACATTTTCCCCTCTTGCAGACAAAGAGTACCATAGAGAGACATTATTATAGGCCATATGCTATATAATAACTAGATTTAAAGTCATATTTTAAAGTTTCCATGAAGCAGTGCCTTCTGTCCCTGTCTGTTGAAACCTGTTCTCATACAGACTGCTATGATGAGCTACTTTTATTAAGCTTTGAGACATTTGTGCATTTGTTATGTACTCATATCAGTCAGTAAAGTTGTAAACCTATATAGACAATAGTATTTGCTTTTGTAGAGATTTGTGCTCATTCAAATACAAGGGTTTTAGTAATGTCAGCTACAGGTGTAGGCGAGATAAGGAGACCTGGACTCAGACAGCGTACCATTTCATCATGCTCATTAGGGTTAAAGTCAGAGTTTGACATTTTACAGCATTTGGCAGACGCCCTTATCCAGAGCGACTTACAACTGAGCAGGATAGGGTTAAGGGCATTGCTCAAAGGATCAGCAGTGGCAGCTTGGTGGTGGTGGGATTTGCTTGTAACCTTTTGATCCAAAGTCTAATGCCTATAAAGCTCTATAACATGCCACTCAAGATCTTTCACTCCAACTCGTAAAATATATCTCCATGTAGCTGGTTTTGCGCACAGAGAAAATGTATTGCATCCAAAGACACCATATACAATTGTGTGCCTCAAACTTTGTGGCAACTGTTTGAGAATGAACCACATATGGCTGGAAGAGTCAGGGGTCCCAATACATTTTCTTCATATAGTCTAGGCACAAATTTGGCTTGAGATGAAAAAAAAAAAAAGTGTGTAATAACTAGTGAAGTATTATTGATTAGGAGTTTTCTTTTAATCAAATTTAAATAAACTAATGATATTTGGCCAATTTGCTATAGATTCAGTCTACATTTTGGCTTCTATATAGACCTTTTTTATAATTTTTTACTTTGATACTTTGATTGTCTACATTTTAATAATCAACCAGTAAAAGTCATAAAACGTTCATGAAAGCTAAGTTTTAAATTTAACCTTAAATTTAAACTGAAAAATTTATTAGATATTAACAGGTATTTGTAATCAATAAATATTGGACAATTACACATATTTACCAGTGAAATTCCATTGGGTTAGATTTAATGTACAATTGAAAGATTAATAGTTTATGGATTTAACCCCCTTCATAAATGTAGTCCAACTGCCAGATGTATTGTGAGGGTCAATTTTACATAAAGCTTTAAAGTAAATGCAAAGAAAGAAAAGAAAGCCTTATAAATTACTTCCAGGACAGAGTTAAACTCATGCTTACAACCATTTTTTTTTTTTAAATGTCAGTAATCTGTCCAGCAGAGTGTCTCATCCAATGATATTTCTATAATCTGTAAAAAAAAAGTTTACAGGGTTAATTTGACATTTTGTTCAGATGATGGAAATAACATTGGAAAATGATGAATTATTATAGATCTGCATGAGATGTCTCTACTAGAAACAGAATCTATTTTATAATGCAGGTTTGAGAATATTCAGCCACATCAAGACAAAAATTGTATAAACTTCCCAAAATAATTTGTATTAAAATTATTATAGAAAAAATATCCTATTGTTTAAAAACTGTGTTTTAAAAAAATCTTTGTATAGCAGAAACAAAGATCTGATACAGCACAGTAGCTATTTCAAGACTACTATCAAAGCTAACTGCATCACACCTAGTCTGCAAAGATTTAAGTGGGGTTTTTGAGGACAGTTTTGATTATGTGCGTTTCACTTGGACTTCAGTTCCATTATCTTAATGCCATAGGTAATGTTTAAGTTGTTAATTATTCAATGCTGGCTTCTTTGTCTTAAGGGTTAGCAGCATATTTACAATCTCACCTCTGACTTCAAACAAGCTTTGAGCAAGAGCAAAGGTTAATGCCATGTGTACAATAGGTCTGGAAAAAAAAAAACAATTACATCTGTCCATTATGACCCCATTACAGAGACTGAAAGAGGAGTTTGGTCAATACTGTTTTACAAGCCATCAAGCCTGGCTGACTGCTACTTGTGTAAAATCATCATGAGTGCACAGGGGCTTTTAGTAGAGGAAGGATTCCAAAAAGAGGGAAAAAAGTCAAAGAAGACAGAGAGACAAAGCACTATCAGGTGCTGCTTCAAAGGTCAGTGTGAAATCAATCAGGGTTATAAGTAATTGAGAGCAAATGGGAGCCTTGTCTGTGGAAAAACGGATCACAATTGAAATATTTTAAAATCCAAAAAGAAAATGCATGCAAATACAGGTCAGAAGGTAGATGTCAAATGTAGGAAAAAATGCAATTTGGGAGATTTAGACTATGGCATGGTTGCTGGTACCAGTAGGGCTGATTTAAGCATTTGAGTAACTGTGGACTCCTGATTTTTATTTACTTTTTAATTCACAATAATCTCTATAGTTTACACAAAGAAAGAGTGTGAAAAAACACATGGTGAACAGTTTGACTGCTTCATGTTTCCATGACAGCCATTAAAGAAAAATGGGGGAAAAAAACTCTTTATAAACTTGCAAAAAAGCATTTCAAAATGCAAAAAATACTGAACCTTAGGGTGAGGAAACTACAACTGCTCACCATGGTTGTAGGCCATATTAAATTTTCCTAAAAATATTTGATGTCTAGCCAGAGAGTTACAAGAGTGAACCTGGGTCAATGGAATAGCCATCCAGGCAGAATATGAGCTAAATCTATATTTAACATATGACAGAATTATTATTTAAACATTTACAAGGCAGAGGGATTCCTGTGAAAAATGGTAAAAATGTTCCTGGCTTGGACATCAACTGTATGTCTATTCATATGCTTTCAAAATGAGCTCTTTAAACTTTTTGTCTTTAATGAAACCATTTGAACTTCATCGCAGCACAACACATACTTTATTGAAAGCACCAGAGTGAGCACAGACTACTAACAACATTTCACTCCAAAACCATAACAATTTATGGATTCCACATTGATTCAAGTATCCCCTTTTATTTAATATTTAATAAACCTAATCCACACTGAGGGTGCTAGTCAATTCAGCTACTTAATAAATCATTTATCAATGAAAATGTTGAATGAAAATGGCTTGTTGAAGACCATAAAAAGCCTTTGGAAAGTATAGAAAATGAGCTCAATTGTTTCATTTTCAGTAATATTGCTTGGATTACACAATAAAGACAATGGAATGGTAATGAAGTGGAAGTAAAGATAGAAATAAAAAAAAAAGAATGAGATGGCATTATAGTGCGTGATACTCTGTATGGACACCTGACCATAAGATTCGTATGTGCTTTTTGAGCATGGCATTCCACATTTAATCCCCATTTGCTGTTATTATACCGTCCACTCTTCTGGAGAGATGTTCCACTAGATTTTAGTGTGTTTGTGAAGATTTGTGCTCATTCAGACACATAGTTTTTCATATAGTATATGAATAAATATGTAACAGATTACTAAAAAGTACACTACAGATCTAAAAGAATAGCCAATAAACACATAGATGAAGGTCAGAAAGCTTTTACACAGAATATAGGAAGATAGATAAATGCTCAGTTGTGTGTCCTACAATCGTTATCATTGTAATAAGAAAGAATATTAACTAAAGAAGGTCTGTGGATATAGGGTTTATATAAGTCATGATGTCATCGTAAGTTTTATAATACATGTATACTGACCCGAAAATAAAATAAATAGAAGAACCACTGGAATGAGAAAACTGCTGTTATAGGTTATACACTTTTACAGAAACGAAATTTATTTGTAAATTTGTTTTGTACCCTCTGGCCAGTAATACAGCTTGTGCACTGAGGCATTGTAATAGCAATCAACAGAAAGGTCATTGGGTACACTTTTATATAATGAAGTCTAGGTGGAACAATTCCCTTTATGGTCACCTTTAAAAAGCTCTTAATTTGACACTTAGGACACTGCAAAAAAGGGATCAGTTTTTTATATCCATATTGCAGGAAACATTTTTTGTGAACAATTTGTCAATAGTCCCTTAGTGTGTTGAAACTCTGATTGCTAACATGAATTATAGCTCTATTAAAAAAGAATCCAACAAGTACTGTTAATGTGATATGGGATTTAAATTTTTTAAATTATGATTATTTTGTCAAAATCTTGTAGATTTTTATAGTTAAAAATATAGTTATAGTTTTATAGTGGGGCTTGAATCATTTTGTTATATCATTTGTATAAAATGGAAATAAAATTTAATTGCATCTCCACTAGACTCCACATTTTTCGGTAGAGTAACTTAAATATTTTGCAAACAAATGAACAACGACTGAGGTACACATACATATTGGATAGGATTGTTTTTTTTTTTTATCTTATTTTCTAGCTAGCTACCTGGGAAGGATTTTCACTAGACTTCTAAATGAGGCTCTGGAGATTTGTGCTTAACCCTCAAAAGCATTAGTGAAATCAGGTACTGATGTTGGTAGATGAGGTCTGGGGTTTAGTTGATGTTTCAGGTCATTTTAAACGTATTTCATGAAGTTGACGTAAGGCTATTTAGGTCACTTTTAAAAATATTTTTTCACACCAGCTTTGGCAAAGCATGTCTTCATGGACCTCACTTTGTCATGTTGGTTTGGGCAGGTTAGTTCCAAGTGAAATTGCATTACTACAGCATACAAAGGACAGTTGTGTGCTTCCGATGTCATGATACCAAAAACATATTTTACAATACTACAAACAGATACAATGCAATTCAATTTCACTTTTAACAACAGGCCATGTCCCAAAGCAGCTTTAGACAGATAAGTAGGTTATAAAGTTAGAATTTATATGTTAGTTATAAGTTAAGTGAATGCAAGTCCATCCCTGAGGAAAACTCCCTGAGATGGTATGAGGAAAAAATCTTATTTAAGTGGTACCTTATATCCATTAATCACAGTTTTATTGCTGTTGAGGTGCGCTGTTTAGTGAACTGTTCAATACAAAATGAACCAATTCAATGAAAATAGAACACAACCGATATTAGAATGAATAACAGGCTATTGAAAAATAAATCATACAATTGATTAGCATTCAGTGTGCCACATATTTTAGCTGTTGTTCCCAAGAGCAATAAATGTTGTTCTTAAGACTGTTACATTGTTAATATTTGTGTTTGGCTAAAATTCTGTCTGGAAATGAACTTTTATTTCCAGTACAGGATAATCTGAAGTGTCCACATGTGTGAATTGTGCATATTTAAATTGGTTTTCTGTTAGTTCTGAGTTTCTTCCCTGTAAGTGTGCAGCACTGGAGATGTGAGTGATTTAATGGTTCTAGCAACAGTTGCCTTTAAAATAAAATGACATGGCTGAGCACATATCTGCCACAAGTCATAGAACAAAACACTTTATTATCATTTGCATTAGGAAGAAACTATGTGCGCAAACACCACACAAGATGAATTTGTGCACTCATCGGTCATAACCTAACATAAAACAGCTTTGTCTTGTTGAGGTATGCACTCCACAAGACCTCTGTGCTGTGGTATCTGGGAGCAAGACTTTAGTAGCATATATTTTAAGTCCTGTAAGCTGTGATTTGAAGCATCCATTTATTAGACTTGCCTGTCCAGTACATCCCACACATACTTGATCAGATTGAGATCTGGAGAATCTTTGCAGTGTGGCAGGAAGCACTAAAGAGTCCACAGCTATTAGAGAAGTGCTATACTTGGTCTGCAAAGTGTCTACATAGGTAGGTGGTAGGTGTCAGATTAACATCAACCTGGACTCAGGACCCAAACTTGCAGTACAGAACATTCCTCAGAGCATCACACTGCCTCCACCAGCTTGCCTTTTTTCCATACTTTATCCCGGTGGTATTTTTCTTTTTTTTTTTTTTTCTTTTTTTTTTTTTTACCAGGTAAGCAACATACACACACCTGGGGATCCACAGATGGTGCAACAACAAAAATGTGATCCACCAGACCAGGCCACTTTCTTTCATCACTCCATGTACTACTTCTGATACTAGGAAGACCTGATGTTTTAAAGATCCTTTGACCCACTCATCTAGTCATTAAAATTTGTCTCTTGTTAAAGTTGCTCATATTTTCACACATTTTTCTACTTTCAACACATCAACTTTGAGAAGGGACTGTTCACTTGTTGCGTGTCAGGATTCTGTGGACCTGTCACAAATTCTTACTTTATGTTGTCTTTTGTCCGCTAGATGTTTTTGTCCCCTGTTTGTTACAGCTAATTATTGCGACCTGTGTTCTATTTATCTGTGTGCATTAACGTTCCCTGTGACTTAGATTCTTTGTTTGTTTTTTGTTGGATGTTGTCAGCCCTTCAAGTTTTGTTCCCATTTGACTCCAGCCATGTTTGCTGTTTGTATGGGACTTTGTTTTGCTCTAGTTAAGAATTTTTGTGAAAAGATTTCATCAGTTTTTTCCTCAAAATCTTTTGGAAGTTTTTTTTTTCCAAGGACCTTGAACAGTGTTAAACTTTTTTGATAATTTTCTTAAACTTTAAATAAAACAGACACATATGGAGTCTAGCTCTGTGCTCACATTAAGCTCCTAAACTTTGGAACAGTCTTCCTGACAGTGTTTCATGGCTCAGACACACTTTCCTAGTTTAAGTGTAGATTAAAAACTTATCTTTTTAGCAAAGCCTACACATAACATATGTCTCACATCATAACCTTGTGCTCCAGAACATATGATCACATGCACATTATCAACTTGTGCTGTTAATATCATGAACAGCAGCTACGCTAATTTCTCTCCACTGCTTCTCTTTCTCTTCCCATCCCGAGGCATCCTGAGGTTTGGCCAGCTCCAGTCACGTCCACCTCATGAAGATTATGGACCTTTGAAGAAGTAGATGCCGAACTCGCAAACATCCTGTACCATCTAGGGACGTACCAGTGCCAATTGAAATTGGATCTGTTCACTCAATCTCCTGTGGCCAAGTGTGAGAAAGTCTGACTACTGCACCATTGACCTGGTTCAAATCTTGACCCTGACATTGCCTAATATATCTCTGTCCTTAACAGGTGCCATTGTGCTTTTAATATTATGGCTGACTGTTGTACAGTTTGATATGTACATATTTATCTGTTTTTATTACTTTATTTTTTTGCATAAATGCAAATGCACAGGAAGTCACCACATTGAGTGTGAGTGTGATGGATATGAACTTTATTATTCTGATTTGTTATTCCTTTTGTCCTGCTGCTACTGCAGCACCCTCGTCGCCTCGTTGTCCCAGAGGAGTCGCTGTATATTACGCTCACCTTCTCAAAGTATATTGACCTTTATAATAATTGGATGGGTCCTGCGGCATGAGCTCGCAGGGAATTGATGGCAGCTTATCAGGGTGGAGAGGATGGCAAAAAAAGATGTCTGAGGATTATATAATTATATCTGCTCTTCACAGTTTGAAAGGCAGTATAATCATATCCATTAGCAGATTGCCTTTTGTTGTGGTTTAAAAGCCTCGTGTCCTAGATGCAAAAATAAGTTGCAATATTCCTCTTGTTTTCTCTTACTTGCAAACACGCACACACCCATTCACTCACACACATTCACAGTTAGCCTCTGCATAGCTGCCGTCATTTATTCCTTGGAAGGAGCTATTGCAGTGGTTGCTGCAGAGTTGCCATGGTGATCTGCCTCCGTGTTTCACAAGGTCAGTAGGAAAGTTGAGAGAGCTCTGCTGTTTTCTCATATACACTCGCAGCGCTCACACGCTGCCATATGGCTAAATGGATTTCTGTTTTTGTTCTCACTGCCCTGGTATTTTAATGGATGGGCCGGGATTATGTAACGTGCTTTTCTATTCTTTTTTCATTTTTTCTTCATCCATTTTATATTGAATACGTTTAAAATAAAGACACCATTTGTGTATAGGTGGTGTGGCCCCCGAAAAAATATTCTACAAATCACGACCAATTTTTGCTACAGTGCACATGTATTAATTCCCTTTTATAATCTGACATAATTTGCTAGTGTCTTTTAAGTTGGCGGACAATTGTAGTCCATCCTACCCAGAGTGCACTGACAGATTTCTCTCTGAGGTCTGAGCATTGGTACTCTGATATATAGCCAAAGGTTTGTGGACACCTGGCTATAATTCAGTAATCTAGTCACATTTTCTTCTTACTGACAGTGTGCAGAGGAGCAGACAGACTGCATAGCAACAACTGCAGTACAGTGACTAGCTTTAAAGCTAGAAATTGAAGTCATCATCATAGTCAGAAATAGTAAGCATGAAGTAAGGGTATGAATGAGACGCACTGTTTTAACCTCTGCATCACTGTGGTTCAATCACTGTGACAGACTGTAGTGGTCTGTCCTTAGAGGATTGTGTTTGTTACCCAAAGCCCCCACCCACCACACACAAAAAACAAAAAAAACAAAAAACAGCTTAGTTGTCAAGATAAATAATTGGATGTTTGTTGCACTATATATACTTTATACAATGACCTTTACTAATACTGGGAACACCCTTTAGTACACCCTGGTGTACTAAAATTATCACATATGCAAGTATGCAATTATTGGATATCCATGAGAACTAAATATTTTTTGTACAAATTGAAGGATTAAAGCAGTAAACAATAAAGGATTTTTTTTAATTCGACTTTAATTGTATTTACAAAGGATGCCAATATATTAGATATATTATTTTGGACACCACTGTATATATTTATGTATGTAGAGCTTCTGTGTTGGCTGGTATGTTAGTGACATTTTGTCTTATAATGCACACAAAAAACTGTGACCTCACTTAAAACCTTGTGATTGCCTTACAAATGCTTTATTCAAGACTGATTTTCACTTTGCATGTTTGCAAAAATCTTCATTAGTAGAATCATTCTTTATTCGCATTCTGCAATCTTTCCTTGCCATATGTATTCATAATTTGGTTCATTATCTAGGTATTTTGACAGGTCTTTACGCACATTGTGTATGTATTTTGTTAATGTTGTGTCTGTACTATTATACTAATCTGTACTGAACAGGCAACACCTACACTTTACAGTTTTTGTTTTTCTCTTCTTATGATTTTAAAAGCATTATTGCACTGTTTTTGTATTCCATGGCTGTGATGGTTTGCAATCCCTCCAGAGTAAACCAGCAAACATTGTATACCTGGAAAAACTCTAAGGAAAATCCACTTTTAATTTCTATCAAGAGAGTTCTTTATCCATGTTAAGGAGGTGAGCTTCCCTTGCTTTCCTTTCTTATTAGTAGGAAACAAATGAAGAACAGATAATATCTAGCCCTAATGTAAGGAACAAATCTAATTAACAATAATTACATTGCGTTGCACAAAGAACACCAATGTGCAGTTAGACAGAAATGCTAAATGGCACCAATGTTACACGGTTATTGACGTTGTTATTTGTTAGGAAATGAGACAAAATGAGAGAAAAATGTGTTCCACCCTCACTAGGAAACTACATTATATGAACAAAATTTGGGGACACCTGAACATAAAATTAGTGTGTGCTTTTTAAACATCCCATTTCGTCATTTAGTACAACTTGCTGTTATAATACCGCCCTGGTAGGATGATCTACTAGATTTTGTTGGGCTGTGGTGACAGTATTTCAGTTCAGCTTAAATGGGTTCAGTTGGGTTAAAGTCAGAGCCCTATAGAAGGTCATTCAGGGGGCACAGGGGATTGTCAATCTGGAACAGGTTTGCGCCTCCTAGTTCAATTGAACCGGAATCCAAAGACATCCTGTACTACTGTGTGCTTCCAACTTTGTGCTAACAGTCTGGAGAAGAAATTGAAAAAATGTCCCAATACTTTTGTCCACCAATTGTGCTTTCTGAAATCTTCAGAGTCTGACCCCTGCTGGTCCAATGGCTTGCTGCACGAAGGTCGCGACTCATCTCGGGTGACCTTCTATTATACCATTCTCAATAATGCTGACACTGGCTTGCCTGTGGAACCGGGATTCATCTTCATTAACGCAAGGTTTTAAGCATCACTGTCAGAGCTCGCTCCCATGTGATCAGGCTGCTATCTCCGGCCCTGTCTGCACCAATCTCTACCATCTCTCTCTCTCGCAATCCCAGCCGTTCCTCTTTAGCTCAGAAGAAGCTCAATCAGACCATCACCTGAGGGAACTGCTCCTGAAATCCACATGGACTTTAAACTACAGAAAACTAGGCCAAAAGAGATTCAAAAAAGAAAGACAGAGAAGAGGCATCAAGATGTAAAGACGGATCAGCCTCTGAAAAGCCGATTTGCAACGCTGAATGTAAACAGGGCAAGTCACCTTTTATAGGAAATGAAAGAATAACTATTTCCTAGTAAAACTTTGAAATAGAAGGAGTTGAGCAAAGAAGAACGCAGTGTGCTCATACATCTGTGTTTAGAGTTAACAGATGTGCTAATCAAGAACTATCTGCAACCTGGTCAGGGTCCTTTTGTCTGTTTTCCATTGCATAATCATATCTGCGAAAGGAAAGTTCTCAAAACAGTGTGGGGGTTTTGCATACAATTTTACACAGAAACAGTAGCAGCAATGGAGAAACTTCTTATTTTACCCAACATTTGAGTTTAAAATAAGGAGACTTAAAACAGCCCCAGCCATATAGAACATTTATGAGTTTTCTTTTGTACTCAGCAGGAAGGTTTAAAAAGGTACTGGAGATGGCTGTTCCATGTAGTTCCAAGGCAGTTCTAGCTACAGTAGTTTTGCTACATCCAATTATACATAATACATACGGTCTTCATTGTATATCACATTCTTTCTTCTGATTAAACACAGCATATGACTTTCACGTGGTATGTTATCCACACGATAATGACAAAAATTATTAGGATGCCTGATGTATCCAGTCATATGTGGTTCTTCCCCAAACTGTTACCACAATGTTGGAGGCGCACAATTGTATAGGCTGTCCTTGGATGTGGTATCATTCAATTTTCCCTTTACTTACACTAAGATAACTCAATCCTGTTCCAACATGACAAAGTAAGCTCCATGATCCTGCGTGGCCTACTATAGAGCTCTGACCTTAACCCTACTGAACACCTTTGGGATGAATTGGAACACTTACCGCACAACAGTACCTGACTTTAATAACACTCTTGTAGCTGAATGAGCACAAATCTCCATAAGCACTCTCCAAAATCTAGTGGATCATCTTCCCAGATTACTATAACAGCAAATGAGGACTAAATGTAGAATGGGGTGTTCAAAAAGCACATGCAAATCTAATGCTCATAAACATATATCCAAATAATGTAGGTAGCTTATCAAAACTGATTAAATGGGAAGTTAGTTATATTTTAGTTTTTAATAATCCAGCTTGCCATTAACGTCATTAATGTAATGTGAGTGTCAACATTGGATTTCAACTGACAGCTATAGTAGATTTGTTTTTTTTCATTACTTAAACATCCTCCAGTTCTTCAGACAGATGCACACTGTACACATCAGCAGCCAACATGTGATGTTCAAGAAACTACGAAAAAGTTTATGCTGGGTTTTTTTTTTTTGTGTTGCTGGATTTTGGTTTTGTGCCATAGTTTTGCTGCTGTTGTTGTTTTTTAAAAATAAATTGTGTCATGGTTTTGCTGTTATGTCTACACTGTGACTTTAAACTAAAAATGTAATGTGCTATTTAAAAAGATGGCTAATACCAATCGTACTGCACACAAAAGCCAAAAAAAGTGTTGTTTCCTTTCAGCGTTTGCTCTTTTCGCGCTTACCTCCAGAGCAGTTGACAGTTGGGAGTGTTGCATCACGTTGTGTGTTGTTTCAGTTTAAAAATACTATTACCGAAGAACGCTCTATAATGGGAAGTTTTATTTCTCACACTCCTCCGCGTTCCCTGATCAGTCCAATTTTTTTTTTCTTACACACATACTGCACTGCGATGCAACAGCATGCCTATTATTTATGTTTAATTTGTATTATTTATTTTTTATGTCTGTGCAAATGTTTTTTTTCTCTCATTTTATGGTGGCCATGGTCTTAAAGGTGATCAGACTCCTCCCATTTTTTTAAATCTTCGGTTACTATAGTGTCAAATTTGCTTTTAATTTTTTTACCAGACAGCAATTAGCGGTTATCTACTGACTCGTGGTTGAAACCTGTTTACACGTCCATCTTCTGCCTAATTGCTATTCATTGGCTGCAATTTCCAAATCAAAACACAACCCAAGGTCCTTGTTCAGGCACATATTTCGCTATAGTAATCAAGTTACATCCTGACATTTTTTATTCATGATGCTATGTAAGCTCATGTTAGGCTCTGACCTTTAATGTCTTTGCATGGCCTCCTGCACAGATCCCTAGTTGCTTTTGTGATGCTCTTGACTAGGAAAGGCTAATGCCATTTTACAATGCTGCCCATGTTGAGAGCCACGCTCTTGGCACAGCGTGCCTGAGTGAAGACAACAGATCACAGTGGGGGTTTTAAAAACATGAATACGTTTGAGAGAAATCTGGCATCATATGCGAAGGCTTTTCGAAACAAAACGAGCCAGTTGCTTTATAAAGATGCTGTGACGTGTATGTATTATGCTTCTAAATGCAGCTTTCCCAGTGAGCTCAGTGTTTAGATGCATATATGCAACATAAAATTCAATCTTTAGCATGGTGTAGTTTCCAACAAAACAATCAGTGATTTCACATAATTCACTATTGTTTTACTTCTATTTCAACTCATGTTACCTATAATGTGCACCTGTTCCATGATTTGTATGTGCTTTTTGAATGTCCTATTCCACATTTAGTGCCCATTTGCTTTTATAATAATCTCCGCTCTTCTGGGAAGATGTTCCACTTGAGCGTGCTTGTGGAAATTTGTGCTCATTCAGACCCAAGAGCATTAGTAAAGTAAGGTACGGCGGAGGAATGGGGTGTAGTCAGCGTTCCGATTCATCTTAAAGTTGTCCAAATGGCCCCTTAACATCTTCCACTCCAACCAATGTAAACCATTTCTTCTTTTGTGTGCTTTGTGTACAGGGGTGTTGTCATGCTAGAACAGGTTTGGGTTTCTTATTCAAGTGAAGGGAAAATTTAATGCTTCTGTATCCAATACACCCTATACCTTACGTCTGTGCATCCAAATGAGAGCCACATATGGCTGGAAATATCAGATGTCCCAATACTTTTTGTCAATTTTGTGTACTTGTTATTACCAAGTCCTGTTCGCTAGTCCTAATTGTCTTTGTATTTCCTGGTTTTGACCCTCACCTATGTCCCATTTATTATGTTTCTGCTCTTATAGACACTGATTACCAGTCTTAGCTTTGCCCTAAATAAAGCATCTCTCCCACGCGCTACGACGTGCCACCCCGCACATGTCGTTATGAGCTGCTTCTGACTCATCTTGTGCTGCCACAGTTATAGCATCGAACAGCGTGCCCAGATGCCCCTCTGCAGAATTCTCAGCATCGCTCTCTGCCTTTGTGAACACACAGGACCGGAAAGAGATGGGGCAAGGATTATCCGAACCCCTCTGTGCTGCTAGATCTCTCGTTTTTTTTTTCTACCCTTCACTTTACTCATCCTCTTTAAACAAACAGGAAGTGTGCTGTGCGAAAGCGTACACTGCTATCCCGGCGCTGCAGCATGACCCCGCCGCCAGTTTCAACACTGCTTTCTGGTGTGTCAGCCTTGATGGATGTATGGTCTCAGGGCTTCTAGTCCTGTTTATTCTGCCCAAACACTCACACACATGCACACCTCACTTAACATCCCACTAAAAGGACGTTATTAAAGTCAGGTACTGAAGTAGCATGCATCTGCATCAATGGAGAATCTTATAGAATGGTGCCTCTGACTCTGTCCTGTGACTCTGTGAGGACAGGTATCAGCAAAAATCACATCGAAAACACAGCTGTAGCCCCAATTGAGTCAGCTTTTCCAGAAAATTTGCACTAAAAGATTCCATGCGTCTTTATCTTGATGATGACGGACATCAGTGCAGAATCAGACGGAGTCAAAGAAAAAGTTGCCGATCAGAAATCGTGGAACTCTAACACCTAGCTCACAGCTGTTTGTGAGTTTCTGGTGATGTTTGATGAGGCAGGTCAGCGTTTCTGACTCTGATCATTCAGTGATGCTGATTGTTCAATCAGCTGCTGTTGTTCAAAACGAAGGCCTAGGGTTGGATTCCAATATGTTCATAATAAATGTTCATAAAAACGCCTAGTTCATTTTATGGCGAGTCCTTCCTAACCCAGCGTTAAACTTTTTTTGCTATATTGCTGGATAGGAAAGGTCAAACTTCATAAATACAGTATCACTGATAAATCTCCCACAATTTAATAAAAAATTTTTTGTTTTACATCACCAAAAAAAATGTTTTTTGTTAGCTTAGCTGGTATGGTATTTTCCTAAATGTCATTATGTCGTGCTGGCATAAAACCCAAATAAGAAAAGGTTAAAAGTAATTGTACAGGTATAAAGATGTTTCTATGCAGAAAGTCAAACATTTGAACCCTGACCTAATCATCATCTTTTTTCTGCTCACATTAGGGGTCGCCACAGTGGGTCATTTGTCTTTTAATCCTGTCCATCCTCGTCACTTCCAACGAAAACCTCAACATCTTCAGCTCTGCTAACTCCAGCTTAACCTCTTTTACTCAATGCCACTGTCTCCAAACCATAGAACATTGCAGGTCTTACCACAGTCCTATAAATTTTCCCTTTCACTCTCGCAGATACCTTTCTATCACAAATCACTCCTGCCACTCTTCACTTTTTTCACTTCTCTAACACACTCTTCATTACTTTGCACTTTTGACCCCGGGTACCTAAGCTCCTCCACCTTCACCACCTCTTCCCCCTGCAACCACACCACATCACTCCACTGCCCTCCCTCTTATTCACACACATGTACTCTGTCTTACTCCTACTGAATTTTATTCCCCTTCTCTTCAGCACGTACCTCCACCTCTCCAGGCTCTTCTCAACCTGCTCCTACTTTCACCACAAATCACATCATCCGCAAACATCATAGTCCACAGAGACTCGTGTCTGACCGCGTCCATCAACCTGTCCTTCACCACTGCAAACAGGAAAGGGCTTAGAGCCAATCCTTGATGCAATCCAACCTCCACCTTGAACCAGTTTGTCGTTCCTACTGCACACCTCACTGCTGTTACACTGTCCTCAAACAGGTCCTGCACCACCATCACATACTTTTCTGCCACACCTGACTTCTCAGCACGCTTTCTCTTAATCCATAAACACAATGCCGGTATGTCATCTGGTCCAACCGACTTTTCACTTTTCATTCTCTTAATCGCTGCTCTCACTTCCTCCTTACTAATCCTATCCACTTCCTGCTTCACCATCTCCACCTCATCCAACCTTCTCTCTATCACATTTTCCTCATTCATCAGCAGCTCAAAATACTCCCTTCACTTTTTCTAACACACTCTGCTCGCTAGTCAACACATTTCCATCTGCATCTTTTATTGCTCTAACTTGCAGCACATCCTTCCCAGCTCGGTCCCTCTGCCTGGCCAATTTATTCAAATCCTTTTCTCCCTCCTTTGTGTCTAACTTCTTGTACAGCTCCTCATATGCCTTTTCCTTTGCTTTTGCCACATCCCTCTGTCCCCTGCCACCACCTTACGTTCTCCAATCTCTTTCAGGTTGCATCACCTGCATAGAATATAGTCCACCTGTGTGCACCTTCCGCCGCTCTTGTAAGTCACCCTATGCTCCTCCTCCTTCTTAAAATGTGTATTTACCTCTGCTCTTTTCATCCTTTTATCAAAATCTACCAACATCTGCCCTTCCACATTCCTCTCCTTAAGGCCATACCTACCCATCACCAACATGGCCATTAAAGTCTGCCCCAATCACCATTTCTTGATACACTTTCCACCACTTCATCTAACTCACTCCAGAATTTTACCTTCTCCTCCAGCTCACAACCCACATGTTGAGCATAGGCACTGATGACATTTATCATCAATCCTTCAACTATCAGCTTCACGTTCATCACCGTATCAGAAACTCTCTTCACCTCCACTTTATTCTTACTGTTCTCTTCCTTCAGGATCACCCCTATGCCATTTCTCTATCCATCTTACCTCCACTCTCTTCCACTTCTTTTCCTGCTGTCTCTGTAGACGTCTTTCCCCTCTCCTTCTCCTCATTCGGCCATCAGTAGCCCAATTTCTACTGGTATCCTGTTGGCTAACAATACCTGTGGTGGTCGTTGGTAACTCGGGCCTCGACCGATCCGGTATGAAATTATGGTTCATGATCTGTTTATTTGATGTGGCACATGTTTTACACTGAATGTCCTTCCTAACACAACCCTCCCTATTTATCCTGGCAATAAGAGTGCACTGGCTTGTGCAACCCTAATGGTTGGGTTAGATCCCTGACCTAATGAGCTTGCTAATTAGCTAAAATAAATGTAGCCAAATTAATGTGACAAATCATACTTAAATGTCACAGAGTGATAAGCTCTGGTTGTTTTTTTCTGTTGTTTTTTGTTGTTTTAATAATTAGATCTTGATCTAGATGTTTTAATTAATCGAATCTCTTGCTCATTTCTATCAATATTAGACGTCTTTAGCTGAAACAAAATACATAGAAATGGAGTGGGAAGGAGGCTGATCTTATAAGCAGTTTTTTGTAACAGGAGCATATTCTGAGATCAAGTGAAGCCATAGTTTTGAGTATATTTCCATGTTGAAGCAGGGAAGTGATAAGATTTAATAGCCAAACAAAGTTAGAGTTTACTATCAGAAGCCAGCAAGTTGCAAAGAGGGGTGTTTATTTTCCTCATGAATGCAAACTGCTCTCAGAATCCTGCTCTGTGCCACACCTCTCAAAATAGCAATTCACTTTAAAGGACAACATTTTTTGAGAAAGCAAGCGTAAAGGTTTCTGCCCGTTCATTTTTTATTTATTTTTTATTTTTTTTACCTGTGAATCCTCTCTGATCCTCATCTTTTGATCTGTGCACATTTCCTGAATAATGGATTTAAGTTCATTTATTTTTGATTACTTTCATTTTCACCCCATTTTTCCACCCTGTTTTTTTCTCAACCCTCCTCTTCTAAGATTCTAAATTCTGCATGTATGACTTCGAAGGCCATTTGAAAATTCCAGATGAAAGAAAATCCTTTCAGATAAAACGCAGACGTTCGGAAAAAGAATGGCTGTAAAAGCAGACAGGAAGCCTTGAACATAAAGTCTGTCTCGCCACTGCAGATTTACGACTTAATTGTCAATATGCTTCGGCGATGCTGAGCCCACCCGACTTCATCTATCTTCTTCGATAGCCGACTCTCTTGTTTGATGGAAGAGAGGAAAGGGAAAAATGGGGTGTTTGCAAAATAACATCCTATGCTGGTATTTATCTTGAAGGATAAAAAGATCGGCTTGTTCCAGAGAGGACAAGGTGCCATCTATCAGGTTAGAGATAAATTAATTTGTTTGAGCTTTAAAGCCGCGAAGGTAATCTAGATTAGAATCAGAATTCATTTGACTGGACGGCCCCTAGTGGTGGGGAAAATGGAAAAAGTAAAGTAATTATTTAACGTGTCTTTATTTATTCTAAAACAAAGGGCGCTTTGTTTCACTGGAAAGAGAACCATTGCAGTGGCTTTGACTGTGATTTTAGGGTGTTTGCACGATTCACAGTATAAGCGAGGGCAAGTGTAACTCCGATAAAAATATGGAAACTTTTGTTTAGATGTTAAGAGCTCTATAAATGCACTGTGTGAAATGCTTTTCCATCACTGTGACTTCACTACGGAGTTATGTTAGATCAATAAAAAAAAATAAAAGAAACAAAAAAGTCACACCTGTTTGTGTAATCCCAAAAGCCTTTTTTCCCCTCGATCCCCTTGTATTGCTGCTGCACTCATGGTGTTACCTTAACCTTATTTTGTGCCGATTGTTTCCTTATTTATTTTTACTTTCGTAATAAAATCCGATTGTGCAGGAGCCAGGGATATTGATCGGCACCACACTGATGAATGACCCGTTTTCTGCAATGTGCTGACAGATACACTAAATCCTTTCCCTGAGCTCAATCTTGGCCCAGCAAACACAGCGGGCCCGTTGGCACAGGGTTTATTATATTTTTTTTACCTTGATTAACTAAAACTTTCCTGAAATCCATGGTGAGCCAGTTTCCTTGCTGCTGAGCGCTGACCTGCTGTCAGCCATTTCCCAGCCTGCATATGCTTTTAGATTCCTAGAGGTGTCTCTGCAACCTAGCCATGCTGGCTACGTTTTGCTCAACAAACTCATTGGCTGCACCTGTGATCCTCCTGGCAAGACTGCCTTTGATGGTGAAAGCAAACCGTGACTAGAGCTAGCCACTTAACTTGAAGGTACTAAGAGAAACTGGATTTGCACCACATTTCTATAAGTTCCTCACCCCTGAACAATGTCATTTAACTGTCTAGCTAAAACAGACTGTATTTCCCATGTCAGCTTGTCTTCTGTTCTCATTTATTCTGACTGTTCCTCATCCATAACATTATTTCTCCACTGGAAATCAGCTAAATGTTTAATTGATTTCCTCGACAAATGTTCTTGTATTTTTTGTCCTACAAGCCCTCATACACTGCTTTATATTCAGAGTGCCTAGCAGGCACAGACATTATTACACACTCGGTCAGTCCATAGCAAACTCCTAATGAGCAACTCCCAGCAGTTCTTTACTAAAAAAGATGTAATAATAGGTTATGGGACCAGACTTGTGACCCGAGACAAAAACCGAGAAGAAAGGCCCTTAGATGTTGGATCTGTCAGTTGGCTGAGGCAGCAGGAGGAGCAGAAGTGTCGAGTACTTTGGTGAACGTGAAATTGTTGAAAAAAAAAGAGGTGATATAGACAAAAATGTCTGTATGGACTCTGAGGTACTGGTAATGTTTTAATCTATCTATCCTGATTGTGTGTGTGTGTGTGTGTGTGTGTGTGTGTGTGTGTGTGTGTGTGTGTGTGTGTGTGTATATATATATATATATATATATATATATATATATATATATATATATATATATATATATATATGTATATATATATATATATATATATATATATATATATATATATATATATATATATATATATATATATACACAGTGTTGGGCGGTAACTAATACTGTAACGTAAAAATAAAGTAACTCCGTTACCGTATGGTGCGTTACCCGTTACTTTTTTAAATGAAATAATTTGGGCTGAAGTGTAGACTACAGTCTAACCTGCTTGCAGCAGCGTCGCATTGTAGGATTGGTGGATGAACCACTGTAAACACGAAAAAGACGCATTGTGGGCGTGTCTCCGTTTATTCAGGTCTGTGCAGCAGTAATGGCGAGTTGAGGCGAGAGCAAGACGAGTTTCTCAAAGTGGAAATATGTTCATTATTTCACTTTAGTTGAGTACAAAGACAAAAACTTTTAAGTCAAATGTAAGTTGTGTCTTTCTGGTTCGAAGCTCGTATCTACTGTGATAAACAGCAACTCCAATCTGTTGAAGCTGCTCCAGGTCTACATTGTTGATAGTTTTCATACTTCAGCTGTGAAAGGAACATTTTTAAGAGCTCAACACAACAGCAGAAGCCACATTAGTTTTTGATTGTTAATATATAATTCAGCTTGTTTTGTTATTAATTTCAGAAATCCTTGTGATATATTCAGCTTGTGCTGGTCTAACTTATATATATATTATTCTGACTTATATATATATATATTAATCCCCGATAATTCGTAAAAATAGCCGGTTCTCATTTGGAAACCAACTAACAGCAAGTTGTGTATTATCTTAAAATTCATGGAAATCTGCAGCAGGAACAAATGTTCAGGAACGTTAGTAAAACACTTTAAACTTTGTTCTCACTAACAAATTTCATAAAAATTGTAAAACACATTATTGTATTAAAGTGAAAATGTCTAGATGAATTCACTAAGATACCATAGGCGCTGCGGGGGTGCCTCCAAAATCTGCAGGGGTCAAGTTCTAAGACGTTCTATGTTCCAGGGGACCACTGTGTGTGTGTGTGTGTGTGTGTGTGTGTGTGTGTGTGTGTGTGTGTGTGTGTGTGTATATATATATATATATATATATATATATATATATATATATATATATATATATATATATATATATATACATACAAGAACATTTGTATATATGTATACATATATATATATATAAACACTTAATATATATACATACACACACACACACACACACACACACACACACACGCATTTAAACATACATATATACATACACACATTGATTTATTTAGCCATGCAAGTCATTATTAATACTAATACTAGCACCCCCTTTTGTTGGAACATGGATTATTATTGTAATTTAATTGCTGATTTGTTGTTTTTATTAATTGTTCAAACCTGTACATAAACTTGAACCTAGACATGATCAATCTTATTAAATTTAGTTTTCTTTGAATTGCTCTTTAATTAATGGACACTCACAAAGCAGAAATTAATAGATTCTGAAAAACTGTAATAAATTAACAAATGTAACCCTATTAGTTTATCCCAAATCAGTAAGACAGAGGCAAAGGTGGCACATAAAACTTATGACAGTATAAGAATGAAACCATTAAAGGAAACAGACTCTCGTGAAAACTCATTGACATCTGGTTGACATGGGATTTTAAAATAATTCCTTTTTATATCCTGGAACTATATTGTCAAAGAGTACAATTGTGTTTTTCTAGGAAATGACAGTTTCATCATGAAGTTCAATGATTGGAGACTTAAGTGCAAAATGGTTCGTGGCAATTTTTTTGTCCTAACCCATTGTCCTAAAACTGTTATTGCAATTCAAAGCCACCTCTGAGGTTTCTAAGAGCTACCATCTACAGTAATGTAATATATCTTTTGGCTGTCCAATTTGGACCATTCTCAGCAGCATTGAGTTGTTTCCAATTGATGAGAACTGATGAGAAATAGGGCATCTGGATTTATTAGGCAGGACCAGAGAATAGAAGGGCTCAGGATCCCTGGTCACATATGTCACATATGCCTTGTTCACCATAGACAACCTTGGCTTGGAAAATAAGGCATGTTTTATTTAAGCAAGAACCACAAATTGCTGCTTCACTCTTTCATTATAGAGATGATGAAGATGAAATGACAAGAAGGATGTGTACAATACGCTCATTGGAAAAGGTCGATTCGATTTAAATTGCATCCCTGCCCTTTTCATACCATACACACTTGGTAGCACCCGTGTTTCATTGTGACCTCCTGATGGGATGATGAGATCACTGCGGCAGTAATCTTAGCATGCAATATGCACCTCTGCCACCGCTGGCCGTCCATGAAGTGTGGACAACTACCAGCACCATTAAACTTTTAATTAGCAGTAGTTGAGGCGGCAGTCAGCCCTAACTAACAACAGAATCTCTAAGATCCCCAGGGGCACTGCGACGAAATAATAAGCCTTAGAAACATCAGATGGTTTTCTTTTTCCCCACACCTTTTCTCATTTTTCTCTTTCCTTGAGGGATATCTGCCTTATCATCTATTCTACCTGAAAGCAAGGGTTACACTTTAGTTTCGTTTAGACACTTTCCTTTCATTAGAGCAACACTTCAACTTCATGTTTCGTTTGATGACTTCCATCCTGGCTTCATTAGAGAAGAGCCTAATTGGACAGGTGTAATCATTTGACTTCGGAGGAATGGATAGTCATGGTATTCTTTTTCTGTGGACAAAATTTGATAATTGGTATCTAAGCTAATGATTTTATGGGTTCTTGATATCCAGATACCTGATGATACCTGAAGAATTATCTTGAACAGTGGTGTCCCAGATTTATAGAATAGCACTTAATTGAGTACATACTATTGTTCTGTATTTTAAATGGGCAGACAAATAGCAATATAGATAAGCAAATAAAGTTCATAAAACTGTAGCTTGTGCATCATTTGTAAACTGGATTAATTTGCAATTTTTTAGTTGTTGAGGTAATATTGCAAGTTATTTTCTTTATTCACTGACCATTTAGCTGACCTAGCCTTTATTCACTATACTTATGCTATTTATTGTTATTGATTGTATTTCCTAGGCATACATTTTGGTGTGCCATTCTGGAGTTACATCAAATGATCATTTGCTTTAATCCAACTACTTACTAACATTAAAACCAAGGTCCGAATTGCACATATGTATGACACTTATTTCACTCAATCTCAGCATGGCTAATTCCCACCTTAATAAAATCACTTGCACAACTCATCTATGAATACACGCTTCATGTGTATCACTTTAGGTAATGACCATGAATCTTTCTTCCAATGGGTATGTGCTCTGTATTTAAAGTACACCCTCTAGAAAATGTCCTCGGGTTACGTTTTTATGATGGATTATTCTGTTCTAACCTGCACTCCCCATTTAGTTGGCATACAGCTGCTGTCCAGTGCTGACGTTTTTCATCTCGTAAATCTCAAGCCTACCACCTGAGCCTGGGAAAATGTCTTTCTTCACTTCCAATCTGAGTTCTGATGATGATCTTTGTCTCGGTGGGTCCTCCGAGACCGCTCAGGAGTGTGTGTTCAGCCGTCGCCGCAAATAACCGAAACACGGCCATTAATCAGTCTGCTGTAGTAATGTGTAAGAGCTCCGGCCCCATAGGACTGCTTTTTTGCAGGTAGAAAGACAGGAAGATGGACAGAGGTGTCGACTTGCAGTGTTAGGAGTGAAGAGGTTACTGCTTTATTTGTACCATTGCTGATTTACCCTCTCACTATACAGTCACTGTGGATTAGACTTGACTTTGACACTAAATTTGAAATCAGGGCCATTCTCATGGCAAACAGATGTGTGGAAAAGACATTACTTGAACTTTACATCATTCTATTCATTTTTATTAGTTATAGCGCTTTTAACAGTGGACACTGTCTTAAAGCAGTTTTACATTATAAAGATGTATAAAAGAGTGTTTTCTTTGCCTATAAGGCAAAGAAAACATCCCTGAGATGGTATGAGGAGGAAACCTTAAGAGGAACCAAACTCAAATAGGAAACCCATCTTCATTTGGGTCCATCACTGGTGAGGTCTGCATCTTACATGGCCATCACTGTTGAGGTATGCTGTGGTAGGTGCTTAAATGTATAACTGTTCATGCAATCTGTGGTCCTGAGCCATTGTAGAAGAATGATGTTATTAATTACAATCCAAATCCATATTAAAAGTTATTGAGCTGCTCAGTTAGTTCATGGACCTTTAGGCTGTTAAGGTAGAACCATCCCCAGCATCATCAGTGTGTCACTGTTGTGAATATAATAAATAAAAAACTGGGGACTATAAATCTGTCATACACATATTCTTTAAATCAAATCACCTTTACCAATAGACATTCAGCTAATTTTATATTTGTCAGATATAAAGTTTTATAAAGAAGCGACAGTCTCAAATCTAAGACGAAATTAAAAAGAAACCAGGAAACAGGAGCTTATCTTCTGATTAGAAGCATTAGAGTAAACTATTATACCTTTAACTTACATCCATTCCATTGAACTGAAAATATTCCTATTAATATAACTCAATAATAGAGATATGAGTGCAGTTAAAGTCCGAAGGGTATCCATTTAAGACATAAAAAAAAAAAAAAAACACCTTTATGGTTTCTATGCAGTATTTAATATTGCTTTACGTAGTATTTGGTTTAATATCAAACACAAGTCAAATACACAAGTATTCCACAAAAATTTAAGTTAGAGTCTATCAGAAAGGCTAAAGCAGGATGTCGGGAAATTTCATCCCTCACGGTGAGTGTTGAATGAGCAGAGGATGGAAAAGGTGCCCCACAGACACTTCAATAAACTGGGTCTTTTCTTTCAAAGTGTGTGTTTGTCCTTCTGTCCTTCCATCCCTTTTATTTGTATATGAAATACACAAGTATTCCACATGCATCACGTCTATTAACTCAAGAAGCCAAAAGGAAAGTAGACAGTGATAATCAGGAAGATATGCCATGTTAAGTAATTCCTATTGCACGTTTTAGTTATTTGGCACACTATTTGGACACTTGACTTTTCCAGTGATATGCGATTCTCCCCCAAACTGTTACCACAAGATTGGTTGCATACAATGGGATGTTTGGGATGTTTAAAAAGCACATATGAATCTTATGATCGGGTGTCCACAAACATAATTACATATAGTGTACTGTTAGACAGTTCCTAATTAGCAGTTTTTCATTTGCAGACTGTAGTCATATGGTACTTGCAGATTCAGTCCTGATTGAAGTTTAACAAAAATGTACATAATGCTTCAGTTTTCTCTCCATGAAAGCAGCTCCCAAACCTGTTGAGTCAATACATATGAATAATACAGAGGAGGGCTTTGCAGATTAGCTACAAGCACTAATCATAAAAAACATTAATACACACGAGATCCCAGCGTGTTCAAAGGCAACGCTTGTTTAATACAATTTAGCCTAGATTGATCTAGATGAATATTTGTGAACCGTAATGGAAATAAACACCAAGAGCCTGATTGTCTGAACTGCAGGAGACCTGGTTACTGAGGCGAGTTGTACGACTATCTCTAAACGGCTCCTACAGTGCACTACGCAGGGTGCAGAAGTCATTAGGTTTTGCCCCTACGTAGAACAGGAGACCATTTAAGATTTGTCCAGCTCTCTAAACTTTCGCCATTGCCATGGAAACAGCTATTACTAAGGTTGATGACGTGTCTCTTCATATTGAACTAGATAGGAGCCTGGTCTTGTCTGACTTACAGTAACTACATTGAAGAGTTGCCAAGATGGCCGCTGAGTAGACGGGCTGAGTGGTTGGTGTTTCTTGGACTAGCAGCCTTTCTGCTGTAGTGATAATACTGTATTAGCCTATAAAATGCACAGGGTCAGTTGGCTCATGAAATGCTAAAGGAACTGAATACTACCTTTAGACTGGAAAATGTTTCACATGTTTTGGTATAGCAAATTTGTCTGTGGGACTCAGGAGAATAATATGATTATTAGGTAGGAAATTTTTATTAGCAAGAAAAATTAGCTTGGTTATTATGTTTCCTGTGGGGTTCATTTTCTGGGCTTATTTCTTATTTTGAGTTTATTTCAGCATTTTATGAAACAACATAGAGAAGAGATGAATGGCAAAGCTAGCCTTGGGGTGATTAGCATGCTTTGCAAATAGTTGTGAAAAGCTTTTCTTTAACATCCTGTCTGAGGACTATAGCTATTAAATATTGCACTTTTATTTTTTTAAGAATAGCTTATATTACATGATGTTAAATACAGTTGTAATTTGCTTTGCACCAACCGATTTATCTACTTACAGGATTGTTGAATGTTTCGTTGCAGTTTTATTTAAACAATGAGAAAGTCACACTAACTATTATTAGTATTAGCAACAATGGAGGGAATCAGGGAAACAGCTCAGCAAGGACACAAGCAAGTGATTCACTAAGCTCAGCTTTATTTGGTCTATGGGAGAAACAAAAAACCTTGATTACATGTCTTCGATGTACAGCGTTTTTTTTTTTTTTTTTCCTCACATTTCCTCATAGTGCATTTATCACAGGCTTATGAGCAACCGAGAAAATGAGTTTTTCATTGTTATTCCACATCTTAGCTGTACTGTATTTATGACAACAGGGGATTTGCGGCATGCGCGTTCTACTTTGAAATAACATTGCATTATTTTTTCCCCCTCTTTATGTCCCTAAATATCACTTCCAAGCATCTGCTTTATGCGCAACTTCCGTCAAGTTCTTTCTTTTTTTAATGGTACATCAAATAAGCTTACGCTAGCATAATTACAATATTCCTCCATCAATCTTGTTGCATTCTACCACAGTTGCTTGTTGGATGATTCAGTAGGGCTGCAGGAATAGTTATGCGTGCATGTTCGTCCACGGGACAATACACGTTCTGCCTGCCATATTTTGAAGGAGTACATGTTTTTTTTTTCACTGCAGTCGTGATGACGCTGCACGCTGTCGCCCACTGGAAGTTGAACCGCACTTTTAAAACAACTCGCAATAAATCATCGCATCAAAACGATTCATTTCCTGTCTTTCTCAGAACTCTGTTATGAATGTGCCGCAGACACCAAAAGCGAGCTTCGAAAATGGCTTTCCTGGAGTAACTGCATTTCATCACTGAAATGATTTATAGCCTCCATTAACCACTGAATAAACATACAGTCTTTTGTGTAATAGGCTAAAGTGATAAATAAGTAAACTACAGCCAGGTAAAAGGAACATTTACCACCCAAAAACATATCGATAACAAAAAAAGTAGGGCTGTATGAGTTAGGTCTAATCTTGAAAGTCATTTAATGACTTGGATTGCATCTGAAATATTTACATTTTGCTTGGAATCATCTTATATTTGGGAATTGATCTGGCTCTAGTCTCGATTTTGACGTTTTCTTGTGGGCATCCGAATATATGCTGCCTAAACCTGCTGTCCAGAATAATTATGTAATTAGGATTTATATTTAAATAAATAAAAAAAATAAGTCTTAAATAAATAAGTCTTAATATTGACTTCAGCCCTGGCATACAGTACCTGGATTTTTGTGCCTGTGTGTTAAATACAGTTATGAATCTAGACTATGTATCAAATAAATGTTTTTATGAAGCCTTTTATCCTTCGACTAGAATTAGTGTTCGTGACTATGCTGCTCAATGTAACTGGACAAAAATTTAAGTTAGAGTCTATCAGAAAGGCTAAAGCAGGATGTCGGGAAATTTCATCCCTCACGGTGAGTGTTGAATGAGCAGAGGATGGAAAAGGTGCCCCACAGACACTTCAATAAACTGGGTCTTTTCTTTCAAAGTGTGTGTTTGTCCTTCTGTCCTTCCATCCCTTTTATTTGTATATGAATTGCATCAGGCTTTTGTTGCGTTCACAATGGCAACAGCGTTCACACCAACTTTTGTAGCTTGATATTTACACAGGTGGGCTGAATGTAAATGCCGTGGACCTACGTGAAATGCCATTGATCTGTGACATTCTGTGGGTGGAAGCGTAGCGGTACTTGCCTTTTAATTTTCATCGAGGGCACGTAATAGCCGACCGGCACATTAAAATTGGTATACGCGACTCCGAAACAGATGGATGGAGAACAATGGGAGGGAAAATAGATTGGCCTGAAAGTTTGAGGAGAGATTGAAAGGATGAGGCACAGGGCTATAAATCAAGCACTCTTGTCAAAACAAAAGCGAGAGGAGCCATGGAAAGAGGAGAGCGTGGCAGTGAAGCACTAGCTCTAGTCATCTGTCTACGTGAGGACGAGGCTATTAGTGGGATGACGGCGCTAGAAGACCTCGATGAACCCCTTTTTTTGTTTCTTCTACACTTTCTTTCACTCTAACTTCCTGTCTCATCTTCCTGTAGTTAAATATTTTAGTAAGCATATTAACAATCAAGAAAAAAATGGCCTTCATTCTTTTAGAAAAGAGTATATATGGAACTATATTATATGTAAGTCCTTGTGTTGTGACTGGTAGTATTAAGTTTTTCAGCTACCATTTCATCATCAAATTTAATAGCAAAGTGCAGATTTTACCGGCCAAACTCTGTGTTCTGGTTATTTAGGCGTTGTTTTATTAAAAAATGTAGTAGTTACTTTTTTTCTTACCATGAACAGGTGTGGATTCTATGGCTGATTCGACTGCTGCAACAATAGAACAGAACAGGTATTTTTACAGCTGATTTTTGCAACAACAAAAAAATAGGCTGATTTGTAAAGTTATAGGATGCTTACAGATGACAGAAGTGTTGGTTTATTCTCATTGATTCAAATCAATCGTTTCACAGTAATGTGGCACTATTCGTGAAATCGTGATGCGGCAATTTAAAACAGAACCACTTGTAATGATGATATTTATTCATGGTAATTGACAACCTGTATTATATGCAGTGAGGGCAGAAGATTACAAAAACTACTGTCATACATAGTCTAAATAAGGTCCTTTATTTCGCTGTGCATGTTTTATCCATCTCAATAAGGGGTCTTTTTCAGCATGTCTGTTCTCCTCCCAGCTCCCAAGATTGTCTCTGCTAAATTGCCCCTATGTTCTGCTATAAACACATTGCTGTTCGGTTAGTTGTGTAGGCTCTTGTCACTGTCTGCATTAAAGCAATTACCAGGTATCCTGATTTCATGATTTTCTCAATGCATAAAATTTTTTATATATATATATATATATATATATATATATATATATATATATATATATATATATATATATATATATATGTGTATATAAGCCACTATGAAACACTAATGCGTTTGAAAATTCTTGCCAGGAGAATCTTAAAACAATAAAATCATTACTTTCCATAAACATGACAGTTTCCCAAATCATTATCTGGACCTCTGCTGTCAACAGCGCAAAATAGCTGACAGGCATGCAAAGTGAATGTGAGTCAGAAGTGGTGATGGAACACAATGTCATGAAATCTCTGACAACATTGTTTAGTCATGATCCAGAGCCTGTCTATGCTGATGTCAGTGTCACATGTCTGTATCATCCAAAGCTTATGTAAATAAATAAATAAATACAAGTGAGGCGGTCCTACTCGAGACCCACTCCTTAGGAATAAATTATAAAACCAAATTCATACAATCAAAGCTCGCTTTCACGTTCTCTCTCTCTCTCTCTCTCTCTCTCTCTCTCTTTCTCTCTCTCTCTCTCTCTCTCTCTCTTTCTCTCTCTCTCTCTCTCTCTCTCTCTCTCTCTCTTTCTTTCTTTCTTTCTCGCTGTCTCCCTTTGAAATGGATTCCGGCAAGGAGCATGCATTGGAGATAAGTCTCCCAAGGGTACTAGATAAAAAAGCATGCAGGCAACAATTATTAAACCTCCTGAAATTAATGATGGCTTTTTCCCTTTTCTAATAAGGCATGTTAATTCATTTCACACAGGGAATTCTGTAATGTCATATTGTATTTATATTACTGCATAAAACATGAATGTGAGGGTATATGGTAATAAAAGACGGATGAAACATTATTAGAAGCTGTGATTTGAACATTTTTTAATAGAGCTACAAGTAAACTTGTACCAACAGTTGGTGGGGTCATATATAAGAAATAGATACAAATGATATGAACAAATGTTTGTGAACACCTGACCTTTTTTTTTTTGACATCTCATTCCACATTTAGTCCCCACTTGCTGTTATAATAACCCCCACTATATAATAACAACTAAGATGTTTCACTAGATTTTGGAGTTTGCTTGTGAAGACTTGAGTTCATTCACCCACAAGGGTGTTAGTAAAGTACTGATGTAGGGTAAGGAGTCCTGGGGTGCATGGTTGAGTTTAGAACTCTTTCGAAGGCCAGTCTAGATTTTCCACTTCAAACCATTGTAAACCATACCGTGGATTTGTGCACAGGGGATGTCATGCAGAAACAGGTTTGGGTCTCCTAGTTCAAGTGAAGTGAAAATGTAATGTTACCGCACCAAAATACATTTTATAAACTAGATTTTGGAGTGCGGTTAAAGAGATTTGTGCTCATTTAGCCACATGGGTGTTAGTGATGTATGTGAGGTGAGGAGGACTGGGGTGCAGTCAACGTTCCAATTCATCCCAAAGGTGTTCAGTAGGGTTGAGGTCAGAGTTCTAAAGCAGGCCACTCTGACTTGTGTATCTGTTCAAACCCATGTCAAAAAAGTGTTGTTGGAATGCAGGTACTGGAACACAAGCTCTAAAAATGTCGAATGTGAAATAGAGCACAGTCTAATACAAGCTGTGAAGAAAAAAGTGTCAGTGGAAAGCATTGGACAGATGAGGAAGAAAGAGATGGGCTTCACATGTGATCTGTTGTGCACATGCTTAGGGAATCTACCTGATGGAGAGTGCAATAAATAATAGAAAAATTGATAAGAATAGAAACATCTATCTTTAGAAACTGGGAAGTTGAAGATTACAAAAATATATTGCCTGTTTGTCCGGTTGGGGTTCATTTATGCCCATGATGGTCCCAGATTCCTATTCTCGGTTGAAAGAAACGGGACTTGTGTGCTCTGAGATGCTTTTCCGCTCACCACGGTTGCATATTTGAGCTACTATGTGACAGACTCTCATAGGATGTTTTTTTGTTTTTGCAACATTCTGCTTAATCTCTACAGACTGTTATGTGTGTAATTTTGTAAATTGCCGTACTGTAAATTATAAACTGTGAATTTGTGAAATACTCAAAAACAGTCCTCCGGATACCAACCACAGTGACACCAACCCACCCATTCTAATGTCTGATACAGTATGAACATTAACTAAAGGTCTGTATCGACATGAGTTAATGCATTGCACTGGTGGATTTGATGCTGTAAAATGTTATAAAAGCCCGACTTTTATCCAAACTTCATGTAACTGCTACGAAGCAATCGCCTGCCTAACTGAAAACGAGTCAAATATATCAAAGTCAAAATACAAATGGAGCTCTGTGCTGAATCAGCCCTTTGGAGCCTGAGTGTTTGCTGTGGTGTGATTTAGCACATTGGGAACGACACCCTAACCATCCTAAATTAATTAACTGGGCTTTCTGCCCACTTTTAGAAACATATCCACTGGAGTGAATTTATCCTACCGGAAATATTACTTAAAACAGCTGAGATTGGTAATCAATGGCCTCATGTGTTGTTTCGTCTTTCATCAAAATAAAGATAAAAGTCCTGCTTTTCGATTTTTAGTTCTGAACAGAAATTCTGAAATGATCTTAACCCTAATAAACAGTGGATCCACTTAAAGGCCAAGAAAGCTGCAAATTTTCTAGATGCAGAAATGTAGAGGACAATATTCTAGCCATTAAAAGTGCTGGATCAAAGATTGTCCCGTCATATCCATGTCATTTCAGTTGCACGTACCAATCATAAGGTCAGATGTCCACAAACTTTTGTCCATTTAGTGTATGTCTGGCTCCTCACAAGAGACACTTGAAAGCCTGGTAGTCTTGATAGACATGGTCTGTCCTAATAAAGGAGTTTTTAGTTATAATAACAACATGCTGGGCTGAGCTTGTGCTAACTGCATGCTTTCACAACTATGACCAACCTTCTTGTCGCCTCCATGCTGGATTCCCTAGCCCCACACATGTGATGTGTGTTTTTATTCTCGCCTCTAATCACACACATAGACACAAGGTTCTGATCTGTCGCTCTATTAGACCATCAGACTGTGCACACCCCGAGTCTAGATCTATATCAGTATTAGCCTCGCTTAACGACAAGCGCAGATGGAGTCTGCACAGTTCTCCAGTGTGCCTCAGTTGATAAGTCACAGTAACAAGGCAGCCTCCTGTGGGTCAGCAAGCCTGTTTTCTCCCAATGTCTTTTAATCCCGTCTTTGGGAAACAAAAAGAAATCTGTGCAGTGGAGATAAAAAAAAAAAAAGGCTAGAAAAATCCATACTCATCCAGTAGGCCTGTCCTTTAAGACTTCTACTTTGAAACAGCCACAGGGATCAATGGCATTTGTGTAATTGGCTGAGCGAGTGGGTCTAGTGTAATTTTTTTCTTTTTACTCCTAAGTTTGATTGATCACAATGTCAAGTGTGGATTTGTCCGGCAGGGAGCACGAAAGGGACAGCTGTCAGTGCAACGTAGTCGCAGCGTAAAACAGTGGCACCTGCTAGAAAAACTGCATTTTGAAGAAATAGCAGGCAGATTGTCGTGCTGTAACCATTCTAGATACATATTGATTAGAGTTTGTTATCTATATGAGCTGTCAACGCAAGTTGTGGCCCTGAAGATTAAGATCAATTTGATTATAATTAGAAGTGATAATGTATATTTTTAGTGATTAATGGCTATGGGTTACATGTGATCACATGCCCAGGACACATGGTGACACTTAAGATGAACCATTTTCAACAGATTAGCATGCATGCTGGTTTGAGCTGAAAGATGATTGAGAGAGCCATTTGGTGTTGTACAGCTGATGAACACAGCCTCGACAATACGCTCCAGTTTCGAGATAAAAAAAAGAAAACAGGCTTCACAAAACAAATGGTCTGCTAAGACATTATGGCACTTCGATTGCATTTGATCACAGCTCTGATTGCTGTCATTTGGTGTGCAATTAATTGGCCTGTTGGCCAAAACTTACAGCCTCATTTGCCTGCAGTTAGAACGTTCATCTGTTGCACTAAGCAGCTCGATAGGAGCCTAGAGGCTAAGCCACTGCAGCCGAGCCTGCCCTTGAGCATGTGTGTAATTCCCCCTGCCACCTGCTTGTGGTTAACCAGAGGAGATTTATGCAGTGTGTTTTGAGGTAGGGGGCTTCACACACAGATGGAATATGGGCCTTTAGGCTGCTTTATGAACACTGCATTCAATTACACAGAAACTAGATCTCCAGTGTCTCGGTCTTCACGACACTCAATCTCTTACTGCTTTGAAATGTTAAAGCTGCCACTTACTCTCCTTTCTGTTCCTTTTTGCTATTAAACAAACAGACGTTTTACTACTTGCCACAAATCATGACAGCTTTAAGAGCCTGTTTTTTTTTTTTTTTAAACAGCGGAGCTGGGCTTTAAGTGGAAGATTACCATATCATTTTTTCCCCCTCTTTCCTACATATTCTACATTTAAACATGAAATCAAATATCAAACTTGTCTTTTGTATGCTAATGGCAGTCTCAAGTGCTCAAGTAAAGGTCAGGATTTAGTTAATGGGACTGGAGCGTGCTTTCCAAATGCTTGAGCGAGGATCAATAAATTGACATGTTTATATGTCGCTCGTTACGTACACTGAATTCTCTTGTCACACAGACAGCAAGAGGATTTTCACTTGTCTATACTTGTCCCTAGATTCAATTTACTTAAAAGGCAATGAATGAGTGTGGATCCTGTTTATATATTTAGTTCTAATACTGTATACAGCATAGACTATGGATATTTTTTCTTTCACTATCTTAGTCCTGCTGCCACTGCTGCTGCTTCATTTATTATGAATGTAGCATCTTTCGTTAAAAAAAAAAAAAAAAGGAGCAACATTTTCATCCAGTGGACATATTGCACTATGCTACAGACATAGCATGGCCGTGGGATGACCCTGATATTCTTAGCTTGGTTTAAAAACTAGTGCAAGGTGGCATGAGAAGTGAAAGTGTCATCGAACAACATGTAGACATGAGATTGTGGCTGAGTTTAACTGTGTAGATGTGTTACTTTATTAATTTTGGTAGATAGAAGGTGTAGAATATTATTATTATTGTGTTAATTAATACTGGTAATAGGAGACCTAATACCTAAATAATACTAGTACCAGGAGGTCTCATTACAATTATATTTCTTATTCAAACTATTTTGTGTCTTAAATGCAAAAAACCCTTTTTGTTAAAAAAAAAAACAAAAAAAAACATTTTTAATATTTATAAATGTGACATGCCTTTGAACTAGAATTTAATTAAAATGTTCTCTTATTTTGTCTGTCTTCAAATGTGTCCTTGAAATGTGGGGTTTCCTGAAAAAGAAAAGATTAGTTAGAAATTAAATTGAATTGAAACTAATGAGTACAATTGTTTCTGACAATCTGTTTTTTCCTTTTTATATAAAATTTGGGGGAGTGGTGGCTCCAGCGGTTAAGGCGCTGGGTTGCCGATCGGAAGGTCTGGGGTTCAAGCCCCGGTATCGCCAAGCTGCCGCTCTTGGGCCCTTGAGCAAGGCCCTTAACCCTCTATGCTCCAGGGGTCCCGTACGAGGGAAATACCAAGGTCCGTGACGTCGGAGTGACGTGGGGCCGCCTTCCCGTGGGCTCACCACCTGCAGGAGGGACCGTAAGGGACGGTGCTGTGAGGATTGGGCAGCAGTCGAAGGCAGGGGCCTGCTTAGACTGCTGCCCCCGCGACCCGAATTACGGATAAGCGGGAGAAAATGAATGAATGAATGATATAAAATTTGATGCTCAGTGTTTAAGCAGTATATTTGTTAAAGAATACTATAGCAAGATATTTTATTCACACAAATTAATGTTCACACATATAATGCTATTATATGCCAGCTAAGATTATATTTTGGGCTGATTAAAATATTAAATCGTGATTATTCGCATGATTGACACGAGTTAACTAGTGATTAATTGCAATATACAGTTTATATACTGTTTATAAACTGTATTAACATACAGTTTAAATTTACATTTTTAATACTCTAATCAACATGGACATGGACAAATATGGATGCAAAATATTCTTGTTAATGTTTTAAAAGTAATTATGGTGTTTTTATTATGAAACACACACACAAGGGAACTTGCTATGTTTCCACACAGATTTGTGCATCATGGCGGATTTTGGTGCTTGATTTGGAACTTGGCACATCAGTAAAACAAATGTTTAGTGATTAAAAATGATTTTCATCGAAAGATGTTTTTTTTTATTTTATATCTGAGTAAAGAAACGACGTTGTGAATAAAAGAGTGTTGCATTAAAAGTTTTAATTTCTTTTATTTTTATTTATATTTGTAATAAAAATAGTCAAACAGAAATGCACTGCGTTAATCGGGTTAATAAAATTGGTGCCGTTAAAATTAATTTGCGTTAACGTGCTAATTTTGACAGCCCTAATGAATATATTATATTGCCACATAATACCATGTTGTAAATGAGCGAATTCCAATACAGTGATTGGGGTTTAAAATGGCACAGAGGAAGTAACGTGTTTCTCCTTTGGATCCTCTGATGGCTGCGGCTTGTATGAGTGCATATGTGTGGGTGTTTGCAATCCTGATAAGGCAAGAAGGAGCTAGCTTATATATTCCATTTAGCATGCTGAGCTGTGGGGAGCTGCATGTAAAAACAAAAAGGCGAAATAGTACGGCAAAGTTCAGCACATTGCTCCGTTTGGCATTCAGTAGTTGCTCGGTACCCAAGACGTTGTGATTTAAAACGCTGTAATTAGTGAAGATTGATGCTTTATACAGATTTCACGCCACTCTTTAGCAAGACTCTCTGGCAAATGTTTCTATGTTTGTATGTGATTGACAAGCTTCGGTGCAAGATGTGTGAGTGTATCTGCATTACCGTTTGATTAGGACATGCTTTTTACAGGATAAGCCATTAAAACTCTCAGATACACATCCAGCATGATGTACAACCCCTTTGACTACAGGTATAAATCTCTAACAGTTAGTGCATCTGCAGTGAGAGTTCCTACTTTTCATTAGCAAATGTTACCGGGGAGGTAGCAAAGTCCTACAGAGTGCTGAGAAGCAAGCAATAGGTCTCTATCTTGGTGTTTGTGAAATGATCTAAGCAAAAACCCTACCAAATGAAATTTCGTTTGTCATTGTACAGCTCCGTCCCGAGCTCTCGAACCTCCCACTGATCAATTTCCTGTCTATAATGAGTCTTATTACAACAACCCATTGAGAGGGAGAGGCTTCTCCATTGCCACCTCAGCAGAGCACAGGGACGAAAGATTATTTTTGTATTGGCACCCCCATGAATCGAGAGAATGCTAAGACAGGGAAGTGTCTGCTTCCTAATAAATGATCCTAGGGCCTTGACTTTTTCTTTTGGAAATGAGCGTATTGAAGAAGATAATTTAATTTCTTGTTTAAATGGCCCAATGAATCAGATAAAGAGCACACGCTCGTAGGCAAAGTGTGGCACGTTAAATTAAATGGAAGCACAGGACAGAGGGAGTGGGGGGGGGGAAACAATGTGGGGGGGCGGGGGAGGGGTTGTAGTACTTGAATCGATGCTTCACCCATCAGCGCCTCCACGCCTGCCAACTCTGGATGTACGATGACTGTCTGTACCATTATGCAGTGAAGAGCAGGCACTCACTTTTAATTAAAAGTAAACTCAGCCACCTGAGCTAGCTTCTGCCTCTGCCCATTTTACTGATTTCAGCGAGGATTACAGTCAAGCTGAGTTGAGTTTGTGGGAATTCAAGAGCTAGCATTCTAATTAAATTCGCCACATCCACAGTCATTACATACGCACAATGCTTTTTTTTTGTTTTAGTTAAAGCACACACAAGCAGTCCTATGTATATATTTTGCCTGCACATGCACTGGACATGCATTCAATGGAAACGTCCACCATGGAAGTTTTATATGCATAGACATTTAATTCTAATGCTAACTTGTTGGTTGTTATCTTAAACATGAGAAAGAATAATCAAATGTTTGATTCCTGTTCTTTTTTCAATTTCACATACTTGAAAGCTCCAGTTTTTTTTTTGTTGCCACATTCTGGTGCTGTTAAATGCCATATTAATAATAATTTTCTAACATAAAAACAGGGAAGACAAACAGTGGGCTTTGTAATGCAATAAAGCAGCTGTATGACCTCTGACCAGGAAAAACACGCACACACATCCTGTCAACATATTGTTCCTACTCAACTTATAGGATTCCTACTCTGGATCAAGTCTTCTGAACTCTAAAGTCCTCCAAGTTCAACATCAAATAAACATGGCTGCAGAATAACCACACCGATAGTAAACACATCTTGATACAAGACATATCACAGTCAAGCGGCCTTCCTATTTCTAACAAAAGACAAACATGGCGGCATCCATGCTTTTTTTTATTTTTTTTTTTATGCATGTATCTTTAGATTCATGTCACTTTCATGTCAGCAAGCTATAGTTGCTTGGCATTATGGGTAATGCAAATGTAGATTATATAAATTTGAACTAGACAAGGGTGAGGACAGTAAATGAGAATTTTGTTCCAGAATAAATCTCAAATCCACAATGAAGCACCCGTGTTAATTATTCCATTAAGTAGAAGCGCTGCTGTTTCCTAATTCCTAATGCTAATGTGCTGTTTATAATACCGAGCTGTACCACGGCATCCATTTTTTTTCAGACAAGCAGGTGTTTGGTGTCTATAAAGACTATGTTACGTGGAGGAGGCATGTCGATGGAGAAAAACAAGAGAACGATAGTCCGCCACTGAGAAGAACAACGTGTAGATCATGGTGATTAAATGCAACAGGAAGCTCCAGGAGGTGATGGGTGGGCAGAATGGTACTTAGGCCTCTACCAAGCACAGATGGCCCATGGCAGTCTGGATCGTGTCACACTGAGCTGGGAAGGACCCAGGGGCCAGGCGTCTCCTCCCTGGACTGTCACCAGTCATTGATGTCAGGTGACGCTGCGGGGAAGAGACTGCTCATTAGGTTTGCCTCAATTTTCTTCAACCTTCCAGGATAGAGAGAACAACATTCAATTTGTGTCACTCATTAAGCCCCTTATATCCAGTGACACTTAGCAGAGGGCTGGGGCTGCCGCATTGCCTGCAATAATGAAACGTACAAGACGGCTGGCACTATAGTAGAAGGCCATGGCTCTATATAGGAAAGTGTAAGTTTGAGCGTGGGTATTTATTTTGAGACAGCTAAGTATAACCTTGCTGTACCACAATATATAGAATAACCGCTTGGGGCTGTTGGATTATCTAACTCGTGTTAATGTGTGATAATTGCTGTAGCTAAATTTGGTGGATTCATGTGTTTGTGTCTTGAATAAACTTACTGTTTGTTTCTCTCTCTCTCTTTCTCTCTCTCTCTCTCTCTCTCTCTCTCTCTCTCTCTCTCTCTCTCTCTCAGTCTGTCTTTAGGGATGCAGGGAATTGTCCTCTGGCAAAACACTATCTCTAATTACTATTGTGTTTCTGCATGATGATGTGCTGCAAAACTGACGCATTGTGTGAAAACCTTCAAATGCTCTGCTGTACATTTACGTAACAGTCTTATTATGCAACCTTCTGTTGTCTTCAGACAATATCAATCCCGCAGTGTGGACAAAGACTATCTGTATCTGTTAAGCGCTCCTAACATTCGTAGCTGTGCTCAGATTGTGGGCATGGCCACAATGGAGGTAGGGTGTTGGCATTTTTATATGGGTTTCTTTCAGGTTCCTTACCGTTTTTTTCTAGAAGTGGAGCCAAGCCTTGGCATTCAAGTGCTAAGTCAGATCAAGGAATAAGTCATCATGTGCTATTTATCAGATTAAAGGTAAAGAGCTAATCTAATCTAATAATAAGTATAGTCAATTTACACATACATGTTAATATTTCAGTTCAGTTTCACACAAGATGAAGTGCAGAATATTTTCATTGAGGGTTTCAATTTAGTTTAGAATTTAGAATTAGTTTAGAATAAAATATATTCTCAAATCTCAAATTTCACAATGCTGAAATCTTTTTTTGGTGCACACAACATAAACTTTGCCTCTGTTATTAGGGAATGGTCTGTATTTTTACTTTTCTGAGTAATTTAATCTGAAATGACTGGTTGCCATTGGCCTCAGACATGAAGATTAATACTGATTATCTGAAAATTAATACTTTGTAAAATAAATATGAAAAAATAATTGTTTAGTTTTCAGGTGTTTTAATCAAGATTTAGTCAAAAATAAAAGTCAAAAGACTTAAATCAGAAGTGCAGACAAATTTGTGGAATGCGTTCAAGTCTTGCATGAGCAGGTGTGTCGAAATATTTAACTGCTACTCTGATTCTTCCCTTAAATTTCATACGTCTTTTTTTTATTTTGTTTTATTATTTACAATATTCCCCTTGGCTAGTTTCTTATTCAGGGGGTGATTCCTATTATATAACAGGTGAGTGCAAAAGTTACCCATTATAACCATTGTCTTTGGAATAGAAAAAAAAGTAACTAAATAGTAGTTATATCTAGCATCAATAACCCAAAATCAATAGCAAAAGTTTTTTTAAAGTACATTTTATACATTTTGCAGTCTACAGACATGAGGCATATGAGTTATAACACATAGAATATACAGTATATATATATATGGCCAAGCAATCTGATATGGAATATGAATATGGATAGCCAAAGGGTTGGAAGCAGTTTTGTATTGACTATTAAAAGCCTATCATGCCATACACTATTTGATCATGTTTGCTACAATAAGAACTATGTATAAAATACATTTTTGATTAATTTTGTTTTCTTTTGTCCTAAGGGGATGCAAACTTTTGCATTTGACCGTGTATTTTATATGGCATTAACTAACACTGTAAGGGATAATAAGCCGTATATCTTTGATCAGCACTGCAACTGTGTAGCTATGAGTTGTACCTGATTTGAATAAATGTGTAAGACCATTAAGACTGCATATAGGCGATTAGTTGATGAGGTAACAAACATGTACCTGCTTTTACACATGGCTTGGTTTGATATAAGTATTAAGCAAAAATCAGGAATTTCTGTAGGTATATATATAATGTATGTGTGTGTGTGTGTGTGTGTGTGTGAGAGAGAGAAAAAGAGAGAGCACTGGTGCAAAACCTCAGCCACAGAATCACCTAAGCATCCGATTTCGAACCACTTACCTGTAATTTAATTTACTAAGGTACGTTATGAATTATTCAGCTTTATACATTGTGACATTACACGAATCCTCGGAGCCACAGGCGGCTGCTGCAGTCAATCTCTCACACTAGCTCTGGGACGTTCTGGATGCCAGTGACGACTCTGTCGTCTCATTAACCCTTCCCGCATTTCGACTTTGTGGCAGGCGTTTCAATCTTTCCCAACGTAAGTTTGTTACTTTTAATATATTTTGACTAATAGTAGCCACTACAAAGCTGCTAGTGTACAACCTGTTTATGATACAGAGAAAATCTTTTTGGAGAAATTGTGGGGAAAAAAGTACAACACAAATAACCAAAATTGTGAAACAAGAACCTTAAATGTATGTAAGAAAAAAAGCAAAACTGTAACACTTGCAAAAGCTTGACAATGGTACCAGAACTTGAATAGGGGCACTTGAAAGTAGGACCTGCGACATGGTCATGTGACATGATGGGTAATGGCATTGATGGTTCAGTGGTTAAGGCTCTGGGTTACTGCTCATAAGGTTGGGGGTTCAAACCCCAGCACCACCAAACTGCCACTGTTGGGTTCTTGAGCAAAGCACTTATCCCTATATGCTCTAGGGGTGCTGTAACAGGGCTGGATCTATTGCCGACAAGCTGGGATACAGTATTTGAAAATTACAATTTCTGATTAATAAAATACTCAAAAAAATGTAGTTCAGCATTGATTTCATAACCCTGACACACAAAAAAAATTGTTTCACGTGGTTTAATCCAGCTTTTAAATACCGAAGCAATAGAGTAACCATGTTACTTAATAATACATGAATATACACTTATATGGACAAAAGTATTTGAACATCTGATTTTTCCAGCTATATGTGGCTCTTTCCCAAACTGTTACTACAAAGTCGAGACGAACAATTGTATAGAATATATTTGGATGTATACGATACATTTTCCCTTCACTTGAACTAGGAGACTCAAACCTGTTCCGGTATGACAATTCCCCTGTGCTAAATACATTTTCATGAAGAAATGGTTTACCTGGGTTGGAATGGAAGATGTTAAGTGGCCTGCTGACTCCACCCCAGGCCTCCTCACCCTGAATGAACACAAATCTCCACGCACTCCAAAATCTGGAACAACTTCCCAGAAGAGTGCAGGTAATTTAAAGAGCAAATGGGAACTGAATGTGGAATGGGATGTTCAAAAATGGCAAACCAACCTTATGACCAGATGTCCACAACCTTTTGTCCATATTGTGTATTAACCATATCAGAATAAAGGCCACTGGTATAAAAAGAGTCAATGTTAAACTCTACATACTTATACAGTACATTGCTTTATTTTGTACAATAAGGGAAACAAATGTATTTTATGAAAATGTGTCAAAATATTTTTTGTGATTTAACCATATTCTAATTTACATTGTTATAAATAACCACCCAATCACTATTAATAGTTTCAAAAGATCTCAGCATTTTTGACCCATTGGCCATGAATGTCATTGAAGAAAAATCGAACAGAGAAGCAAACCGAGTTGACCTTAACTAAGCTTCCTTTACCGCTTTTGTGTTTGCAACCTGACTTTCGCGGCGCTCAAATGTTCCCATGCTAAGTGCACAGGGACTTTACTCAGAGTGGTGAGATTGCTTGTGACATCTTGATACAGTTCAATCCGCCCCAAGTATATACTATTGCACTTGGTTCAAGACTGTACTGATGAGAAGGTCATGTAATGTTTTGATCAATACAATCCAGCAAATTTCATTTTAAGATGCACTTGGTAATATGCTTGCCTGATAGACACAAGGGCTCCATTTTAGCATTATTTATGAAGTGCTATCACATTATTGTCCAGTCAATTGCCCTGGGTATCAGAACTCCAATTCAACCCAGTCTTTTTTCCATGATCAAGCTTTTTGAATACCTAGGATTAATTCCGATGACTAAGCCGTTTTTTTGGAAATGCATTCATTTATAGGTATAAATTATTATTAATGTAATACAGTATTTGCTGACAGATGATTTGGTGTGTGCAGGTAAACTGGCACTCTTCAAATGCCAGATGCAAATGATTGCTATTAAACTGGCAACCCAGTGTTGCAGTTAAATCGGCCCAGGTTGCTACAGCATCACTGTTTGCATTCATCACTGGCTGCAAAATGGCAGACTGATCTATTTATTCATGCTGCTATGCTCTTGAGGGATGCACACACTGTTCTTTCTGTCTCTGCTTCCTTCTGTTCGTAGAGTAGCATATGATTTGCCTGTACAGTATTTGAGAGAAATGCGCAGCAAACAACATTGTCTATTTGAGAACACTTTAAATTCAGTAGATCATGGGCAATCAACAGCTACACACTATTTAGGAACATTTTAAGTTTGTGTACATGTTGTCATGCTTGTGTGTGTATGTTTGTGATTGTGTGTGTGTGTGTGTGTGTGTGAGAGAGAGAGAGAGAGAGAGAGAGAGAGAGAGAGAGAGAGAGAGAGAGAGAGAGAGAGAGACTTGATAGGAGTACACCATAGTGAAACAATGGTATGTCGAGAAATGTTGTGTGACAGCACAAAAAAATTCTTTTCCTCCTTTCCCCACACTCTCTGGTTAGACAGACTTTGGCAATGCCTGTGCTTGCCAACCAGGACAAAAGGTGACACCTAAGAGCACTTACACACACTCAAAACACACATGCAGGCACCGAGTGCTCATCTGCGGTACTACTGTTTCCTAGCAGGCAGGAGTCAGGTATTGCCTCAGGCTGTCTAAGCCAAGCTTAAACTGGGAAAGAGCGCAAGAAAGACTGATTAAGGAGAAAAATAGATAAATAAAAATCTCTATTGGCAAAGTTCATGGTAAATCTTGCCTCAAATCTATCTGCCTTGTGTTAATCAAAATGACTAGACGTTGTGTTTGGAACTCAGGTATCTTTAATCTCTCTTCGAGCAGTGTTCTTATCCAACCGCTCATCTACATGTGTTCAAAACCACTGTAATTGCGATTATTCTTTCATTCCTCTGGGGCTGATGCGAGGCGATAAAACCAGGATTACAACAGTTAAAGAAGCGGGACATCACTGGAATGATAATTAGATGTCAAACCTTGAACGGCGAGGCACCAAAGCCGCATTATATTAACACATTAATCATGCCGAATTGTGGCACGTCCATCCATGACAAATCAACCTACAGTCTGTGTACAGCGTCCAACACAAATCCAGTCCAATCTACACCTGGAATCGATTAGATCCTTTGACTCGATTGCTGTAGTCAAGACAAAAGCTCCACCTGCAAGCAACCTGTGTCTGCTTCTTAATCATTGGGACATCTGTCTTTATTGACTCTGCTCATCTGTTAGATCTCTCTCTTTCTCTCTCTCTTTCTCTCTCTCTCTCTCTCTCTCTCTCTCTCTCTCTCTCTCTCTTGAAGGCACCTGCTCTACCCCTCCCTTATCAATGCAACAAACACAGGGAGACAAGCAGGATTTAACAGATGTTTTGTGCAATATGTGCTTTTTTCTTTTTTTTTGCAAACTTACCTGCAGAATGAAGACGTTGCTTAAAATAGCAGGAGGACTGGAAAGTCTCGAAAAATAACGATAATAAAAATCTATAACAGAGGATGGATAGTGGTAGAGGAGATGGAGCTAGGATATTTGCATTTGTGGACTCTGTAATTATTCACAGCTGCCTGGTCAGCCCTCCAGTGGTTTTATTTTTAGAAGGATAAAGTATACCATTTTTCAGTAGGTACCAAGAACAATGTGAAATTCCTGGAACAGATTTACCTCTAATCACTTCTAATGTCAGTTTCAACAGTAGTTTTGATCAGACTCTACTGAAGGAAGTGTGTTTGAGACCATGGGAAAGAAGAGCTAATCTATTTCTGAGCTTATGAGCTTTGGGACATGTTCAGGGTTTTCTTTAGATGGTTTGTCTCAGGTGACAAATTTTACTTGGAGCAACCTGAAACATTATATCTTGTTCCTGAAGGCTACAATGTAGTGCAGATTATAAATTGGAGATCATTTTATAACCTTAGCCAATTGGGAGGAAGTATGTTATTAGTTTGGTGGGTTACGTGGACAAATTCCTTCATCTTGATTCTGTCTAGCTTTCTAAATGTTATTTGGTTTGCCCCTTTAATATATATACTTTCTATGTGAAACCCTAGAACAAAATAAAAGGTTCCATTTAGAACTGGCTAGAATGAATGTTTGCAGAACCTTTTTTCAAGAATAGTTACCAGGAAATACAGGCAGGCTTAATAAGTCATAAGTATGTTCAAGTTTGTAAACTTGAATAAAGTTTTGGAGAAGAATAAAGGGTTTAATTTGCACTTCATGAATTTTGGAGACATCAGATGAAGCAACAAAGAACATCTACAACAGATTTCCATCAGATGTTCAAATTGGCAGGAAAATAGCTACAGATGGGTGACAGATTAAAGTAAAAAAAATGGTTGCTCTGTTATGTTCTGGCATTTTGCTGGCATGTTTTGTGCCCATCAAAGAAAAGAGTCTGTACTCTAATGGGTCCGTTAAATGAATATTTTGGTCAAAACACACAACTTTAGAAAATCTATGCATGGCTATGATTGCTCTGGTGGATTTTAATTTATATTTGTATATAACCCCCAAAAAGGCAATGGTTTTACAGGTGGTAATGGTTTTACCAAACCTTTTTTTCTTCCTGACTGGTTTCTTTCTACTTATGAGTTTTGCTGGACTACTATGTCCATTGGGGCATGGGGCAGTACCTGCAACCCACTCTGATTGCACAGGAAGTCCAGCTCCTTCAGCATGTCACATTTATATGTACCTTTGCAAGGAGATTTGATGTGTCTCCAAGTACAGTTTCAAGAGTAAAGAGTAGGGAAATACCGCTGGACAGTTACACGAGAATACATATCTGCTCCTTTGTGCAAAGAAGAACAGGAGGAGCACTGCCAACAGGCTATTGATTGCATGAGGGTGGCATAAGGTCCTGACATCCTCTAGTGGGACCTGTGCTCACAGCCCAGCACCATGTAGCTTGATTTGGCATTTGCCAGAGAACACCAGAATTTGGCAGGTCTGCCGTTGGTGCCCTGTTTTCATCATGGATAAGACCAGGTTCACACTGTAAATATGACAGATATGAAAGAATGTGGAAATGCCTTTGGGAATATTGCACTGCTCACAACATCAACCAGCATGACCGGTTTGCTGTTGAGTCACTGATGGTCTGGGAAGGAATTTCTTTGGCGGGTTTCATAGATTTTCACCTACTAGCCAATGGTCTTCTTAATGCTGTTAGGTACTAGGATGAAAGCCTCGGAGCCATTGTCAGACCTTATGCTGGCACAGTGGGTCCTAGGTTCCAGGTGCATGACAATTCTAGACTTCATGTGGCACATTGTTTAGCCAGTTTCTGGATGATGATGTAATTGTTGCCTTTAACTGGCCCTCACGTTCCTCAGGCCTGAATCCAGTTGAGAACTTTAGGGATGTTTACCCTGATCCAGGTCTGGGAGGAGGTCCTCTAGGACACTATCTGCCATATCATCAGCCTGCCCAGCTGTTGTCTGGAGTGCATACAGGCACATGGGGGCCATACGCACTACTGATATTACTACATTACAAGTTGCTGTCATGCAAGTTGGATCAGCCTGTAATTTATTTATACATTTTTTCAGTGTGATTTTGAATCAAACACTGATGATCAGTGTTGTGCTTGTTACTAAAAAATAGTAACTAGTTACAGTTACTCGTTACTTCATTCAAAAAGTAACTCCGTTACTTTGTTTATTACTTACACCAAAAAGTAATCCGTTACTGTTAAAAGTACCTTTTTAGTTACTTTTATAAAGAACCTTCTTTAATGGTACCATTAATGCCCTTTTATGCGTTATGATCTATACAAACACAAAACTGACTTAAACACAGTAATTTTTAAACACTATTTTATTAAAATCAGACCAGCACAAACTGAATATATCACAAGGATTTCTGAAATAAATAACAAAACAAGCTGAATTATATATTAACAATCAAAAACTAATGTGGCTTCTGCTGTTGTGTTGAGCTCTTAAAAATGTTCTTTTCACAGCTGAAGTATGAAAACTATCAACAATGTAGAACAGAACACCGGGTTAGCTTCTAGCTTCTAGCTCCTCAGGCATGGATTTTCTGGAGGAGTTTCAACAGATTGGAGTTGCTGTTTATCGCAGTAGATACGAGCTTCGAACCAGAAAGACACAACTTACATTTGACTTAAAAGTTTTTGTCTTTATACTCAACTAAAGTGAAATAATGAACATATTTCCACTTTGAGAAACTCGTCTTGCTCTCGCCTCGACTCGCCATTACTGCCGCACAGACCTGAATAAACGGAGACACGCCCACAGTGCCTCTTCTTTGTGTTTACAGTGGTTCATCCACCAATCCTACAATGCGACACTGCTGTAAGCAGGTTAGACTGTAGTCTACACTTCAGCCCAAATTAATTCATTTAAAAAAGTAACGGGTAACGCACCATACGGTAACGGTAATGGAGTTACTTTATTTTTAAAAGTAACGCGTTACAGTATTAGTTACTGTAAAAAGTTACCGTTAACGCGTTACTGCCCAACACTGCTGATGATTTTAGTATTCATTGTCAATTAGTGCATCATTTACAAAATGTATATAACTCAAGACTTTCAACTTGAATATTTCATACATGAGGTCCAGTGTGTGATTTTAGTGCTCCTTACTCTTTCCTTTCTGAGCAGTGGATTTCAGCTATATGCTTGAATATGTGCAATGTATAATCTTAGCCCAAACAATGTTTTTGCTCTTTAGCTTAACAACATTCTGAAATATAATAATAATAATAATTAATAATATTAATAAGCAGTCATAATGACAATAATATATGGACTCTGTAATAAAATCTGGGCAAGAGTCAAGCATCATCATGCACCTAATGGAAGCATGTTCGCCTTTCAGAGCCCTAGACAGCAATGAAGGCTAATCAACATAACGAGGAACAAACGATGCAATTATCTTTCCAGTCTAGTTGTCAAGCCAAGCCATGTGTTTAATTTCAGGGTACAAGTAATTAATGATCCAATCATTTATTTATGGTGCTGGAGTTTTGGGAGCCAAGAAGTCGCTGTCCAAATTTCAATAAAAGTTTTAAGGTCAAACTTTTTTCCAAGATTGTCAACAAAAGTAAACAATTAATTTATGCAGTTTTTGGGGCAATGGGTTTGGAATAAATGGAAAAGGTACCGTATTCCCTCAGTGTATATACACACAACCGCAACTCACCCAACGTTTGCCAGACCATTCACATGTCTGAGCATGCACACACACACGCACATACACACACAGTTGGCGGGGAAACAGTGCAGAATTACTCAGACCACTAAAGCAACTGCGCCAACACAGTAGCCAAGAACACAGTTAGACGGCAAGTGGGGAGAAGAGAGGAGGGTCGAGGGAGAAAGAGGAAGGGTTTGGATGCTGATCACTTCAATGAAATGACAGATGCATCCCCCTGAATGCGCGCACACACACACACACACACACACACACACACACACACACAATGCTTTCAGTGGCACCCCACAGACACCTTATTTTGTGACCGCTTTTCCCGTGAAATTTCCCTGCACAATGCATCCCCTTTTCACCACGAACAGAATCCGAATCTGCTCTATTCCTATGTGCCCGGCATGCCAATTATAACAAGCAACAACGATGGAAGAAGAAGAAAAAGAAAATACAAAGAAACAAAAGCAAATCAGACCAAAGCTCGAGGATCTCACACACTTGACATTCTTGTATTGTTGATGGATTTTTTTTTCCACCCGATGCCAAACCACAGAACTACAGCATCCCTTAACACTCTGCAATTCTTATTTGCAATTTTTTTTCTTACCTATGATAATTCAGATTCAGTAATTTTGCACCTTAAGCCATAATTAACAGACAGTATTGCATTTTAAACACCACTGCCTTGCTAAAGTTCGGAAAGAAAGAAAAACAAAAACTTCCTTACCCATGACAAGACCAGAAACATGTGATGTGTGTGTCTCAAGGCTTTGTCTTTTCTTCTGATCTTCCTTTTCCCCCTCTCCTCCCGGCTGTTTTGCCGTTTTTCTTTCCCCCTGATGATTCTGTGCTTTTTCTAACGACGCCACTCTAGCGCACCTTTTAGGATTACACACAGACCCAGTCTTTAGCCCCCTACCTACAGCACTGTGTCTTTATTACTGACACTGTGTAGGCGTTCTACAGAGGACGGATCTGTGTGCTCTCTCCTCTTTCTCTCTCTTTCTCTCTCTCTCTCTCTCTCTCTCTCTCTCTCTCTCTCTCTCTCTCTCTCTCTCTTTCGCACACACTCGCTCTTAGGTTGGCTTTTTCTGTGTCTCTCTCTCGCGCGTTCTCACTGTGTGACTGTTACTGTTAGAGATGAGTCCACAAAGTGGCAGCAAAACCTTCACACACACACTCTCTCTCTCTCTCTCTCTCTCTCTCTCTCTCTCTCTCTCTCTCTCTCTCTCTCTTTCTCTCTCTCTCTCTCTCTCTCTCTCTCTCTCTCTCTCTCTGTATTTCTCAACCATACGCTATTACAACTCATCCTCTCATCCTGTACCTTTCGTCTTCTCTTCTCCCAACAGTGTTTTCCCCTTGACTCTCTCTCGCTCACCCAGAAAGTAAAATGTGGTATTTTGCAGTCAGTCACCTGCTCCCTTTGCCACCAAACAGGGCTGTAATCACATTTGCACAGTGATGCTGCAGCGAGCCACCCTCCCCGTCACAGTGCAGAGACTCTCACTGCAAAGACTTTGATTAAGCTGAGCTTACACCTGACTTTACAGGAACACAAACACATTTACTCAAAAACTGTCATCAACCACATGGTCCCTGCTTCAAATAGACAAGCCATGTGCTCAATTTGCTGCATTGCCAAATTTATGATGAATCACGAATAATGGTGTGATTGCTGTATGGATGTACAGATGTCGGGTGACTTTTTGCGGCACAAACTCCATTGCAGTAAAAAAAAAAATGAATACATGAATGTATTTAGCATTAGTGATCACAGGGTAAATGTCACCTAATATAACACTGCATAAATATTACTAATGTTCTCTATGAAAAGTTCATAGGTTTTCATGCCATCTGTCAACATCGTTATGACCACTGACATATGACACTTATATTACCCTATGCAAACATTATGAAGTTTTATGTAGCCCTATAAACAGTACTTTAAATTGCTGCTCTACTCTTGGGCTTGCAAATTGCCTCATAGAACATCAACTGATATAAGGTGCCTATATATTTATAAATATTCATGTAGGATTGTCATTTAGCCTACCTTATATAAAGTGTTCACATAACTACATGACACCTGCATAAGACTCTATTATTATTTATGTTGAATGATATCAGTCTTCACAACATAACCCCTCATGGACATTAATAAAGTCCTATGCGGTTGCATTCTGTCCTATGAACTCTTTGCTTAAGGGGAGTGTTTATTTAGATACATGACACCTGCATTAACCTTCATTATTATTTATGTAGGGTAGGGGTGAAATTCTTTGGGACAGGGCTTTCGATTCGGTACACACATGTAACAAATGCAATCCTTTTTACATGTGGAACTTAGTTCATATCTGACTTCCCTTGGACTTGAGCGCAGTTTCACTGTTTTATGTTTTTTTTTTTGTAGTATTATTTAACCGGAAAAGAACATACACAACAATGCGAGAGATATAAAAAAGAAACTAAAGTGTCACTGTGACACTGTGTGCTGTGGCTACTCACTCCGTACCAGAAATACAATTTGTAGTGCACAGCACACTTGTATACACATCTGGGGTCTAACAAATGTAAACTATGAAATTTTTCCATATATTTAATTTTATTTAATCAATGCAAATTTTGCCAATTTATTTGATTACTAAATTGAATCAATATATAAAAATTTTATTGCAATAATTTGAGTTATTACTTTTGTTTATTTTATGTTTTATTTTTTATAAAATATTATAAATCATTATTTTATATATAATATTTAACCAAGCTTGCATTTTATTTAAAATAGTAAAAAAATATATACTGTTGATGTTTACAAATGTAATTAATAATAATCTGCATTAATAAAAGCAACAAGCAGCTTTATTTTTTCCCCTAACTGTACAGAAATTGAACCGAACCGTGACTTAAGAACCATGGCATCGAACCGTGAAATTTGTGTAACATTTTTTATATACTTATAAAAAATTTATATATATATATATATATATATATATATATATATATATATATATATATATATATATATATATATATATATATATATATATATATATACAGTGAGGAAAATAAGTATTTGAACACCCTGCTATTTTGCAAGTTCTCCTCCTTAGAAATCATGGAGGGGTCTGAAATTGTCATCGTAGGTGCATGTCCACTGTGAGAGACATAATCTAAAAATAAAATCCAGAAATCACAATATATGATTTTTAAACTATTTATTTGTATGATACAGCTGCAAATAAGTATTTGAACACCTGTCTATCAGCTAGAATTCTGACCCTCAAAGACCTGTTAGTCTGCCTTTAAAATGTCCACCTCCACTACATTTATTATCCTAAATTAGATGCACCTGTTTGAGGTCGTTAGCTGCATAAAGACACCTGTCCACCCCATACAATCAGTAAGAATCCAACTACTAACATGGCCAAGACCAAAGAGCTGTCCAAAGACACTAGAGACAAAATTGTACACCTCCACAAGGCTGGAAAGGGCTACGGGGAAATTGCCAAGCAGCTTGGTGAAAAAAGGTCCACTGTTGAAGCAATCATTAGAAAATGGAAGAAGCTAAACATGACTGTCAATCTCCCTCGGACTGGGGCTCCATGCAAGATCTCACCTTGTGGAGTCTCAATGATCCTAAGGAAGGTGAGAAATCAGCCCAGAACTACACAGGAGGTAGAAAGTCCCCCCCCCCAGTTAGAGCATTGAAGATGGGTCGAGGCTGGGTCTTCCAACATGACAATGACCCGAAGCACACAGCCAGGATAACCAAGGAGTGGCTCTGTAAGAAGCATATCAAGGTTCTGGCGTGGCCTAGCCAGTCTCCGGACCTAAACCCAATAGAGAATCTTTGGAGGGAGCTCAAACTCCGTGTTTCTCAGCGACAGGCCAGAAACCTGACTGATCTAGAGAAGATCTGTGTGGAGGAGTGGGCCAAAATCCCTCCTGCAGTGTGTGCAAACCTGGTGAAAAACTACAGGAAACGTTTGACCTCTGTAATTGCAAACAAAGGCTACTGTACCAAATATTAACATTGACTTTCTCAAGTGTTCAAATACTTATTTGCAGCTGTATCATACAAATAAATAGTTAAAAAATCATACATTGTGATTTCTGGATTTATTTATTTTTTATTGTCTCTCACAGTGGACATGCACCTACGATGACAATTTCAGACCCCTCTATGATTTCTAAGTGGGAGAACTTGCAAAATAGCAGGGTGTTCAAATACTTATTTTCCTCACTGTATATATACAGTATCTCACAAAAGTCAGTACACCCCTCACCTTTCAGCAACCATTTTAGTATTTCTTCTTAAGGGACATTCATTCATTCATTCATTTTCTCCCGCTTATCCGTAATCCCCCGCCTTCGACTGCTGCCCAATCCTCACAGCACCGTCCCTTACGGTCCCTCCTGCAGGTGGTGAGCCCACGGGAAGCTTCTTAAGGGACTTTACTAAAGAAATGAAACTTGGATATACATTAGAGTAGTTAATGTGCAGCTTGTATACCAGTATCTATACCAGTACCTGTCCTCTGAAAATAACTAAAAATGCAGCCATTACTGTCAAAATAGCTGGCAACAAAAGTGAGTACAATACAAATTTGTGTATCTTCTATTAGAGCAGTTAAAATCTGTTGTTAAGTACAATTCTCTCATACTGACCACTGGATGTTCAACATGGCACTTAATAGCAAAGACTCTCTGAAGATTTGAGAATAAGAATTGTTGCTCTCCACAAAGGTGCCGAGGCTATAAAACGATCTGTAACTGAGTCAAAGTACAGTGGTCAGGCTCAGGTTTTCCAAGACAGGTTCCACTCGGAACAGACCATACAGTGTTCATACAGTGTTCAATACAGTGTTCATAGTACAACATGAACACCTGATATAACCCTACATAAAGTATGAGTAGAGTTTTGTGCAGGTATCATGTGGCCTTATAAACAATTTGCCTAAGTGGAGTGTTTATACGGCTTCCTACAAAAGTCTTCAGAACTACTGACATAACCCTGTATAAATAAGAATAAAGGCTTAAGCAAGTGTCATGTAGCCCTATGAACACTGTCATTAAGGAAATAAGGATGACTTCATGACACCAGACTTTGTAACTGGGGGTACAGCTGCATTCTCAAAATCACATAATGATCATAGGACCTGTCACAAAATTTTTCTTGTGATTAAAGTGACACTGTATTAAACTTTCTTTCGGCTTCTCCCATTAGGGGTCGCCACAGCGGATCATCCGTATTCGTGATTCGCATGTTCGATTTGGCACATGTTTTTACGCTGGATGCCCTTCCTAATGCAACCCTCCCCATTCATCCTGGCTTGGGACCGGCAATAAGAGTGCACCGGCCTGTGCAAACACTGTAGACAAAGGTATTGGGACACCTGACTTTTCGAGCCATATGTGGTTCTTTCCCAAACTCTTACCACAAAGTTGGAGGCACACAATTGTATGGCATCTTCCTTAACTTGAACTAAGAGACCCAAACCTGTTCCCATTTGACAATGCCCCTGTACACAAAGCGAGCTCTATTAAGTTATACTTTACATGGGTTGGAGTGGAAGATCTTGACAGGCTTGCAATAAAGCTCTGACCTCAACCCTATTGAACACATTTGGGATGAATTGGAACACTGACTGCACCCCAGGATTCCCCATCATACATCAATACATAACTTTGCTAATGCCGTTGTAGCTGAATGAGCAAAAATCTCTCCAATTACCCTCTAAAATCTAGTGGAACGTCTTCCCAGAGGAGTGGAGGTTATTATAACAGCAAATTGTTACTAAATAGGGAATGGGATGTTCAAAAAGCACATATGAAGCTTATGTTCAGTTGTCCACAAACGTTTGTCCATAGATGTTAATAGATTGATAGAAAGATTGAGAGATGGATAGATTTATTCACCCCAGAGGGAAATTCACTATATTGTGCATAACACCAATCATAAATAAGAATTACACTTTTCTCTTCAATCGCACTACAATGATTTTCAGTCTTGCACCTTTTAGGATTCTTACTTTAGCTTTTTTGATGTCATGTCACATTAAATTGCCGTATATCACGCTATAATCTATGTCAACCAAAAGAGTGTCATAACAAAGCATCTGTGTCACTTGGCTTAGATGTTATCCAAGCTGACACTGAACACGACAAAAGCAATCTTTATTCAATTCTGGCTTAAAATTTATAGTTTGTAGTGCGTTATGTCGAGTCTTTCATAAACTTATGATTGCTACCCTTAAATAAATAATTACTAGAAGTTGTATCACACTCCAATACTAGTGAGAATAAATATTGAGCAAAACGAGGTCTAGAACATTCCTGTGTGATGAAAGGAGGCAGTCGTGGCAGGAAAACAACATGCTTGTTGTAAAATAGGAAAACAAAAAAAGAATTTGAGTAAATAAAACCTCTGTATGTACATCAGGTGCCTGCCAAAAATTAGTTGCACTAATGTTAGTGATTATAGCCGTTTATTGTTTATGGAGTTAAATGAGCTGCATCAGGTATGAGAAATTGGCTGTGAAGGAAATGAGGGAGTCCCACTGTTCATGAAATTTCAATTCAATTCAACTTGTCTATATAATAGACCTTGTCAAAAAGCAGAAAGCTAGATGTAGATTTCGTCCCTAATAAGAGGGAAAAACAACTTCCAGGGATGACATAAGCTACAGATGAACCAGATTCAAAAAGAGATTGTTTACTGGAGTACTGGAGTTTTCTACAACGCTATACTTTTTTATACATTTTAACACCAACTAGGGTCTTGAAATATTAGTTTGAACAATACCACTGTCCCCCTGCCTAATCTTACCCTTTTTACCTCTTCATACATACAAACTGGCTTAACTTTAGTGCACAGCCTTCTTTCCAACAAAAGAGACCAACCCCAGTGTGCTTGCAGCCCATCTCAGATATTGCTCATTGTGGACAGACTTCACACCTGGCTTTATTACAGAGCAGACACAATCTCATGATCTTGTCCAGCTCAGGTGTCTACGGCCAATTTGGCCTCTTTTCATTCCCCATCACTGTGTGAGGGGGCGTGTGGCCGATAACGCATGCTTCACCATTACCTCTCTGATGTCTATTTGAGCAGATCAGAGATGATTTACTCCTAACTGGGAGTTGCTGGTAGCCTCTTTGAGGCTTGATCATTTAAAAAATGAGAAAGATTGAAGGAAAGGGGAAAAATAAGAAACGGGAAGAGTGATGGGGAGGCGAGTATAGAGACAGGGGAGTGTTACAAATTGCATGGCGCAAGGGCATGGTGCCAAGCCACACACTTGAAAAGCTTGCACTTAACCCTGGCCTCTCCTTCTCCACCCTTCATATTTCTCCCTCTTGTTTGGACAGAGTGCTCCCCTGAGGCAGAGACTCTCGTTCTGTGTCAAAGCAGCACAACAAAATTGAGCATCAGGAGCCATTTTATACCCGTTTTAGGTGGCATGAGGCAGCAGTTTGTGCCTCCTCACCGAATACACAATGGTGTCAAGAAAGAAGCTATAAAAGGGAATGGAAAGGAAAAAAGAATAAAAAAAATAAAGCGAACAATATTTTTTCTCCACTCGGCAATTAAAGCATGACACAGACTGTCTCGGCATATGCTGCTTTGCTTAATATCTCAGCTGACCTTTTAGACCGTATGGGCATGATTTGAAATGGTTACATGACATAGAGCAGCATTTGGACTGCAATGACTTTCTGGCTTTCTCTGCTGGAAATCTCACACATACCAAACAAAGTAGCACAACCTTCTGCATTCAAATGCAATTAAAAATACTAATGAAGATTATATAGGCAATTATTTAGTAGCAGTGGTGGACAAAGTACACAAACTGTGTGCTTGAGTTAAAGTAGAGATACTTTAGGCCAAATATTACTCCAGTAAAAATGCTCTTTTTATACTTTTACTTGAGTAAAAGTACAAATGTATTTGCCTTGAAACTTGTAATTTGTACTTTAATATCCAAAGTACTATAATTTGTTATGACTATAATTTTCCTATAATTATTTTTGCCACAAGATTTTTGCTGAATCAATTCAGTTTATGTGAAAAGACTCTAATGTTAATCTTAGCACACCAATCTATTAATTAAATGATTTTAATGATTCAAACACTGATTGATATTTATTAAAATTATCATGAGCCCAAAACCTTCTTTTCAATTACTTCAAAAATATCTTTAAGTGTATATCCACTCATAAATAAAAAGGAACGACTGATTTTACAAAATTAAAAGTTTACCCAAATATATATACGTCAAAAAGTAAAGTACAGATACGTGAAAAAGCTCCTGGTGTACAACAAATTACATTTACTTTGTTACTGTCCAACACTGTTTAGTAGCCAGATATATGAACTGATAATCCACAGACTACAGCATAGTTTCTACTGTTTATATATATATATACATTTGTCCAAAATGTCAAAAATACACATGAAAATAATATATGAAATATAAATCACAAAAAACATAGAACAAGAATAGTGTAAATACTAACTAAAAAACCAAACTGTTAAATTAACAAGGGAAATAGAAATGAAGCATGTCTAATAAAATCTTATGTGAAATTAAATGAATATTCTTGAAAAAATGTTTTAATAATTAGTAAAATCACATGCAAAAAATATGTAAAAAGATATTACATGCAAAAATAAATTATCCTTACATGTGTAAATATCGGCTTAGGAAATGTATCATGTATTATACATTTTATGACAAAATAAACCTGGTTTTAAACAAGTAGATGAGGAAACATAAAAACATGCACTACATGTAAAAATGTGTGAAACAACATGTGTGGATTTTCTGTAAAGTGTGTGTGTGTGTGTGTGTGTGTGTGTGTGTGTGTGTGTGTGTGTGTGTGTGTGTGTGTGTGTGTGTGTTTGTCACGGGGTCTTGGCAGTGACACAAACCCAGTCTCAGTTTTGTCTCACTCAGCTGTGGCTTTCTTACTGAGTGTGTTTGTCATACTTCAGCGCTGCTCTAATGTCTCTTACTTTTTCTATTTCCTTTTTCACACTTCCTCACTTTCCCTTCATTGTACCTATTCCCCTATTTTTCCATCTGCACCTTCTGGGTTCTTTTTTATTTACACATTTTGGTTTCACTCCAACACTCCATTCCCTGTACGGGTGCACTCTTTCTCAAATGTTATACTGTATATCATCCTGTTTCCCTTTTTTCATACTTTTACACAATGCTGTATCTGCCTGGACTGAATTTGGAGCCTCTCTGTAGAAAATTGATTTAAAATGTACTTTTGAAGGGGTGTGGATGTGGCTGCAGGGGCGCTTATACATCCGTGGAAGCTGGGAGCCTGAAACTTCTGCATGATAGATGTAATTTTTTCCTTTCTCTTTCCTCGTTGCCCAAACAGAGTCCTGAAACAACAGCAGTTATGCTTCATTCTAGGTCTCACGAGCAACATGAACACTGCCTTGCTCGTCTATCAGCATGTTCCCTCTTTCCGGAGTAAGCACTTTGTGTGGCAGTGTTGGCTTTAATGGCCACTGACAGTGACTTTATGTATAGGAGAGGGGGCAGAGTTGTTTCTTAGTGCATTAATCAGACAGCTGCTTTCTGTAATGCATAAAGAAAAGCTAACAAGCTTTACTAATGCATGTTTTTGCAAACTTTGCTTCTTAGTATGCCACTTTAAGAAAATTCACTGCATAGTATACATTTACCAGTGCTAATAGTTTGCACAATTGAATTGCACCTGCTGGTCAACACAGGGGTCGTTAATATGCTTAAAGATAGACATTAGCTTCAACATGCTAATGCATTATTAGGCAGCTAGCTCCCACTTTTTATCTGAATAATACCCTTTGGGCACATGTCAGCAGTGATGTTGGCTAGGCGGAATATTTTTGTGCTAAATGGGTCAATTACTTACTGTATTGACTTAATGTACTTAAGTACATGGTTAACTGTAATAGTACTAATTAGAGAAAAATTAAATCACAATGCTATTACAAGTGTTTTCTGTCTCTACATTGATTTTTGAGCACTGTCGCACAGTTTAGACAAATGCATTTAACTAAAAGCCATTAAAAGATATTTCACTACAGGCAGCATATGCTTGTTTGAAACAGAGTCTGGAAGAGTGGAGACAGATTAAAGTCTTGTAGTTCAAATAATCAGGTATTGTCAATTTTACATTCTTGAAAGGAAAGAATAATGACATTAATGATAATAATAATGTTATGTATGTAACACTAGTTTCCTGAGGGAACGAGACGCTGTGTCAAACCGCTTTTGGAACGCTCTTGTGTTGAGTGTTTACGCTCTTAAATAATGTGTGTAAAAAATTGGACGCTAGCCGTCACCAGCATATAAAAGTATAAAATGCACATGGAGTGAGGCGAGTGTCAGCTTCTGGAAGGGAGAAGGAAGCGCTGCAGGGATTCCAGCAGTGTGGCTTAGAGACGAAGCGTCTTGTTCCCTCAGGGAACTAGGGTTACATACGTAACCTAGAGACATTCCTTTTCAGGAACTCGAACTGCGTCGAAACGCTTTAGGAACGAGGGTCCAATCACGCCAGACTGACCAGTCGGATGACAGCGAGATAGGAGGTTCTCTGTAATGGAGAAAGCACACTCCTCCCGGCATTCAGCCAAAACCCCAAAACCTTCAACTGATCGAGAATGACATCTCAAGGCCGGACCACTAACTGCTCTGATCAAACTAATATTAACCAATGACTGATATATTTGAGGATGCGGATGCCCTGAAGTCTCAGGGAGACCAAAGCCCCATCAAGCTTCAGCCCCGAAAGTGAACCCCAGGAACTTCCTGTGAGAAGGAAGGATGGATACATGAAAGTATGCATCCTTTAGATCTACTATGACAACCAGTCCTTAAATCTGATTTAAGACACGACCTGCTTGAGGGTCAGCATTCTGAACCTAAGTCTCAAGAGTGAGCGGTTCAGCTGACGTAGATCCAAAATAGGACGCAACCCACCGTCCTTTCTGGGAACTATAAAGTACCGGCTATAGAACCCGGACTCTCATTCTGATGGAGGGACCACCTCAATGGCCTCCTTCCTCAGGAGAGTGTTCACTTCTCGTTTTATGACCAGAGCCTGCTCGGTTCCCACCAGAGTAGGAAGAACCCCGTCGAAACAGAGCGGACGAAACTCTAAATGAATCGAGTAGCCTCGCTCTACAGTGGGCAGGACCCACTAAGACATGTCTGGCAGAGATTTCTGGGCTGTCAGGAAGTCTCGTAGGAGTATTGGTCTCTCAAAACTGACCTCTGGTGTGCCTAGAGCTGGGGCAGTGCCCTTAAGCAACTCTAGGAGGTGGGGAGTTCTCCTGGACCACAACGCGACCGGGTGAAGACCGAGGAGGATGCTCACTGGAGCTGGCTGTGCCCTAAAGCACATTCAGTGGCAGGGCAAATGGAGCATTCTGCGCCGAAAGTGCGCAGTCAGCTCCATCAAAAACCGGCTTAACTCTTCCCCCCATCTCCCTAGCTACTCGAGCCTAGTTTGCAAAGCGTGCCCCTCCTCCTCCTTAGAGGAAGAGAGGCGGGCTAATGCTCTCATCGCAGGGGGAAGAAACCACCGAAAAGCATGCTTCCGAGCCTGTAAACGAGTGCTGGACCAAGAAGGTTAGGTCAAAGAAAGGGACAAGGCAGTCCCGAAACCCTCTGCGAGTTCCATTTGTAAGCCCCAGGAACTGCTGCGCCGCTCCGCCTCAGCGAGAGCGAGGCCAGAACCATGAAGAGCGCAAGCTCTCTCCTCGGAGAGTGCCGCTCGGGAGTGGAGCTATGGCATTGACATGCAGCCGGCTTTCTCGGGAACCGACTTAGCATGCTCCACTCCCAGGAATTTTTTATTTATGATTTTTTTTTTCTGACCAAATATTGACAGGCAATTCAACACATACACACAGAGCGCTTCGTAAACAAACAGAAGCTGGCGCTTGCCTTGTGCGTTTTATACTTCCACGAGTGACGACAAGCGGCAAATTTTTACTGATTACACACATTATTTAAGAGCGTGAACATTCGGGCGCATTATCAAAGCATTTCGACGCAGCTCAAGTACCTGAAAGGAAACACACATTCACAAATTGACATCAAGAATCAGGTTTACATTCCGAAAACAGGCAAATGTCAAGTCAAGTCAAGTCAAGTTTATTTGTATAGTGCTTTTCATAACAGACATTGTCTCAAAGCAGCTTTACAGAAATCAACAGTTAAGGTGAATGGTGTGCATTTATCCCTGATGAGCAAGGAAAAACTCCCTTAGATGTTATGAGGAAGAAACCTTGAGAGGAACCAGACTTAAAAGGGGAACCCATCCTCATTTGGGTGACATCAAGAGTTTGATCATAAATCTCTTAACAATACAGAACACTGGAGAGTGAGAACTAACATGAGCACTGGAGTATAAGATTATAAGTAAATGTTCTTTCAACAGTCTTTGGTATAAAAGTAGGAGCTACTGAGCTCAACATTTGTGATCATTACAGATCCAGCATCAGCTTCTCCATGCCAGAGCCTTTAAACACTCCAGGAGGTCCAATGTCAAACTCCACACATGCAGTGGGATCCAATTGGCACTGGTACGTCTCTAGATGGTTTAGGATGTTAACGAGTTTGGCATCTACTTCTTTAAAGTCCATAGAGAGACCAAAGGCTGATATTATGTCAGTTTCATCAGATTTTTGTGTATCGCATTACTGTCCAACTTGCAGATCAGCACTAATCTACATTGAGTCTGCACAATGTGTTCTGTGGTACGTAATAAGCCGTCTGTGCTCTTCTCACATTTGTGTGGTTATCCATCTTAGATTCATTAATCTAACAAATTATATCAATGCCAGAATAAACACTTCTTATCTTAGACTAATACAATTAAACATAAATTTGAATGAAGTATATGAAAGTTAGTGTGGACTGGGTAACTTGTATATGATGAGGTGAGTTTACCTTACCCTTTCCTGCTGGTTCTAAAAAGAAATTGTTTGGAAAATGACTGGTGGCTGAGAAAGCATTTGGTTGCTTTGCATTATGTTCCTTAAATTACTGCATGGTCCCTATGTGCTGCTATTTGTTTGAAGTTTGGGCAAACAGGTAGTGTAACACACTAGATCAGAATTTTGCATAAAAAAAAAGAAAAAATAATTTTTGTGGCAAATTTGCCACTTAATGTCGGTTATGTCAGGAATCCCCCTGCCACGCCCCCTTTGGCGGCGGCATTCCCCGAAGCACCCTGCTTCTTCTCCCGTGCGGGCGAGCTCGTCGCAGTCATGCTGATCACACACACCTGACTCTCATTCACTCACTCATTCTATCTCCTATTTAAGCCCCGCACCTTCACACACTCGCGGTCCGTTATTGTTTGTGCATGATCGTATGTGTTGGTTCATGTCGGTCTGTGTAATCGTGTATACGTATCCCGCTACGTACCCTTCTTCTCGGACTCCGCATTCTCTCAATGGCACCCCGGATTACCCCGATCCTGCTGTTTTCCATGTTCACACTGTCTGCACCACGTTTATCCGTTCTGTCCAGCGCTGCGCTTTCCATAGCTCGGATCCGTAGATTCTCTACACGAACTGTCTCTGCTTTTACAGAACTTCGTGGACCGCGCTCCCGGAGCGCACCACTGGATATTACTGCTTCGCTACCAGTATTGGTGGATTATCTCCTGAGTATTCTCAATAAACTTTGTTTGCGTTTACTTCGGCTTCCGCCTCCTTATTCGCATTACAGGTTATCTCGATCCGCATGACCAATCAATCAAATCGCGGCAACGCTGTTGTGTAAAAAAACCTGCAAAAACACGTGCATGCACATTCTCATTTAATAACGCACATCATGTACATAAAGATATTTCAAGCACGTTAATATATTGCCAGCATATTGGTTTTCGTTTATCTCGATCATCGGTTATCTCAACGTTTTTTGGCGTCCCCTAGGCCGGCGACATAACCGGGTGCCACTGTAGTATAGTATCCAATGGCAACAAAATATATTGCCACTTTTATGTACTGGCAACCATATCTTTTGAAATCAGTTATATTTTCCTTTTTTTCAGTTTCATTACCTTTGCTGATCAACTAAGGCTTTTAGCTCTATAGATTACAGATTTATGCATCCTATAAGTTTCTATATGTTTATACCCTTTTCAACCTATTGCTCCTTACATAAGAGACATCATTTATCTGGCAACTTTAAAAGCACACGAATGTAGCCTACTTTTGAAATGAGCTCCTTTGTGAGTACCCAGGAGCGCATAACAAAGCTATTTATGTCCTTAGCCCCGAGACCAGGTCCCTTGACCTTTCGCAGGTTCAGGAAGCGGCTGTCATCTGAATTAATGGCATTGTAGCACTCTCTGCAGCTGTGGTTGTCTCATGCCAGTCTGGCCCAGAGAGCCTCATTAATTACATTAGCCCTGTCTGAACTGTGCCTCTCACTCACACCTCAACCTGTCCTTGTGTGTGTGTGTGTGTGTGTGTGTGTGTGTGTGTGTGTGTGTGTGTGTGTGTATAAGGGTATAAAAGAAAGTAAGAAAGGGGCAATTTCAATGTCTGTTATTGAAGCCGAATAGACCCATTTGGTTGGGATGACCATTATCTGAAAAAGCAGGTCAATGTCACGGCTGTCACTAAAGGATTTTGAAAAATAGATATTCATTGACCATGTATGCATAAACCACATATAATCAGGTCCAAGATCTCCATAGTTTTTTTTATTATTATTATTATTAATAAACATGTACAATAAAAAGATAAATCACTAAATAAAGTTGGAAGTTTAGGGGTCAAATCATTGAAAGTTAAAAGGCTTTATGGTACGGAATGTTCAGCAAAAAATATATACTTTGCTTTAAGTAAATAACTTTGTAAGAGCCCTGTTGCACTGTGGCAGCTTGGGGAAAACCCTACACATTTACTATTACATATACATACATATATATAATGAGGCTCCTCAACAAACAGAACGTCTCTAGGTTACGTGTGTAACCCTAGTTCCCTGAGGAAACGAAACACTGTGTCGGGACGCTTTCGGGAACGTGACTGCGTTGTCCTTGCTCTGAGTAATGAGTCTTATCAGTCAAAATTGAAGACAGGCTGCCACCGGTGGGGTGACATTACGAGCAGGGAGTATAAAGCGCACCTGGAGAGAAGACTAAAGCACTGAAGAGGTGCTGGAGGTGTGGCTAGAGACGCAGCATCTCGTTCCCTCAGGGAACTAGGGTTACATACGTAACCTGGAGACGTTCCCTTTCAGGAACTCGAGCTGCATAGAAAAGCTTTCGGAACGAGAGTCCAATAACACCACACTGACCAGTCCCTGACTAGTGTGAATGAGCACAACTGAGTCAAAGGACAGAGGTACCAGAAGTACGGTGAATGTAACAGTCCAGCGCTCGGACTGGGCACAGCCAGTTCAACCTCTCCTGGTCTGGGGTCAGGAATGAGGAGGGTTGAATTTCTGAAGCCTGACAAGCTGTGGGACAACCGAGGGCACCTTGGGAGGGCACCCGCTCTAAATCAAATCAAATCTATTTTTATTTATAGAGAGCCTTACAGCAACCAAAAGAAGCACAAGGCACTTTCCAAAAAAAAACCAACAATAAACAATAAAATATAAGAACATAATGTACATAAAATAGCAGTTGAATCAAGCTTTTTACAATAAATGAGTTTTCAACTGCGATTTAAAAACACTCAGCACAGTGACTTATCGTATGTGTGCTGGAAGTGTGTTCCACAGCTTTGGTCCCTGGACGGCAAATGACCGGCCTCCAAACTTTTTATATTTGTATTTCGGAATGACCAGAGAGGTACGTCCAGAGAAGCGGAGAGTTCTGGCTGGTTGGTAAACAGTTATTAATTCGGTGAGGTAGGCTGGGGTCAGACCATTAATGGCCTTGAACACAAATAGCAGGACCTTATACTTCACCCTGAACTGCACCGGAAGCCAGTGAAGCGAGCGGAGGACAAGGGTGATGTGAGAGCGTTTGGAGGTGTTAGAGAGAAGACATGCTGCCGCGTTTTGTACCATTTGAAGCCGATTGAGAAGTGATTGATTAAGTCCAGTGTAGAGAGCATTACAGTAGTATATCCTCGAGCTGATGAAGGCATGTATAGCTTTTTTTAAGGTCAGCTTGGGACAAAAATGATTTGACCTTGCTGAGTAGTCTTAGCTGGTAAAAGCTCGCCTTCACTACTGCACTGATCTGTTTATCAAAGTGCATACTTTTGTCAAAAATAACACCTTGGTTAGGCACAGTAGGTGCAAACTGAGGTGTTAGAGGACCAAAACTAAGAGAACTGCTGGGTGAGTCCGGGCTAAACAGGATGTACTCAGTCTTTTCTTCATTCAGATGAAGGAAGTTCTGGGAAAGCCACTGTTTGATATCCTGAAGGCAATTATGGAGAGGGTCAAATGCAGAACGATTACTCAGAATCACAGAAAGATAGATCTGGAGGTCGTCAGCATAGAAATGAAATTTAACTTTGTGATTGGAGATGAGTGGCAGCATATAGAGTGAAAACAGAATAGGACCAAGAATAGATCCTTGAGGCACACCAGATGACAGAGGAGCAACCGAGGAAGAATAATCATTAAGCACTACTGAAAAAGTTCTGTTTGTGAGATATGATGAGAACCAATTTAGCACTGCACCCTGCAGACCAAAATGTTGAAACATGTTGAAGACGAGAGATGAGGATGGCATGATCCACGGTGTCAAATGCAGCGGTTAGGCCCAGTAACACCAAAACCACAGAGCTTTTACCATCCAGGGCTTCAAGAATGTCATTATGGACCCTCAATAACGCTGATTCATTGCTATGTCTCGACCTGAAACCGGACTGAAATGTATCACCAATGCTGTGCAGTTGAAGGTAAAACTGAAGCTGGCTGAAAACAAGCTTCTCCATCAACTTAGACAGAAATGACAGGTTAGATATAGGGCGGAAGTTGGATAGTATGGAGGGATCAAGGTTGGGTTTCTTGAGCAGGGGTCTAACAATAGCGTGTTTGAGAGCAGCGGGAACAGTACCCACCCTAAAACAGCTGTTTATGAAGGAGACAAGGATGGGACCTATGATGTCAATAGCCTCCTTCAAAATCCTGGCACAATCCAGGAACAGCGTCTAGAGGGCAGGTGGTGGGTTTCAACTCGTGGACAGCTTTTTTGAGGTCCACAAGAGTAACTGCATCAAAGTTCTCTAGGACACATTGCACCACATGAGTAGACATGTGGACTTGTGTAATGGTTTGCCTAACAGACAAAACCTTGTTCAAAAAATGTTGTTTGAAAGCATTGCATGTGCTTACAGAAACATCATTAAAGGCGACGGACACCGGATTTATGACAGAATTGATAGTGCTGAATAAAATTCCAGGGCGATGGCTGTTGCTATTGATGAGAGCAGAAAGGTACTGTCCTTTAGCTTCCTTCAGTGCACTCTGATGGGTGGCAAGACTGTCTCTAAACATCTCCAGTAACACCTACAGCCTATCCTTCTTCCATTTTGGCTCAGCCTGTCTACACCGGCGCCTGAGGGCCCAAGTTGTATCATTGAGCCAGGGGTCCAAAGGGCCGTTGGTCGACTTAACCTTGTAGGGTGCAACAGAGTCCATAATCTGGGAGCAGATGGTGTGGAAGGAGGCAAGGAAACGGTCCAGACAAAGAGGCGATGTCAATTCAGCAGTAGAGGCAAGATCAGAAACAGAGAAGGCAGCAATAAAATCATTGACTGTAGATGAGGTAATAATGCGGCGGCGATAAGGGGCAGTAGAGGTTGGTGCAGGTGAAACAGCACAAATGTCAAACCGTATGGGAGAATGGTCAGAGATGGAAAAATCCATGAACTCACAAGTCGACACAATCACCCCACGAGAGATAATAAGGTCAAGAGTGTGACTATGGGTGAGACAGGAAATGGACTAAGCCAGATCTAATGAGTCTAAAAGTGCATTAAAATCATTAGCAGGTTTATCAGAGGGGCAGCAAACATGAATGTTAAAGTCACCACAGATTAGAACATTGTCAATCTTTGCTAGAAATTCTGACAAAAACTCTGAGAACTCAATTAAAAAAATCCTTGTTTAATTTGGGTGGCCGGAAGATTACTGCACATAAAATAAAATCGGACAGGGTAGTGTAAGCACAAATACTTGTAACTCAAGGCTGGAATACCCAGTGTATTAGTGGACACCTACTAGCTCTAGGGTGCAGGAAGGCACTGGTCATGCCTGGAGTAAACTCCAGGAAAGAGGGTGCCACAGGGCCTGTGAATCACCTACTCTCCTCTGAGAGCAGATGGCCAGCAAGAAAGCGATCTTGATGGACAAGCACCTCCACGAAGTCTCAGCCAAAGGCTCGAAGGGGGGCTCGGATAGAGCCACCAACACTGAAGGAGAGGAGCTTCCCCTGGGCCCACAGGAGGATCTGGCAGACCAGGTGGTTGGTGGTTGATGTACGAGACCACCGAGGTGTTGTCCGAGTGGATGATGGCCTCTGAGGTCCAGAAGCACGGCCAGCATTTTTACGCAATTGATGTGCCTCCTCAAATGGCCACTGTCCCATAGACCTTATGCAGAGCGGCCACTCATAAACACTCCCCATCCCGTGAGAGACGCATTCGTTGTAAGCACAAGGCTTCCTGACCGCCGTGAGGATGGACACTATGTGGGCAGGGGAAAACAGTCCTCAGATCTCTCACCTCATGGGGCTTGACCCGGGGATGCCACAAAGGGAGAGCGCATCGCGATGCTCTATCTCTGCACTTGGCGGTACGAATTGCTGGGTTGAGGTTGGGGCTGCGCTCCCCCAGGCAGCCCGATTAGAGCGCCGTGGGAGATACCGCTGGAATGCCGAAGATTGTCTCTTGGACTTCTGGAACCTGTTAACTACCGAAACAATGGCGTCGCCGGAGAGGCCCGAAGAAGAGAGTGGGGCATCCAGCAGCACGATCCTGTCCCTGTCCGATATTTCAGACAGGGTAAGCCAGAGATGTCTCTCAATGGCTATTAAGGCGGGCATAGACCGGCCTATGGCCTTACCTATCAGCGCCGAGGTAGTACGCAGGGGCTTGGTGGGTAATGTTGGGGTTTTTAGGAAAGATGCCACACCCGGGGACAGAGATAGCATGCTAGTGTCTCTTCAACCTGTGGCATGACACTATAGCCATAATCCCTAAGCCCAGAGACGTTGAAATAAACCGCGGTCTTGGAGATAAAGGGGCGGGACGAGAAAGGCTGCGCCCAGGACCTGGACACCTCGGTGTGCCCCGACATGGAGGGTGTGACGCCGGGAGCAAAAAACGCTCATCGGGACAAGCCCGTCTCCAAACCTTCTGAGAGATTCATAAGCGCCACTATAGTCTTTATAGTTCTCTTTGCACAGTACTGTATATTCAAAGTATACAGTAGGTTTACTGGTCGGCGCTATCTTGTCTTATGTGTATTGTCTTGTGTTGTCTGTCTGTCTGTACTGTTGTCTGTCTGTCTGTACTGTTTTTTTATCTGCACTGTTCGCACTAGGTCGCACTCGATGCACTTTACGTAGCTTTGTGTTGTGTTGTAGCTCTATGTTGTTTAGTGTAGCACCAGGGCTCTGGAGGAACATTGTCTCGTTTCTACTGTGTACTGTGTACCACTGTGTATAGTCGAAATGACAATAAAGAAGAAACCTGGGCTTCCATACCACCTCAGCAGTGCCACAGACTGATCACACCGAATTGAGGCAGTAATTATAGCAAAAGGAGCCTCTACCAAGTATTGGGTACATATACAGTAAATAAACATACTTTTCAGAAGGCCAACAATTCACTGAAAAATTGTTTTTTTTTTGGTCTTATGAAGTATTCAATTTTTTTTTTTAAATAGTGAATTAATGGGTTTTTGTTCAATGTGAGCCAAAATTATTACAATTCAAAGAAATAAACACATATCAGTCTGTGTGTGATGGATCTATATAATGAGTTTAACTTTTTGTATTTCATTTCATTTCATTTCATCTTCTCCCGCTTATCCGTAATTTGGGTCGCGGGGGCAGCAGTCTAAGCAGACACTTCTCCAGGGATCGGGCTGTCAAGGCCCCCGCCTTCGACTGCTGCCCAATCCTCTCAGCACCGGTCCCTTACGTTCCCTCCTGCAGGTGGTGAGCCCACGGGAAACTTTTTGTATTGAATTACTAAAATAAATTATCTTTTTAATGCTATTCTAATTTATTGAGATGCACCTATCGTTCTGGCTCCAAAAATAGTAAAGTGGATGCCTTTTCAATAATCTATGCCCCCGACGCCCCCACAGTCCCGGAACCTATTATTCCACCCAAACTTCGTGTGGAATTCAGATAAAGAATTCTGAACTGCAACCTGTTTGGAACCTGCATTACCAGAATGCCCTGAGGGGAGGACATTTGTCTCAAAGACCTGCCATCAAACCCCGGTTGTGATTAGTCCATTAGGCTCCAGGCTCGGGCCACCCGGGTAGGAGGCAGACCCTCCTTATGTTCCAATCTTGCTACTGGTGGCCCAGAATGGTCCGAGATGTTGCAAGGTACGGTCTTTATTTAACAGACACCCCACCACTTATCAGTGGGAAAACCGCTTCCCCTACTTAACCCACAACGACCTTGGTCCCACCCAGGAATTGATTTTGTCACTGATCTGTCGGACTCTGATGACAACACCTGCATCCTGATAGCTGTAGATCGATTCTCCAAAGCCTGCAGATTGGTTGCCCTCTGAGGTCTGCCTACAGCTCTAGAAACAGCTGAGTTACTTTTCCAACACGTGTTTTCGCAATATTGGACTCCCGGAAGAAATAGTGTCAGAACGGGGTTCTTAATTCACGTCCCACGTTTGGAAGGCGTTCTTTAAGCTACTCATTGTTACTGTCCTCTAGTCATCCACAGACTAACGGCCCGAGTGGAAAATACAGAAGCTTGGATGCTACCTCTGATCGTACTGCCACCAGGATCACAACAGTTGGTACAGGTTCCTTCCCTGAGCCGAATACGCACAGAACTCCCTACGCCAAGAAACCACCGGCCTGACTCCATTTCAGTACATTCTCTGCTTCTAACCTCCACTGTTTTTCTGGACAAAGAAACCTTTCAACGTCCTTGCGGTGGATCACTGGTTCCCAGAGAGCCTGGAAGTTGGCACACACCCAGCTACAAAGAGCCCTTAGGACCAAAGGTTTGCATATCCTCGGAAAGCACCGCCCTACCAAACAGGAGACAAGGTGTGGTTGTCGACCCGAGATCTGCGCCTCCGACTGCCCTGCAGGAAGCTCAGTCCTTGTTACATTGGGCCGTTTACGACACTGCGACATATCAATGATGTGTCCTATCGGCTAGACCGCCTTCCCAGGTACCGCATCCACCCTACTTTCCATGTGTTGCTCCTTTAGCCCTTTTTTAAGCCATCTTGGGTCCCCAGATAGGACGTCCTGGATCCGGCACTACTGAAGAAGTTTCACTTCAATCACCCTGACCGTCCCGCACCCAGAGGTTGCGGGCATCCCTGGAGCCAGGTTAGGGCTTTAGGAGCCGCCCCTGGAGGAGGGGGTAATGTCAGAGAACGACCAGTCACGCCCCCCTCCAACCTCCTATTAATTACCTGCACCTGTTTCCCATTAACCCGTATCCTTTAAAAGGTTCGCTTTACTCACCGTCCTATCTACCGTATACCTACCTTAGATTATCCGGACTACCTATTGCTCCTGCGATCTCCTAAGTTTCTTATGCTGCTTGCTACGCTTCTTGTTAAGCAAACTACAGCTAAGGTTATTATTTCCTGCAGTCCCATTTTTGATTCTCCTGTGTTTGTTCTGTTAAAGATCAATAGACCGACGTCTGGTTTATCTGTGACAATAATGTTGTAAACAAGATTAATACAATGAAAATTAGATATCACTTTGATGACAAAATATGCATAACAATATTTATTTTTCTGCTTAGTAAAATATATGTATTTCAGCATATAGTAGAGATGTCAGAGTATAATATTTTCTGACAAAACTATTTATATTTTTTCTTTCAGAATTTTTATTTCACAGATCTCAACACATACGCCACCTTGTTTAGAAGCATAACATGCATGCAATTACCAAAAACTATGAACTTGAGATGTACGTTGGTTGTTTCATTTTTAAACCAAGTCTTATAGTGTGCTGAAAGCGTGCCAGGCCACTCACAGTGTGAAACTCCCACCTCATCTACTGAAGAGGACCTTTTCCTATTGACCTGCACACAAGACTAATGAGAGTCATTTCAAAGCCACAGAGGCCGCCCTTTCCAACCTTTCCCTGTCCCCGCACACCTCCACCCCTCGCTGGGTAATTGGCTGAGATTTAACGGATGGTGCTTTCATGTCGTACTAGCACTCCAAGCCTCTTTGTTTCACTTTTAACTCTTTTAGCTGTTTTCAGAGCATGATTATTCTACGATTATATTTGAGTTTGCTCGAACAATTTCCTACATTTTTTATAAAATTTTGTTTCATTTATTCACATACGCATTACTATTGTTACATTAATCACTGTGAATGTAGTTTAGAGTGGTTTATTGGGTACTGTTGCCACCTTACAGCACCTTACCTTGTTTTATGTTTCACATGTTCTTTCTGCATTTTTGCCCAGTTTGCCCAAGAAACTTAACAATAATTGCCCCTTAGTGTGTGACTGTGTGACTTGAGATGGACTGGTGTTCTAATAAGGGGGGTCTACCAGCCTTTCTGTATAGGCTCCAGACCCTGACCAGGATAAAGTAATGAGTGTATGTTGACAACTTATTCTAGTTTTAATTTATGGATTGCTGATATCCAGTATCATTAATGGGTGGATACCAGCAATTAAGTTTAGCTTATACCAGGTATATCAGATATCAGGGAAAATATATTATCTATTCTGTAACAAATAGCAAAGATTGAAAGAGATTTGACTTTTTTTTTTCTATTGTTAAGATTGATTTTAGTGTAGGTGTAATTAATACTTTATTTTATTATATTCATTAGAAATTACAGTTTGTGGTTTTTTTTTTTGTCCGAACAGGTTTAACATTGTAATGCTTTACTTTAAACCTAGTAGTTTTTAATGAAACAATGTTGGATGAGTGTCACTAATGAACAGTAGACTAGGTTTTTAGTATCAATTTAAAATAGCAAAAGTGATATGGATTTATGAGTCTTTAGTGTATTAAAGATACGCTTTAAACAAGTTTGCCCGAAATGATGTACAATACAGAAAGTCTAGCATTATTTCTAGGCATTGCTTTTGACAAAAAGCTGTCTGAGAAGTAGGCCTGAACACTTCACCACAACAACAACAAATAAAAATCCTCCAGCAAGTGCCTAAAATAAGTCCTAGATCAGAATTTCAAATGACTCCCTGCTTATTTGGAGACGACTTATGTCCATGGAATACATCTTGTTTTCTGTGTGGCTATGTCTAAGTGTCTTTGTATATGTGTTGCATAATTTTCTCATTTACATCTGGCTACTCACAATTGATATAGTGCATATTTGATTTAGAAATATACCAAAAAAATTCAATGCTTTTGTTTACCAAAGGGAAGAAAATCGGCCTTTGAAAGCAAACCATTAAAAGTTAATAAAAACAACGAATTATCTTTGCTTTAGGAAAATGTTTTCTTTCATACATTACAGAATATGGGATAATATGGACTGAATTAATCTAACCCTCTTGGTAATTGCTGTCTTCAAGCTAGAAAACTTAGATCACTTTTTTAATATTAGCGAAATCTAACAGTGACTTTGAGAATGTGGTTGTCAGAGCTCCCCTGACAATCCAAACTCTGTTCACGACTGCGTGAAGCGTGTGCCTGCTCGCACCTTTCATTCATGTCATATCTCCACCTCGGTCTCATTATCGGTTCATTTGTTCACGTGTATTTTCACCTGTCTTGTGATTTAACATTTGTATTGACTATTTTTGCATATATTCCCCTATTTGTGTGTCTTGCATTTGTAAAGTAACTAGTTCAGTCTCTGTCGTTTTACCGAAATGTTTATTTTTATAGTTTCATTTTTTACGGTTTTCTTTTGCTTTCGATTTCTCATTTCTCGATCTCGTTTAGCCCACATATTGTTGTTTGCTAATCACTCGACCTTTGTCTACCCCATGTTTTTGGCTCAGCCTGGTGATTTAGATTGCTTTCCTGTTAAACGTTCTTACTCCGCACATGCATCTGCATCTGCTCTTGTTCATTCAGTGCCTGACGTAACAGTGGTGGATATGATTTGAACAGAGACACCAGGAAAGCCTTGAAATTAATTTTATATAAGATAGAGAAATCTAGGAAATGTCAATCAGGGAATGCCATAAGATATGGAGGAGGCACATTTTGCTTTTTCTAAACAGCACAACATGTAAACTAAATCTAAAATTAGTTCAGTGTTAATTGTGGTCCAATAATTTGTACGCTATAGTGGAGTTGCACATGGGACTGTTCCCCACGTGGCTGCTTTGGCAGGCTTTTCTGTTTCTACCTGCTCACAGTGTTTTCTAATTAACTCTCCCTCCATGCATATCTATTCTTGGAGATATTTGTTGTGCAGTTTCTAAAAAAGACACATGAAGCTGTATTGTATATACACCCAGCTCCCTTGAAATATTTTTGATCACAAAGGCAAATTCTGTTGTCTTTACTCATTTAGTTGAAGCTTAAAAGACAACTATGAAATCATAGGTTATCAATGTGTTTTAAACATCTAAAAACATGGCTTTTGGTTGACCCCACCTTTTGTATTTGACTGACAAGGGATTTAACTTGTTGCCCAGGTGTGCACTGTAAGATTGTTTATTTTTTTTTTTTTGCTCTGGATATCTGATTTTGGTTTGAGGTCTGGGTTCCACCTGTGAAGATGAAGACACAATGTTGTATAAAAGGATAAACCACAAGAGAGCATAAAGATCTTTGAGCTGGCTATGTAAAAAAGAAAAAAAAAGAAAACAAATAAAAAAAGAGAAGAATTGATCAGAACATTACAGAAGCATTGGTCATAGCCAATACAACAATTTGGAATGTCCTGAAAAAGAAAGAAACTAACAATTAGATATACAGTAGAAGAGGTTGGTCAAGGGAAACAATAGCAGATGATAAAAAAACATTGTAAGAGCTGTGAAGATACACCCCAAAACAGCTGTCACCAAAAACCTCCAGAATGTATCACAAGTATCTGTTCATATAAACTTTGACTTTAGAAATATAGGCGATACCACAAGCTACCAGCTTTCATCCACAGTAAGAGTTATAAGGCCAGATGGGTCACAGCAGTTCTGGAAGTAGGCTTAAACTCTATGATTTAAAGAAAAATTTGTTTAGAAAAAAAGGATCTGCTCATGAGCCAAAACATACAAGCTTATTGATCAAGCAGAGTGGCTTGGGCTTGCATGGCTGCTTCGGGAATAAGCTCACTAATCTTAATTGATGCTAGAAGTCGCAGCAAAATGAATTCAGAAGTCCACAAAAACATTCTGCCTACCAATGTAGAGAAAAGCATTCAATCTAAGTTCTTTGTTCTTTGTTTAATGTGCTGTACAATTCACTTAGCTTTGTAATATAGTGCACACATATTGTTGACTCTAACTACAGAAATGCCAATAACACCATGGTGGACATTACTGTGCTAATTCTCAGCATCTCCATACTTGTTCCTGTAGAGCTGAAGCGATATTCAATAAATTTATCAAGACTGCTAACTATAAGAGGATTGATTGATTAGATTGATCTTTCCCATGTGATCCTTCCAGAGGTGGCAAAAGTACACAAATCCTTCACTCAAGTAGAAGTACAGATACTTATATTTTATATACTTATATTCTTAAATATTTTAAGAAGTACTGACTATAGTTTGTCACTCAAGGTAAAGTAAAGAAGTTTGGGCTCTGACATGTACTTTAGTAAAAAGTAACCATTACTACTACCTATTTTAGTGTCACGCTGGTAACATCATATTAATATACTAATACAAAAACAAATTCTAATTTTGTTACCTAATTAATGTATCTAGGCTGAACAACCACCATATAGAACACAAGCAGAGCAAAGATGATGATGATCAGGTGATTAGGATTGTCTCTGTTCCCAGTCATGTTTACATCACTGACTCCCTCTGTCCCATCCATGTTAGCCCCAAACTTCTTGTTGCCTTCTGCCCTGCTCATTGTTACAGTAGGCTAAAATACACCTGTGGTGTGTAAGAGCCAGGACATGATACACCAGTGGTAGGTTGAAAAAGCAGCACAATGACATAGGCTGAGGGGCAGAAAAACAGAATTTCTCAGAATAGATTAAAACAAAAGTAATGAACCTGTTTTGAAAATGTAAGAAGTAGAAAGTAGATATTTGTGTTTAAATGTAATAAGTAAAGGTAAAAAGAATAAATAATTGAATAAATAAGAATAAATAGAATAAATAGTGAAGTAAAGTACTAATACCAGAAAAATCTACTTAAGTACAGTAACTACGTATTTGTACTTCGTTACTTCCCACCTCTGGATCCTTCCCACGTGAGCCTTTCCTTTGTAGCTATGGGTATAATTAAGAAGGCTTCAGCCAGATACTGTCAGGCTGCAGACGCGGAAGCAGATAAAGTCCAATCATGTTCTTTATTGAGGTGCAAAAAACAAAACACTCATACACCAATGAAAACAAAAGCAAACCCAGACATCCGCTCGTAACGAAGTATCCACTATGAGCGCGAATGTCAAACGCCTAATCCCAATGCAAGTAAAGCTTTCGGCAATGAGTACTTCAATAAGGAAATGGAGTTCGGAGAAATAGCCAGCGGTGAATCCCGGCGTTTGAGCAGCCACGCGATTTACCTGCATGACAATACAACGACCGACAGCCTGTGACTCAAGAACGTGAGTTTATGTAGTCTGATCTTTCATGAGCCACAGCTGTCGGTAATCTTGGGAAGCAGCGTGACTGCTATCGAGGGGGGCGTGGCAGGGTGGATCTCTGACAGCTACAGACGGGGGCGTGGCAGGGTGAATCCCTGACAGCTACAGAGGGGGGCGTGGCAGGGTGAATCCCTGACAGTACCCCCCCATCCAGGGGCGACACCTGACGCCCCAAAACCCACCTATGCCAGGCGGGCCAGGGCACTCCGAGGAAGGCCTCCTTAGACGCCTGGGAGCAACGGAGGCCTGGTGAGCATCCTCTGCGGAGAGCCGGCATGGAACAACACCTTGCAGGAGGATCCGGAACGGAGCCACGCCCTCGGTGCTGACGGGAGGCTGAGTAAAGCCCCTGGCGGGGATTGAAGCCGGAGCGATCTCCATGGCGGGGAACCGGAACTGGACGCCAACCATGACAATGACCGGGGAGTGGAGGACGTCCCGGGCGGAGACCAGGAATGTCGTACCACCCTCTGAGGGACCTGGAGGACCGACGTCGCCGTCAGAGGGACCTGGAGGACCGACGTCGCCGTCAGAGGGACCTGGAGGACCGACGTCGCCGTCAGAGGGACCTGGAGGACCGACGTCGCCATGCGGGGATCCTGTGGGCGATCCGTCGTCCTGAAGAGGACCTGGGGGCGAGACGTCGCCCTCTGTGGAGCTTGGATGCGATCCTTCGCCCTGTGTGGAGCCTGGATGCGATCCTTCGCCCTGCGTGGAGCCTGGATGCGATCCTTCGCCCTGCGTGGAGCCTGGATGCGATCCTTCGCCCTGCGTGGAGCCTGGATGCGATCCTTCGCCCTGAAGAGGACCCGGGGGCGAGACGTCGCCTTCTGTGGAGCCCGGGGGCGAGACGTCGCCTTCTGTGGAGCCCGGGGGCGAGACGTCGCCTTCTGTGGAGCCCGGGGGCGAGACGTCGCCTTCTGTGGAGCCCGGGGGCGAGACGTCGCCTTCTGTGGAGCCCGGGGGCGAGACGTCGCCTTCTGTGGAGCCCGGAGACGAGCCGTCGCCTTCTGCGGGCGCTGGAGACGAGCCGTCGCCTTCTGCGGGCGTTGGAGACGAGCCGTCGCCTTCTGCGGGCGCTGGAGACGAGCCGTCGCCGTCTGCGGGCGCTGGAGACGAGCCGTCGCCGTCTGCGGGACTGTGGGGTGAGCCGTCGCCGTCGGTGGAACCCGGGGGCAGCGGTTCAACTTCCCTTTTGCAGTCCTGGAGCCGGGGTGAGTGCACAGGGAAACCCCTGGGCGTAGGGGCGCTCCTTGGGACCCTTAGGAGCAGATCGGAGCCCACTGAGCAGCCTGGAAATGAGGTGAAGCCTGCCTGGAGATCCACGAGCGGAGAAGGGCTCGCCTGGAGGTCCACGACATCAGTGGAGCTCTCTTTGGGACACTGAAGTGGAGACGAGCTCGTGGGGTCGCTCGGAGGCGGAGACGAGCTCTCGGGAGGAGCCTGGAGCGGAGTCGTGCCCTCTGGAGGAGCCAGGAGCTGGGCGGAGCTCTCTGGAGGGACCTGGAGCTGGGCGGAGCTCTTTGGAGGGACCTGGAGCTGGGCGGAGCTCTCTGGAGGGACCTGGAGCTGGGCGGAGCTCTCTGGAGGGACCTGGAGCTGGGCGGAGCTCTCTGGAGGGACCTGGAGCTGGGCGGAGCTCTCTTGGAGATCCTGAGGCGGAGCCGAGCTTTTCGTGGGCATGTCGCCTTGGAAGGGGCTCTGGGATGTGGCGTCGTCTGGAGAGGGACTCGGAGGAGTCACTTCGCCTTCTGTGACCGGAGGTGGCGGCGCTCTCGTGAAGACTCTGTGGCGGCGCGGCGCTCTCGTGAAGACTCTGTGGCGGCGCGGCGCTCTCGTGAAGACTCTGTGGCGGCGCGGCGCTCTCGTGAAGACTCTGTGGCGGCGCGGCGCTCTCGTGAAGACTCTGTGGCGGGAAAGCACGCTCCTGGAGACACTGTGGCGGCGTGGCACGCCCACGGGAACCTCGGAACAGAGCGGCACGCCTGTAGAAGCTCTGTGACGGCATGGTGTGCTCGCCGACGCTCGGAGATGGTGTGGTGCGTCCACGAGAACCCCGGAACACAGCGGCACGCCTGTAGAAGCTCTGTGACGGCATGGTGTGCTCGCCGACGCTCGGAGATGGTGTGCTGCGTCCACGAGAACCCCGGAACACAGCAGCACGCTGGTAGAGACCCTGAGATGAAGCAGCCCTTTCATTAAAACATTGGGGCTGAGCTGCAGGCTCATGGGAAATCCGGCACGGAGCCACGTGCTCTTGAGAACCTTGGAATGGAGCACCTCCCTCCTCAAGGGAACTGTAGTGGAGATCCACCACCTCTATCCCCAACTTCCCCAGAAGAACTTCACCAGACAGGAGGGAAATACAGAGGGCAATCTTGGCTCGTTCGGAAGGAAACCGGGAAATGTTAACAGCCACATACTCGCCGATGCCTTGCAGAAATCCGCCTAATTCGTCTTTTTTTCCCGAGTAACGAGCCGGTAATCCCCTCGCGCTCTCTGAGGGGCGTGGCGCAGCCGCGCTCTCATGATCCGGCTTCTGTGGATCTGATCCGCGAGGAGCGGCACTGAGCTTCCGGAGGAAATCCGAAGCCGGGTTCAGCTGCCGATCCGTCGCGGTCGGAATCGCGGAATGGCGAATCCGCGTTCGGTATAGGTCGGTCGTTCTGTCAGGCTGCAGACGCGGAAGCAGATAAAGTCCAATCATGTTCTTTATTGAGGTGCAAAAAACAAAACACTCATACACCAATGAAAACAAAAGCAAACCCAGACATCCGCTCGTAACGAAGTATCCACTATGAGCGCGAATGTCAAACGCCTAATCCCAATGCAAGTAAAGCTTTAGGCAATGAGTACTTCAATAAGGAAATGGAGTTCGGAGAAATAGCCAGCGGTGAATCCCGGCGTTTGAGCAGCCACACGATTTACCTGCATGACAATACAACGACCGACAGCCTGTGACTCAAGAACGTGAGTTTATGTAGTCTGATCTTTCATGAGCCACAGCTGTCGGTAATCTTGGGAAGCAGCGTGACTGCTATCGAGGGGGGCGTGGCAGGGTGGATCTCTGACAGCTACAGACGGGGGCGTGGCAGGGTGAATCCCTGACAGCTACAGAGGGGGGCGTGGCAGGGTGAATCCCTGACAGATACACTATATACAATTGAGTGCCGCCAGCTTTGTGGTAACAGTTTGGAAAAGAACCAAATATAGCAGCAAAGGTCAGGTGACCCAATACTTTTGGAAATATAATGTATACCAAACTGCATCCTTTGATATCGTTCACTTCGAAACTTTTCCACATGATGAAGGAAGACATTGGATTGTCTAATAAATATTTCAGCGTTATTACAATCTATGCTTCAGGAAAATCCAGATGGGATCTAATAGATTCATTTTCATGACTGACAAACTGTTATGTGAATTGGCTACGCTGTAGATACAGTGGTTGATCTTTTGAGTAATTGAAAATGATTTTTTTTTTTTTGATAACAACAGTTTGTGTGATGCCTACTTTATTTGATTTGGGACGAACCCAGAAGCAAATTTCATCCAAGACTTTCACGTGTAGTATATACACATTATCAACTTGCACGTCTCTGTCGTCTTTGTCTTTATTAATAACCCACAAACTATTAGAATCTGGTTAATTTTCACAGCGTGTGCCTGAATTGTGTGCGAGGGTTAAAAAGATAAAATAGAGGAAGGGAAAAAGCACAGACGCAGAACCCTCTCTGAAGATATAGGTTAAGGCTTTATCAGATTGAAGGACGATTTAGGCTTAACAGACATAGAAATGTCACCGGCAGAGCCTGTTACAGTTTGTAGAGGTAAGAGTCGCCAGGGGAAAAATACATTGCAGGGTTAATCCATATGGCTCATCCTGTAAGAAGATAACAGGAGAAAAAACTGAAGCCATGCTTACATTCAGGCTGCACAGGGACTATGTGTATATACATTCTGACATGAGAAAATTCCAGGTCTAATCCCCTTTTTTATGTCTGAGAAGCTGAGATTCATGATCTCTTTCTGCAACATTTCTCTTAGTTGTGAATAATTTTTTGGTACCGCAGCGATGTTGAGATTCTGATTGGTCAGATGGTTTTTTAATGTTTTATAGCATCATGACTCAGACAGTAGTTCTGACTAATATTATTATTTTATATTTATACATTTAGAAGGGCTTATATAGTGAATACTTCAGTAATAACTAACAGTAATAATAATAAAAAGAAACTGACATCAAAAAACTTACTGAGAAATCTCTATGAAAAAGACTATGCCACTAATGCTGTAAAATAAAGATACTTTTAAAAATAGAAGTGTTAGTAGTTTCTTTTCTTTTTTTTGTAGTATTTTAATGCATGAAAACAGCATCAATTATTCTAGGTACACTTGCACAGTTTTAGAAGAAACTCTAAAACTTGTTCGAAACCTCTTGGTGAACTAACCGCAGATCTTCTGTGGATGTAGGCTGCCTTAAAACCTTCGGTCTCTTCATGTAATCTCAGACAGACTTGAAGATGTTGAGATCAGATCTCAGTGGGGGCCAAAACATTACTTTTAAAACTGCTTGCTCTTCTCTACACTGGAGAAAGTTCCTAATGTCATTGGCTATATTTATAGGGTCATTGTCCTGTTGCAGAATACATTTGTGGCCAATCAGTTGCCTCCCTGATGGTACTGCATAATGAAGTAATGTGTGTATTTCTCAACACTAAGGACCATTAATCCTGACCAAATCACTACAAGCACACTCTAAAATCTAATAAACATCTTTGCTGAAGAGTGCAGGTTATTATAACAGTAAATGGTGACTAAATGGTGGAAAGAGATGTTTAAAAAGCACATAGAATCCTATGGTCAGGTGTCCACAAACGTTTGTCCATGTAGTGTATATTGTAGACAGATAAATATCAGAATTAAAATGTAATTTAAAAACGTGTTAACATTATTAAAAGTACAGTGTGGCTTAAATTGAATCCAAAATAATCACCATGGCTGTGATGAGTCAGTGCCAGTGGGATAGAGGACTGTGGTGGCAGACATCCACCATCCATATCCCACCATGCAGTTCAGCCATCTTGCTGACTGTCTCAGCGTGCGACCAACTTGAGAACTAATCTGTGCTCGGTCCAACTGCTCTCTTCGGCAGGAATATCTCCAGGCTGACCTATTTCAGCAAGTCTATTTGGAGGGATTTCACTTTCCTCTTTTTTTCTTCCTCACAAAGAGAGCGTTTCAAGTTTCATGGCTCTGCAAATACTATATGAGTGGAATGGCAAAAAAAATAAAAATACGGCCATGCACATGCTAGCTTTTAGCCTTAGGCCAAAATGATGTTCGCTGAATGTCTTCAAAGCAGCAACATTAAGCTATGAAAATATGATGACCTAGTGCATGATGGTGTTCCTTAAGTTCATCATTTCATATTTCTGGCCATGAATGTATTTTAGCTGAGTGAAACGATGAGGGTAGTGATCCCTGTTTCCCTTCTTATATGGGATTTTTATGGGAATAAGCACAGAACAACATATTGTTCAAATCTTTTGGTATATCTGAAAGAATGCAGTCAACTGCATGTGTATGTGGGGTTAGATGTCAACGAAAATCGTAGTTTGCTGCAGAAAGCAGACACTCAAGGATGCATATTAAGGCAGAAAAACTATACAAATTGCCAGCTAGGCCTTCACAATCTCCAAGAATGTCTTTGGTGAATCTGGGACTGTACAGAATGTTCCATTCTTCCAAAACAAGATCCCTCATTCTGTATTTTGATGATGGTTGATAAAGAGTGCTCTTCCTAGTTATTTCACAGGACTACGATTTGGTGAGTGTGAAAACCATCATTTTTACATTCATCAAAATATTCAGGGGGCCTGGTGTCCTGTCATTAGCTGCAGGGTCACCCTAAAAGAGATCAAGATTGAAATGCTTTACCACAGCATAAATATAATCAGAGTTATTCTGAATTTTAATGCTACATGCAGATACACACATGCATAAGATGTGCTTATTTCTAACTTAAGAAAAAAAATTGAATACTAGCTCTATGCTACTCATGATTAAAATTTTGTATTGAAATAAAAGTTAACTTTTTGCACTGGTATAAAACCACTTTCCTACAGCAATTAAAGGACTATGTTAAGTAAAGTGGATTGGAAATTGGAAATGAATACAGATTAATGTTATTGGGTGTAAATCTCTCTTTAAAAGCATCTTGATGCTTTTAACACATATCACAGATGAATAGTTCCCAACTCCAATGACTTTGAAGCCTATTGTTAATATGAGCACTGAAACTTTACTTTGTGTGGATCACCAGTCATTTAAAGCTCTGATCGAGATTGTATTAAATGCCTCAGAATGATTAATAGTACACCAGCATGAAGCCAGACAACCGAGAGGTCTTCAGACAGGTGCCAAAAAAAAAAAAAGAAAAGAAAAGAAAAAATACAGGTTACATGACTGGGAGGTGTTTCTGGGTAACTTCAATGAAATTTGGGAGGGAAGTCATGCTAGCCTTTTCCTGCTTTAATTTCTGCCAAAATTCGTTTAGTGTGTATTAGTCAGACATTTGCAACAGACCCAAATGTAGTAGAACAATGTGTTGAACAAAATCAGGAACAGGGAATAGACAATTGTAAGGTGATTAAGAGACATTTAGCATAAGCCAGGCAGAGCATGAGTCAAAAACCAGAATTTTATTGTAACAAAATACAAAGGATTGGAACAAGACAAAATATTTATACCTTATGCATCTGGTGCATTGGAACTATTATGAATTGATGTTCGGTGCCGACTAGATGAGGACGGTTTCCCTTTTGAGTCTGGTTCCTCGCAAGGTTTCTTCCTCATACAATCTCAGGGGTTTTTTACTTTCCACATTCGCCACTGGCTTGCTCATTAGAGATAAACATATTAGTAACAAACTTATAAGCACTAAACATACACATTCCCACTTCATAACCTGTTGATCTGTGTAAAGCTGCTCTGGGACAGTGTCCATTGTTAAAAGTGCTATACAAATATAAATGAATTAAATTAAGTTGAATTGGTGCTGATGAAGTACTTAAATGCTGTATCTGTGACTACTTACAGGTGAAGATGATTCCTTTGGTGCAAACATTTCAAAGATGTGTCTCAATCATAGCCTTAGTTTAGTATTCAGGATATTGATTAGGGAGTCAATTGGTAAGGGCTGTCGTAATCATAAAATGCGTGTCATGACGTATGAAACTTTTCTTATATATAACAGTGACTGCTGAGGAAAATGAAAGCCTACCTGTTCTTGATAAATGCCAGTGGTGACGTTTTAGATTGCGAGTAGTGATGTTGCCCGGAAATTGACTCATCACTGTCCCAGTTTGAGTGACACTGATTTGAATGTTGATGCTGACGTGACATGTGTGTGTTTCTCAGTAGTTTTTTGCAAATGTTGTAAAAGGTGGCTACTTATAATTCATATACTTAGAACTGACCTTCAAAAAACACACATCAGCACATTCTACTATGAACAAAGTCAGAAATAAATATAACCAAATCTCCAATGACATGTCAGCTGCATCCACTGTGTCATTGATTCACCCTTAAATGAAGTTTGTCTAATATCCATTTCAGACTTTGTCATGTCATATTTAATTTTCTATTTCTCTATTAATGTTTGTCTGGAGTTTCACATGTTCCCCTCTATATATATCCATGTTTCTCTGGTTTCCTCCCATATCCCCCAAATATTCTGGTGGCTGTGTTTAAGTCTCTCCAGGTGTAAATAAATGGAAAAATCACTCAACTTGTAATGAACTGGTAGCAAATACACGGTGCATTCCAGTTTTTTGTAACCAGTATTACCCGAATAAGCTCCAGATCTAGAAAAACCCTGTGCTGGAAAATAAAGATAAATTAATATATTTATGAACCATGTGTAAAAATATTTTAAAACATCTTGTCTTACATCTGACATCTGCTCTTGGGTGTTATTTTAATATGCTGTCTGAAAAATCTTTAATGGTTTTCGATAAAATATGGTCTCAGTATTTCCTGTAAATGGAATGGTGAATTATATCAGACATGAACAGGACCACTGCAAATGAATATGACTTCAACAAAGTAGAGGTCTTTGTTTTGTGTATAATTTCTCTGTCAGGTGATAGAGGTCGATGCAGCTGCAAAGATGTGCTTTACTGAAAAGCAGACAGGTGAACGAAACCGAAGCAGGAAGCAGAGACTAGGTCCAAAGAAGGACACAGGGTTAAACAGAGTAAAAACAGAGAATAAAATGGAAAACTAGAACCAGTAAACCAGGACATAATGAACACGTTTTGATTACCCTGATTGGGTATGCAAACAAACACGTGACATAGTGCAAGAGGTGCAGTGATCTGTGGGAAACATAAAATAATATGGGGGCACTTTAATTAGTAATGCTGTAAAGAAAAGCATGAAGATATTGTCCATTTATATCCTGGAGTATTTATTTGTAGTACAGTAATATCCCGTTTAGCGTGGTGGTTACATTTCAAAACCGCCCCATATAAATGAAAAAACGCAATAAAAGGACACCACCCCCAAAATTGCTATTTTATATATACAGTACTAAACATTTTACTTTATTTCATAATTAATAATTATATTTTTATTAATAAATTTCATTATTTCAACATAAAACTCCATAAAAACAATTCCTTATAAGTTTTGTGGTCTATCGTGCTATCCGTGAGAGACCGGGAAAATCAGCTAAACAAATTAGTCATGTGGAAAATGCAATTCCGTGATAAACCGGGGGCGCGAGATTTAAACCGCAGTGAAGCAGGGGGTTACTGTACTTTAAAGCTTTTCCTTAAATAATAAAGGTGCATTGACGAATTTCAGTCCATTAAATGGCATATGCATGCTGTGTGACATGTATGGGTTTTAATTATGCATTAAATGATTCATTCATTCATTTATTCAATCAATAGACACTTATTGGTCACTTATTGCTTTTGCCCTAATGCCTAACCCAGGCTCACTTGGCATAAGGCATAGACATAGAAAGAATGGGACGATTATCTATCATATGGCACCATACACACTTTTACATCTATGGATAATACAGAAAAGGGAGATCTAGAGGAAAGCTTGGGATAAAACCTATGAACCTTGAGCTGCAAGGTGCAAATGCTATGAAACTGCCCAAGATAATATATAATTTATTATTATTTATAAGAAATGTGTATTTTATATCCACGTGTATCATTTTGAAGAAAAATTATATAATATGAAGTTTTGGAGTTCTAATATCATTTGACTCCAAAGATTCCTTTGAGATCTATAAAAAAAAGTGAGATCTTATGCTGTTGCTGCACTTTAAAAAGCAGGAGGAACAGAGCTGCATATCTGTCAACACTAGAATATCCTCAAGTCTTTGATGCTGTCCAAAAGTGTCATGTAGAATTCATCCTGGAAAAGACAGAATTAGAGCCACGGTCTACCCACATGATCCCAAGATTCTTGTAAGGTGCTGATGTTTAGGCTGTAAAGAATGCTGAGCTAGGCACAGACGAGCTGAAGTTCTTTTTCTAAATGCTGGTGATCTTTATGCAGACAGCTAAAGATTTAGGATATATTAGTAAAACTGGTATGCATTTTAGCAAATGTATATGGTGAAGAATGTACATGCATGACTACTGATTCCATTGAAAGGTGGCATCTTTTCTTGGATAAGCTGTAGCCTTATTGTAAAACTGATGGTAAATCAGGGTTTTTCAACTGATGCTTTTACGTTCTAATTTATAGAATTCTAAATTGTAGACTTCTACGTTCTTCTACATTCTACATTCATTCATATTGATCATCACAGAATTTCTTAATGGCTGTAAAGGAGGTATATTAGATTAGATTAGATCCAACTTTATTATCATTGGCTGTTTACATGTTCCTTGCACAATGAAATGCAGTTAGCATCAAACCAGAAGTGCATAAGTAACCACTTGCTGCTGTTGAGAATGGCCTCCCTATAGACAGCCAAAAGATACATGGCATTACAGTGGATGATAAAATGTATTAACCATAACGATGGCTCAGGACCACCATTAAAACTATTTTGCACCCAAGTCTCTATCAGTAAAATATTTATAACAAAATGGACTTCATGTTAAAACTGTAAGACTCATCTTGTTTTACCCAGATGAGGATGGGTTCCCTTTTGAGTATAGTTCCTCTCAAGGGGTGCTCATATCTCTGAGAGATTTTCCCTTTCACACCATCACCTCTGGCTGACTTATTAATGATAAACCTATAGGAATAAATATATCATTTTAAAATGCATCACATGATTCTCTATATGTTTGTTTCTATAAAGCTGCTTTGTGACATTGTCATTGTTAAAAGCACTGGACCAGTGGCTTGTGGTGACAGTGTTACAGTGGTACAAAGCTCATATTTGTCAGAGCCTTACTGAATAGTTTGGTATGTAAAAGTTAAGTAAATTATATGTGGCTTTTCATTGCCACCTTTTATCAATCAAATTAAACTTTTGGATTCTTCTATTGTATACACTGTCTGTCTATGCATAATCTTTGCACAGTATATTGTATATTGTAAATATTAGTTATATACAATTATATAAGTATATTGTATATTGTAAACCTATTGTAAATAGGTTTCTAATTGATGAGAACTTCATCCAGAAGTAGTGTATCAGAATGAATCTGGTTTGTCTAGCAAGCAGAATGGGTCAGGATGCATCCCCTTATGGACAGGTTTTGTGTCACAGTGGCCACTTGAGGGAAATTCTGAGACAAATTTCCAAAGGGAGACCTAACTTGTAGTTAATACAAGAGGAGATGGCAGAAAACCAAACTCGAGTTTGTAACTGTAGGTCTGCAGAATCCTACATCCTAAACTATTAAGGTGTGACACATTTATAGAAGTCAATAGAAGTCTATTGTAAAAAAATAATCAATGACAATTGATCTTGGTGAAAACCTCAGCATTTGTCTACCTTATAGAAAAAAATAATAAAACCTAGTATAGAATAAAAACTAAAATAAAGAAGAAAAGCTTTAGATTAAAACTATACTTAGAAACATTTACTACTTTTTAAAAAAATTCCTTTATTTTCAGTTTATTCAATCAAAATGTGTAATCCCCATCGAAGTAGATGAAAATGATTTATTTACAAAACTATTTAAAGTGTAACAGAGTAGCACATTACTACCCACCGCAGCGCTTGTGACTTCTAACACTCTACGGAATGCTGTGTTGGAGTCATTTATCAGAAAGACTAGCATGCACTGCAAAGGCACTTTAAGGACAGTTCCAACATACAGTATACGCTTTGATCTGTGTAAATTACAGCACCCACGACTGGCATCGGCAACAATGCAAACACGCCCACCACATCTATCAATACCTCTCCAGTGCAAAAAAGATTTCAGGAACTTAAGACGAATTCAGCGATTATGAACCATTTATTGAGATTCCTTTATAGGTCATCTCAATTTCTTTTTATTTAAGCAAAATGCAGTCAGGCTGCCTTTGTATTTACCCAATAGCCCAACATTATTCTCAAAAATTATTTAATAATTATTTTAGAGAAACTGGATCTAGTTCAGATTAGACTTTTTACATTTCATTCGCCCAACCAAAATATCTAGTATTTAAATCTGGTATAAACATGAAGTTCAATATCAGCTGAACTATTTTAATTTTGGCAGTCCTCAGTGCCACACTAATTAGTTGATTCATCCAAGAACCATAGAGATAATCAGCCTTTTGAAATCCCCCCTTAGCATTCGTTAATTTAACTTCATGCCAAAAACAAGTAAAAAAAAACAACACATTTTTCTGATTAATTCCTGAACTTAGCTGTCAAAAAGCTGGACAATTGAAACATTTGTTTTGGTGATTCTGCAACCACTAAATCTTTTAATTCCTATTTTTGGTTAGCAGAAGTATAACCCAATGCCTCATAATTTTGTAGTGCATTCTGAGGTGCTCTTGTAAAGAGTTGTTATTTGAGCTGCCATAGACGTCCTGTTCTCATCAGCAAACTATTTCTGCCCTCATAACTGCTCAATGAATGATTTTTGTTCCCACAGTCTTCTTTGTAAACTCTAAAAATTATGTTTACTGGTCTTTTAGAATGTTTCAGTATCTTACAAACCAGCTCATCTGTCACCAACAGCCATGCAATGTTGTAAGCTGCTACTGAGATCTTACGTTTCCACATTCAGATGTTTGATGAACATTAACATAACATTAATTGAAGTTTGTGAACTGCATGATGATGTACACTGAACTGCTGCTGCATGTTGGGATGATAATTGCATACATGTGTGCCTATTAAAGTGGCCACTGAGTCATCGTACTTAATTGTAGTATAATAATTCAATGTAGAAATGTTTGAATTTAAGAACATGTTGTAAAGATATTTACATAAATTTGTAAATTATCTCTTTATTTGTTAAGGATGTTTGTGGATTCTCTACAGAGTTATGTGTGTTCTCACTGGGTTTCTTTTGAGTTTCCACTTGCAATAACATGCTAACATAGGGAAGAAATCTTAAAACTGCCTTTCTGGAGGACACTGAATTATATAAAATGTAAACAACTTTTCTTGTAAATTTACAGTGTATATAATAAAATTTAATAGTACCACATGTGGAAGAAGATATTAGAAGGTGTAAATAATAACAGAAGTTATTAGAAGGTATAATTTGCACTATCCATTTGATTCTCCACTGAAGACCACTAGAGAGCCTTTGGAGGGTGCACATCCTCAGCAATAAGTGAGTCACAAGTGCAGAAATCCTCAGACAGACCATCAGGAATAGCAAGGCAGATCTGTAGGGCGACAGGATCCGAGATGAAATCACATTACAGAAACTATGCCTTGCACGTTTGAAAAGCTACATGATTGCAAATTACACTTAAATAATGTGTGAGGCACTGTGCAAATGAATTAATTATACAAATAGATTAACTCCCATACATAAATATAAAGACTGAAGAAAATAAATGCACTATGCAACTATGTTTATATTACTTTCACAAATTAGGCTTCTTCTTAGGCATTAATTTACACTTCCGCAACTTGCATATGCACACATATGTGAGAAAGACTCTCATCACCTAATAGGTAAAACAAATAATAATAAAAAAAGACGTAGATCGAATGCTCTAATAGAGCTTATTGCTTAGAAGTTTGTTAGAACACACACCACAACCTCTGTCTCATCACATTAATCAAGCTAATTAGCAGAGTGCTGTTCTCCCCTTGTATCTCTGATTTTGCAAGGTTGTGAAGCTGGAACAGGCTATGGCACTAAGAAATAACCCACTCAATCAGTGTTCTCCATAGGAGAAATGGGCCTTTCATCAGATGGAATCCGTCCTGAAGGAATAGAGCCTGAGACTAATGGACGCTGTGCACTAACAATACTGACTCTTCTTATAGCACTGTTTTTGATGAGTTCATCCACTCTCAGCAGGTTGATTTTCCAGATTTCCTGGCACAGGGGCTTCTACAACTTACCTCATGTTAAACCAGATTCATGTCCAAGATCCATTAATTTGAATTAAAGCTTGATAATGCTTTCTTCCCACCTTCATTGTAGTTTTGTGGGTCAGTGGGATGCTAAACTAATTGAAATGTGTTAATACCTGATTTGTTTAGCTGTGAGCCGTCATTATTCATTTTTGCCATCTCATGTTCCAGTGTGCTTCTAGAATCCACATTCTGCCTAACCATATAAAATAAAAAAAGGCAATTTATATAGTAAATCTATATATTATAATATCCATTGATCTTGAATAACTAAGTTATCCTGGTTAGTATCAGGGTTGATCCAAAGCATTTCCCAGGAAAACCTGGAAAACTGTCCAGTGTAAGACTCGAAAAGATAAGATGCATACACGAAAAGATATCACACACTCATTCACTCTAACAGCATTTTAATTTAACCAACAGGACATGAAAGGAAACTGGTGAACCTGGAGAAAAAAACATGAAGACACTGGGAGAATATGCACATAATCTCCACGCAGACAGTGAGTTGCCAGCCCCTACCCACAGAGACACGGCTGTATTTTTATTATTAGGCATAATCCACAGTTAGGCCAAGAATTGAATGTACAATATGGAGGTCAATAACCTCCAGTCAAAGCTGTCACTGCTGTTTGATGACAGAATGGATACATTTCACGGTTCCCTTTCAATTAGTATTATATGAGGTGGTAGCAAAACGTGTCAGACCAATAGTGTTAAGTGCTATTCTGACCACATGCTTTACCATGTCTGCTATTTCATCATGGATAGCAAGTTAGAACAAAGAGCAAACCTGAAATTCTGCAGTCTGAATATAAATATTTGACATACGGCGATGCTGCAATAAGTGTTTTGAGTGGCAAGAGCGGAAAAACATCACTGGAAGAAAATTAGTTTGTCAAATTAATCTTGAGCTTTAGCCTATTTATCAAAATTGACATTTATTCTAAAAGTATACAATAACTGTCTCACTTTTTATGTTACTGTAACTGTATGTTACTATGGTTCTAATAGTTTACGGGGCAGTACATTCATTTAGAACCATGATTAAACTGACTGGAACTACCTGTGTGTCGAACAGTTTAAATGCACAGTTAGCAGTGCAGTTAGACCCTGGTATAAAATAACAACACAATTGTTGAAATGTTCAAAATATTGAATACTGAATCACATTTTAAATGCATACTTAAATGTATCTTTTGTGAACAACTTCTAAACACTAAAAATTGAACGTGGAAGTGTTTATTATCCAATGACAACAAAAGAAAATGCCAACCTAATGAAATTTAGGAAATTGGGACAAATTTAAGCTTCTTATATAATATATAACATATGTGCCTTAACAGATGCTTCACCACTCTACTATTTGGTCAACACATTCAATCAGTTATAGCATTATAAATATATATATAGTGTTATCTCAGCAATCAGCTCATTTTACATCAAAAGTGAGTGGAAACTTCACCTCACCTTGACTGGCAGCTTTCCCAAATGGGTTCCTCCCACTGGCAACGGCATTCACTTTGTTCACAAAGCTCCTTTCTCTTTTTCTCTTTCTTTCTATTTTTTTTTGCAGGCTTGCTTGTTTGCAGTCTGGCTATGGCAGCCCTTGGGATCTCCTTTTGTGCAGTGTTTACGCTCTCAGCCATGCGCACGCCAATGTTGGCAGCTTTATAAAGGAAAACAATGCACAAGCTTCTATTTACCTGATGTCACTTTCATAAGTGGCACTGAAGAACCTGGAAGTGTGAGTGCAGAAGAGGACAAGGTAGACACGGGTCTGTAATTGGTGGAAATGAGGTCAGTGTAATGTATTAACCAGGTCAGTGTCACTAAAATACTGCTAGAAAAATTATGAAGTATTACTAGGTTTCAATAACATATTTTTGGGCAATATATGCATAATGATTTTGATGATGATTATTTTCTTTATTATTATTGTTATTAAGTATAATACATTATATGGACAGAGGTTTGTGACCCTTGACTACAAGATTCTATATCCTATTCCACATATAGGCCCCACGACATCTTCCACTAAATTTGGAGTGTGGTTTTGGATATTTGTGTTCATTCAGTCACAAATATGTTGTAGTGAGGTGAGGTGAGGTGAGGTGAGGTGAGGTGAGGTGAGGAGAGGAGGCCTGGGGTGCAGTCAGTGTTTCAATTCATCCCAAAGGTGTTCAGTACAGTTGAATTCAGAGCTCTATTGTAGGCATTCAAGATCTTCCACTCCAACTCATTTAAACCATACCTTGATTAAGATCTTCTAGTTCAACTAAAGGGAAAATGCAATTGTGTGCCTCGAACTTCGTGGAAACAGTTTGGGGAAGAACCACATTTAAAACGTGTGTCCCAATACTTTTGTCCATGCAGAGTATATTAGCTATATTTACAAAATAAATCTATCTAACGAAAAGAAATTTACTTTTAAAGAAAAAAGAAAATCTGTGGCTTGACGCAATCTTCTAAACAGAAAAAGCTATTATAGGTGAAAATCAAAACGTATTTACCTTTGGTAAAGCTACAGCTTTTTAATTTCCCCATGACATGAAAGCACATGTGAAATGTGTCAAGAAAGAAAATGAGAAAAACAGTAGCAGGAGAAGATGACTTCTGTGGCATGACAAGAAAGCATATTGATTTCTGTTTCAGGGTCACTGAGCATGATGAGAGCAGTGAGTGAGTGTGGTTTTGTGTATTTGTGTGTGTGTGTGTGTGTGTGTGTGTGTGTGTGTGTTTGTGTGTGTGTGTGTGTGTGTGTGTGTGTGTGTGTGTGTGTGTGTGTGTGTGTGTGTGTGTGTGTGTGAGAGAGAAAGAGAGATTGTGTATCAGTGGTGTGTGTGTGTGTGTGTGTGTGTGTGTGTGTGTGTGTGTGTGTGTGTGTGTGTGTGTGTGTGTGTGTGTGTGTGTAAAAGATAAAGAAAAAAACAGAGCTGTGTGCAACCAAAGCACGTGCTTTTATTTAGACCCTCAGTAAGAACCTCAGTAACTTTCAATGCTTGATTTCACAAAATGAGCGGTGGGCAGTTTGTGATGCAACTTGCTTTTATATGAGCCTGATATACTTACGACAAGCAAATGAAGAATGTGCAAACATCAAAACCTATGTTGGAAGCTGCATGTTCATAGTTAATAAGTTTCTCGTGTTGCTCCAGATATTCGTGCTGTCTACCTTTTGAGAACGTTTGTAACCTGTGGCTGCAAACCTGCGTACGTCTCAGAAAAAAAAAGCAGATAGTTATCTTCATTATAAAGATTCAGAAAGATGTAAAGTTGGCCGTAGGCATTCTTTGTGTTTTTTTTTTTTACTCCGCTCCTCCTTTCTCAGCTCTCTTTCTCTGTTCCGATGCGGATTGCCATGGTGATGATTCTCAATCTGCACCCAGCCTTCATTTCTTTGCTCTGCTCTGATTTCCATCTGAATGGTTTGTTCGCTTTCACTATTTTGTACTTCATTCACGTCAGCCTGTGATGCATACAATATCTTGCCGTATTCCCCTTGCTGTCCTTTTTGTTCGCTTCACTCTTGATCCAGTCTGTTTATATGAAAATTTCTATCTGTTTTTTTTTTTTTTTTAAGGAAATGCAGGGGAGCTTATGTCTAGGTGTCTGGGCCCCTACTGAAAGGTCTGCAACTTCAGTCATCAGGTTTTTCCCAGGTAAATTACAACTTAACATGTAAAAAGCAAAGAAAGAAAAAACAGAAATGAATAAACGATAGTTCAATAGAGCAGTGATTGAATTTTAGTCTCTTTTTTTCCCATTTGATCTAATATGATGCTTGGATATGCAGAATAATTTTCTGCTCTTGTGAAGGTACTTTCATCTCTTATATAAAGAAAGTAAATGGAAAATGATTATTAGTGCAATTCTTTGAATGGGGATATTAATGAGACACATTTCCATTCATGCTCCTTTTGATCTGGTATATTGCGGGAATCAGATTTCGCACTTGACTAGTTGCAGCCCTCCTTCCATTATGTTGCACTGTGCAAGACAAGTGTTTACTTCTTTGTTTACTTTAAGACATGCCAGCGAAGTTTATGATCTGTTTTTATTTTATTTCATTTTTTTTTTTACTTCATACAATTTGTCTTATTTGGTGCTTCACTACAGACAGCTCTTCCTTTATACAACCTACGTTTTATATAAGTGATGTGCATTTACCAAACCCCAGGAGCCTAGTGTGCCTAGCATGCACAATTACATTCAAATTGTATGTTAAATATTTAAGAGGGAGTAGAGATAGGTCTGGTGCTTTTTTTCCCTCAAGGAAAACACAAATATTAACCATGATTTAAAATTCTCTCCATCTTTATGATCATGTTTAGGCTGAATCTCTCGTAACTTATTAATTAATGGAACAACAGACTGCTCAAGTCTGCTGAATGACTTTGTCTGGGAGATCACTTGTCAGAAAGTATATTAGGTTGCAAAACATCTCTGTTATTGTGTTGATCTGTGTGTTTCAGGTTTTCAATTTTTTTTGGTTTGTATAGCACATTAACACAAAGCAACACAACTTTTTGGAGTAATTAGCTTTATAGAGACACATGAAAAAAATTAACTCATCCTCCTCTCTGTGACATTGAATCGTGGGATTATATTTTCATGATGGACTTTCTTTTTAACCAAACACGCATCTTACATTGTTCTGTCACAGAAAAAAATTATTTGCTTCCTTCATCTGCCTTATTCATTCAGGACGACATCATCTCCAGACAAATCCTGCAGACTGAAAAGCAGAGGCCAAGAGGGAGCATGAGGGGCGACACAGAGTTGCCAGGATGTGCTGCCATGGTAACACCAGGGAAGCATTTTGTTTCCCCTTCTTTTTGAAATAGAGCAAATAAGTTATCTCCATTTCCTTTTCAGCTGAGCAATTTATTTCCCCGCTGCCTGTGTTGGCATTTTGTGTTCCAGACACAACTAATTATGTCTTTTCTTCCAATGGAAAAGACTCTTGCTTGTTAGTGGTACATAGTGATTTGTTGCTTTTTCCAATTTGAAGAAGTTCAAGTGAACTTCTGAAGACATCGACCCAGGCAGTAAATTGAAGAAACTAGTTTTTACTTCTAAATTAAGTTCAGTAATGAGCAAAATATGTGGGGGAAGTACCACATTGGAAACTCCATTACAGCTGTATTTCTTAAATACATGGATAAAGCAGGTGTGGTGTATGCTGATTTAGTGAGAAATATACATATGAAGATAAATATTTTGAATATTCATAAACAACTGACAAATCTCAAACTTATACTTTCTTTAATTTCGTTTAAGTTCTGAGTTTTAAGTCATTTTTGTTTTGAGTCTCATTATTAAAGATATCACCATATTAACAGTCACACATTTTTTGTTTTTGCTAAATAACAACACATTTTATTTTTATTATAAGGCATAGTTTTTGTGGTGAATCCACCACACACAATCCTGCAAATTAGCTGTTATTATAGAAACAATAAATTATTAGAGCCAGTGTATTTATGTACTTTAACTAATATCAGGAAATTGTTTTTATTATGTACACTGGTTAGACAGGTCCTATCTGCTTCTAATGTGATATCAGTAGAATTTACAGTTTTTTGGTGTATTTCTGGAGGTGTATTAAATAACTGGTGTAGTTGAAAATTGGTTCTAGAGAAACCCTTTCTTTGGTGACAGGGCAAAACCTTTTTCTTTAATGTGTGTGATATTGGGAGACGAGGCTGTAATGGAAGCGTCAAGCTTCAGAATATTACTGTCACAGCTCTGAACCATTTTTAACTTGCCAAGTCTTAGATTTCTAGCCAGGGGTGTTAACCAGGCTATAGGAGAATTCTGGGAACTCATTTCACCAAGAAATCTCAAAAATCATATTAAGTCAGATGACAACCAATCTACTGCGTCAGCATGGCCAGTTCCCCCAAACAAATGGCATGTTTGGTATGTAGCACAGCTTCTGTTTGTGATTCTGGCATTTTAATAGTAAAAGAGTAATACTTGGATTCCTCTCCATACCTGTATGGAAAGACATGCCACCAAGGAAAATGAGGACAGGTCTTTTCTAGTTGCACAACATGAAATCCCAATCCAGAAAGATCCAAGGCTCCTTGTCATCATTTTCATGGGCAGCGATGCCACTATAGATCATTACCTTCATAGACATTGTGTTCCACCCCATGAATACTCATTTTATATATAACACAAGCATGCCATGTTTTATCTTCTAAGGCAGCATTCAACTTTCAGGAGCAGAACGACCAGCATGACCTCATTCCTAGCCTGTGTGCATGTATGGCTAGTATATTGATCACCTACTTCACATTTATTTTCCTGTAATTCACATGGAAAAAAGAGAACAAGATAAGCGATTTCAGCTCTGAAAATCGGCACCACAATTTCTAATCGAAAAAGAAAAGCACGAGACAAAAATGGAATAGGGCATATGGGACCATTAACAGACTGATAGATGAATGCTACATTGTTCAATTGTGTCCTGTTAGAGGGAACCCCAGATGTGCATTTGAGGTGCGCAGTCAAAGGTTTGATGAGTGTGGCTGGGAGCCAGAGGACCTGTTTTCCAACAAGCGCAGAGAACCAATCCAATTAAACCGGAATTACAAAAGAGACATGTTGAGTTACATATCTCCCCTGTGCCTTTGTCAGCAATGAAATCTCAGGCAAAATCCATCATGGTTGCATCTACAGCTTGCTCAATAAAAGAGGATTGTTTTAGCCTTTTAAAAAAACTTTATTTCAACTAATAAAATTAAAATTTTATTTTCCAAGTCAGCCTTCCTACAAAGACTCAAAAAAAACAAACCAAGGTCAAATAGCTTAACCTGTCAATATTTGAAATATTGTCAATATTTGTACTTTTGTTGCCAGTGTTTGAGGGCTGTATTAGATGAACAACTTAGTCCTGCAACTTGTCTATAAACCTTGCCTGTTCTGGTTCAATCTGTCTAAAAAAAGAGCTGTTGCCCGATTCTGATCTTGACCTTGACACTGAGAATATAAGACAGCTGTGTTCAGCCAATGTATACGGATCGGTCGAGGCCCGGGTTAACAACGACCGCCACAGGTATCGTTAGCCGACAGGGTACCGGTGGAAATTGGGCTACTGTTGGCCGAAGGAGGAGAAGGAGAGGAGGAAGGCGTCTACAGAGACGGCAGGAAAAGGAGCAGTGTAGGAGAGTAGAGGTTCGGGTTGGTACTTTAAATGTTGGTACTATGACGGGTAAAGGGAGAGAGATAGCTGATATGATGGAGAGGAGAAAGGTAGATGTGTTGTGTGTTCAGGAGACCAAGTGGAAAGGGAGTAAGGCCAGGAACATTGGAGGTGGGTTTAAACTGTTTTATCATGGTGTGGATGGGAAGAGAAATGGTGTAGGGGTGATTCTGAAGGAAGAGTACAGTAAGAGTGTAGTGGAGGTGAAGAGAGTTTCTGATAGGGTGATGATCGTGAAGGTGGAAGTTGAAGGGATGATGATAAATGTCATCAGTGCCTATGCTCCACAAGTTGGCTGTGAGATGGAGGAGAAGGAAAGATTCTGGAGTGAATTAGATGAAGTGGTAGATGGTGTACCTAGGAAAGAACGATTGGTGATTGGGGCAGACTTTAATGGGCATGTAGGTGAAGGGAACAGAGGTGATGAGGAGGTGATGGGTAGGTATGGTTTTAAGGAGAGGAATGTGGAAGGGCAGATGGTGGTAGATTTTGCTAAAAGGATGGAAATGGCAGTGGTGAACACGTATTTTAAGAAGAAGGAGGATCATAGGGTGACATATAAGAGTGGAGGAAGGTGCACACAGGTGGATTATCTTCTGTGTAGGAGATGCAACCTGAAGGAGATTGGAGACTGTAAGGTGTTGGCGGGGGACAGTGTAGCTAGACAGCATCGAATGGTGGTCTGTAGGATGGTTTTGGAGGCGAAGAAGAAGAGGAGGAAAGTAAGGTTTGAAAGAAGAATAAGATGGTGGAAACTGAAGGAGGAAGAGTGTAGTGTGAGGTTCAGGGAAGAGGTCAGACAGGGGCTTGGTGGTGGTGAAGAGGTGCCGGATGATTGGGCAACTACCGCAGGAGTGATGAGGGAGGCAGCTAGAAAAGTACTTGGTGTGACATCTGGAAATAGAAAGCAAGACAAGGAGACGTGGTGGTGGAATGAGGAAGTGCAGGAGAGCATTAGGGGAAAGAGATTGGCAAAACAGAAGTGGGATCGACAGAGTGATGAGAAAAGTAGGCAGGAGTACAAGGAGATGCGGCAGCAGGTTAAAAGGGATGTGGCGAAAGCCAAGGAAAAGGCATATGAGGAACTGTATAAGAGGTTGGACACTAAGGAAGGAGAAAAGGATTTATACCGATTGGCCAAGCAGAGGGACCGAGCTGGGAAGGATGTACTGCAAGTTAGAGCAATAAAGGATGGAGAGGGAAATGTGTTGACTAGTGAGGAGAGTGTGTTGAGAAGATGGAGGGAGTATTTTGAGCAGCTGATGAATGAGGAAAATCAGAGAGAGAGAAGGTTGGAGGATGTGGAGTTGGTGAAGCAGGATGTAGATAGGATTAGTAAGGAGGAAGTGAGAGCAGCGATTAAGAGGATGAAGAATGGAAAGTCGGTTGGACCAGATGACATACCGGTAGAAGCGTGGAGATGTTTAGGAGAGATGGCAGTGGAGTTTTTAACCAGATTGTTTAACAGGATTCTGGAAGGGGAGAGGATGCCTGAGGAATGGAGAAGGAGTGTGCTGGTACCGATCTTTAAGCATAAGGGAGATGTGCAAACCTGCAGTAACTACAGGGGAATTAAGTTGATCAGTCACACCATGAAGTTATGGGAAAGAGTAGTGGAAGCCAGGCTGAGAGAAGAGGTGACCATCTGTGAGCAACAGTATGGTTTCATGCCGAGGAAGAGCACCACAGATGCCTTATTTGCTTTGAGGATGTTGATGGAGAAGTATAGAGAAGGACAGAAGGAGCTGCATTGTGTATTTGTGGATTTAGAGAAAGCGTACGACAGGGTGCCGAGAGAGGAGTTGTGGTATTGTATGAGGAAGTCAGGTGTGTCAGAGAAGTATTTGAGGGTGGTGCAGGACATGTATGAGGACAGTGTGACGGCAGTAAAGTGTGCAGTAGGTACGACAGACTGGTTCAGGGTGAAGGTTGGACTACATCAAGGATCGGCCCTGAGCCCTTTCCTGTTTGCAGTGGTGATGGACAGGTTGACGGACGAGGTCAGACAGGAGTCTCCCTGGACTATGATGTTTGCAGATGATATTGTGATTTGTGGTGAGAGTAGAGAGCAGGTTGAGAAGAGCCTGGAGAGGTGGAGATATGCGCTGGAGAGAAGGGGAATGAAAGTCAGTAGGAGTAAGACAGAGTACATGTGTGTGAATGAGAGGGAGGGCAGTGGAGTGATGCGGTTGCAGGGTGAAGAGGTGAAGAAGGTGGAGGAGTTCAGGTACCTGGGGTCAACAGTGCAAAGTAATGGAGAGTGTGTTAGGGAAGTAAAGAAAAGAGTGCAGGCAGGGTGGAGTGGGTGGAGAAGAGTGACAGGAGTGATTTGTGATAGAAGAGTATCTGCAAGAATGAAAGGGAAAGTTTATAGGACTGTGGTGAGACCTGCGATGTTGTATGGATTAGAGACAGTGGCATTGAGTAAAAGACAGGAGGTGGAGCTGGAGGTAGCAGAGCTGAAGATGTTGAGGTTTTCGTTGGGAGTGACGAGGATGGACAAGATTAGAAATGAGTTTATTAGAGGGACAGCACATGTAGGATGTTGTGGTGACAAGGTGAGGGAGGCGAGATTGAGATGGTTTGGACATGTGCAGAGAAGGGACATGAATTATATTGGTAGAAAAATGCTGAAGATGGAGCCACCAGGTAGGAGGAAAAGAGGAAGGCCAAGGAGGAGGTTCATGGATGTGGTGAGGGAAGACATGCAGGTAGTTGGTGTAAAAGAGGCAGATATAGAGGACAGGGTGGTATGGAGACGGATGATCCGCTGTGGCGACCCCTAATGGGAGCAGCCGAAAGAAAAAGAAGAAGAAGAAGTTCAGCCAATGTCCAGCTGCTGGGTCAAATGTGTAAATAAAGGATAAAGACATTGAAGTCACTTGTATGTTGACCATTTTGGAATTCAGCTTTAGCAGCTTTTTATTTTTTATTTTTGGTGGTGGTGGTGGTGGTATAAACTGTCATCTGGCTCTGATCTGAAACAGAGCTGTAGCTAATAACATTTAATGAGAGGAGTTGGTTTGGGAAAATCCAAGATTTGTCCAGAGAGGGAGAGGAAATCTGGGCTTATCCTCCTCCATCCCCTTTTGGCCATCTGTGCAGCAGTGTCCTCCATGTGGTCAGGACACACTGGGGGCTGTTTACCAACCTGCATAAAGATAAAGACAGAGAGAAAGGGGTTCCATTTGTTCACTGCACATACTGCATTCTCCATGTCATTTGTGCCATATGTGCACAGCAGAATCCCCAGCGCTGAATTAGTGTTTAGTGTCCATTTATGACTAGCTAATTCAACATACTATGTGCTAATTCACCAATTGTTCCTGTGTGGCTTGTAAAAGCATTTTTTAAGACAAAAAATTGCAACTTTCAGTACCTAAGAATTTTGCAGACTGCAAAAATACAAATCAGCAAATGAAAACAAATTAAAAACAGCAACAACACCTTTGTCTGATTTCTTTATCACCTCTAGGAATTACACATCTTTACTTCAGAGAAACCATTAGCATGGTAGACTCATATTTATGTATGGCATGTTCATGATCATAAATAACATACCGACAGACTGTGTTGTCTCTAACCTGGTTTTATGCTATGCACTTGCGATTTTGCATAATGTGTTATTTACGATTGCATAACGGCTGACTTGAGATAGAGCTGAATTCTCCTCTCAGAACTATACCCATCATCCATTGCCTTGTTTATTATGCATATTCATACATATTTTTACAATAATATTAACCATGTTTTCCACTTCTGTATATAGTATTTGTTTTATTTTCAGAACTTAATGATGAACTTGAAATAAAGACGCCTTTATCCGGAGTGGCTTGTGTTTATTTAATTCATATAACTGAGCAGTTGACGGTTAATGGCCTTGCTCAAAGGGCCAGCAGTGGCAGTTGGTGGTGCTGGGATTTGAACTCACTACTTTCTGATCAAAATTTCAACATCTTAACTTTCCATATTTATTCATGTTGCATGGCAATTGATTATCAAAATTGGCTTGAAGAGAAAAGAAGTGTTTCTAGTAACAATTCATCCGAAGGCCATATCTTTAATAACTGGAAATATAGTTACATAATATAATGGATGGATTAATTTATAAATATAAAATGTATATCTGGAACCAATATATTTCTGCAAATCTGCTTTGTGACAATAAACCTATTGTTGTTTATGAACATGCACTACACGTTATAGCAAGGAAATTGCACTCAAAGTATAAAAGGTCATATTCACAGTATATGTATTTAACATATTGATTTATCAAATCTAGTAATAAACTTTTTTTTTTCTTTTCAATCAATGCATTCATCCCATTCTATTGGCTATCAGAGTAGACAGGATTAGCCAGTTTAATAATAATATTTTTTTAGTCTGATAGCTACACTATAAGCAGAAAGGCATTTAAGTTGCTTGCTGAAGTTTACTGGAAAGGAAATGTAGATAAGAATTTATAATATATGCATGTTTTATAATAATGTTTTTCCCTGTTATTAACTTTTTTTTTTTTTATATAAAAAAAATAGATATTATGCATATGAAAAGTTTAAAGGTAGATTGTCCTTAACTGATAACCTGTTCACCTAAAATGCACACATTGTTTTTGTATATTTTCTCAGCCACCAAAATAAATTTCTGGTTACACCACTGCCATACCAACATACAACGTGCTTCTGAGGTGACGCAAGTTACATCAAGTGCTGCAGACAGGTGTGCATTTTAACACGCATTTCTCTGGTTTACACAATGGTCATGTTTGCTGCACTACAAATCTGAGTGTGATTGTTCCCAGGTCCTCCTGCTCACTTAATTATATATAACCCCAAATCACTAGAATTGAATTTACATCATTACAGATCTGCATGGAGAACCCATCCTTTATTATTGTTAATATTTAACAATAATAAAGAATTATTGTTATTATTGTTATAAAGAATTATTGTCTTTATTATTGTGAATATTTTTGGTGTCATATGCAATATAATAATCATAATAATACGATACACGTGCCTTACTTTCCGCAAACGTGCAAACCCGAGAATGCATTGTTTTCACATTCAAGAGAGTCATGGCACAGTTCGAATGCAATGAACTCAAACCACCTGTTATAAGTAGTCTCGGGTTTGGTGTGCTGCATATTATCAATTTTTCATGCAAACCGTGCTCTATTTCAAACTAAACTACCAGTGTGAAAGCCCCCTTAAGCACTATGAGATGTGAGTCTGTGCACAGTAAAATGACAAGACACTACGCTTCAAACCTGCTGTGAATTTCGGATCAAGTGAAAAGGTTGTGCAATAGCGTACCAAGTTCATGTGGTCCAAAACGAAACGAGGCCGTTGGCTGGATTTGAGATTTCGGATTTGCGTTTGGCACCTGCTTTATAGCGAACATTACTATGGATAATATATTCTTAACATGACAAGACTATAAAATCAACAGCTCTGTTATATATCTCATATATCTGTCTCCTATATGAGCTCACAGATGCCCATGATTGATGTGTGTGTGTCTCTGTGATTGACAGAGTAAAAAGAGTATCCCATTCCTCCCACCCTTGTCTCCAAACTTGTTTGTGTTCTCAGTGGATTTTGAAATTGCATAGCAAAGCAAACAGAGCCTTATAAACTCCTGGACTGGATGTCATATGTATTTATAGCTCAATATACATATATCCTACATAGAAAGTTATTGCCAGTGGAATGTACTGTATTTTGTCTGGCATGTCCATCTACAGCTTCACCTACTTATAATTGCATGGCTTATCTGAAGGCACCCAAACAAGATTATTTGACTGGGATGCAATCAACAACCCACTGCAGGATCAGAGAATCTGGAACCTAGCCACAGATACCTGTTGGACACACACAGGCGAGAGAGAGAGAGAGAGAGAGAGAGAGAGAGAGAGAGAGAGAGAGAGAGAGAGAGAGAGAGAGAGAGCGAGAGAAAGAAAGAGAGAGAGAGAACAAAAGACTTTATAAACTGCATTCCCACAAGACCTTGTGTATAATTTCTGCTTTCTCTTCCCTGTGCAGTATATTTTTCATGCCATAATAGAGAGTGAAATTGTTTACGGTGTGAAGGAAAGGAAATGAGTAGACTCTGCTGCCATGGTGACTGAGCCCAGCAGTATCTAATGGCAACCGGTTGCTAAGGAGTCGGTTTTCTACGAGGAGAAAGAGAAGGACAGAGCTGAAGGAAAGAATTGCTAATGGATTCTTTAATACAAAAGTCTCTACCTCCGTGTTTTGCAGACATTTGCAACTTGCAAATTATTCAGTTGCAGCGGGTTCAGCACATAAGTCCGAATATATATCTATATGTTTGTGTGTGTGTGTGTGTGTGTGGTTGTGTGTATATGTATATATATATATATATATATATATATATATATATATATATATATATATATATATATATATATATATATATATATATATATGCATATATATATATATATATATATATATATATATATATATATATATATATATATACATATGTATGTATGTATATATGTGTTTTGTGCAGGCCACAATGCCTCTTCACACCTTTCATTTAAATCCAGCGTATTCCATGTCACCAGTGAACTGATTTTCATTCTCCAAGAACTGTGCCTGTGAAGTTTAAACGCTTTTTGTCTAAAGGCTGCATTTTCTTGTTTGCATACACATGACAGCTGAAAAGTTTCTATGATTGTAGTGTTACAATGAAGGTTGGGCTCGAACACTGAAATCATATTCTACGCTGTACAAAAGCAGAATGCATGTCACTCCTTCTCATAAAACTCTCAGATAAAGTCCCTGAGCTGCTTTCTGCCTTTGGCTGTTGACACTCCCGATGGCTTTCTTAGCCAGCCAAGAGTACTTGTTGCTAAGCCGTAAGATTCTATCAGTGAACAAATTTTATTTGAACTGCCATGGTGTCATTCTCCATCCTCCATCCTTGTGCCTTCTTTGCTGATTTAAAATATACGCATGCTTATCCTGGTTAAAGACAATGGGCCTCATTTTTCAAGCTGGATACAAATGTATGAGCATTTACACAAACAGCTTGTTAATCATAAAAATCCCATACACATCAAAAGACTAATTTAATTACCTTGAATTATATGCTTCGATTTGTACAATTTGCGACGAGTCATTGCATTTTAAGATACGAAAGAGAACAAAGTTCAAGCTTTATTATTGCAAACACACACATTTTAAATATTGAATAAAACTATTGTAAAAAATAATAAATCATAAGTTTTTAGACCTATTATTCTACAAAATGAATGCCTAAATGAAAATAAGGAAATATAACTTCTATATACTGTACAATATAATAATATTACCAAAGTTTGTGGACAACTGACATAAATATCTATGTGCTTTTGGAACATCTCATTCCACATTCAGTCCTCATTTGCTGTTAATAACCTCCACTCTTCTGGGAATATGTTCTACCAGAACATGTGGTGCTTGTGGAGATTTGTATTTATTTATCCACAAGGGTGCTAATAAAGTCAGGTAATGATGTATTGTGAGGAGGCCTGGGGTGCAGTCAGTGTTCTAATATATCCCAAAGGTGTTTAATAGGGTTTTAAGTCAGAGCTCTATAGCGGTTGCTCAAGATCTTTCACTCTAGCCCATGTAAACCATATCTTCATGGAGCTGGCTTGTGCACAGGGGCATTGCCATGCTGGAACAGGTTTGGGTCTCAGTTCAAGTGAAGGGAAGATTAAATGCTACTGTATCCAAACACATTCAATACAATAGTGTTCCTCAAAATTTGTGGTAAGAGTTTGGGGAAGAACCAAATATGGCCTTTAAAATGTCAAGTCCGATGAATCAAATGGTTTTTTTTTTACAGATATTTGGAGAACTGTATTTTTTTGATAGGCTGCTAAATATATATATATATCTTTTTTTTTTTTTTTTTACATACTGCAAACATAAGCAAGCTTCTGCCTGAAATAAAGTACTTTTTGGCATATATATTTAGCATTTTCTATTCTTTGAACTTAATCAACATTAATTAAGGCATCTAGGTGCCTGGCAAAGTTCAGGTGATTGATATCTATTGACAATCACACAATATGACGAAGCAATATGTTTATAAAACTTTTGTAAACCCAGTATACATTTTTTGTTTGGTTTGGCAAACATATTTTTCTTGTGGACCTCAAGTATACACACCTCCAAAGAGATATACACTGAACAGGCATAACTTTAAACCCACCGATCTGATAACATTATGTCCACCTGCCTAATAATGTATTGGTCAATATTTTTTTTGATGCCAAAAACAGTTCTGACCCTTCGAGCATTAACAACATTACCTTCTTCAGCAATTTGAGCTACAGGAGCTCCGCACGTGTATCAGTGAGCCTTTTGTGTCCATGACCCTGCCGCTGGGTAACCACAGTTACTTCCTTGGACCACTTTTGATAGATACTGACCACTGCAGACCAGGAACACACTACAAGAGCTGCAGTTTTGGAGATGCTCTGACCTAGTCGTCTAGCCATCACAATCTGGTGTAGCGAATTTAGTTAGCAAAAAAAGGAAATATTTATAAGTAATTATAAACAAAAAACTTTCTTTCGGCTTCTCCCATTAGGGGTCGCCACAGCAGATCATCCGTATGCATGATCCGCATGTTCGATTTGGCACGTTTTTACGCTGGATGCCCTTCTTAACGTAACCCTCCCCATTTATTAAGGCTTGGGACCGGCACTAGGAGAGCACTGGCTTGTGCAACCCTAACGGCTGGGGTCGGTTCCTTGATCGGGGATCGAACCCGGGCCGCAGCGGTGAGAGCGCTGCATCGTAACCACTAGACCACCAGGGAACCATAATGGGTTATAATTACTCATAAATATTTAAATTAAGTTGTTGAATTAACAATAATGGAATTTACGTTACAATTATTTGGTCTGTTCTTCACCAAACAGACAGTATAATCTTTAATTAATTCTATAAAAGGATTAATTAAATCTCCCCAGCCAAGAAAAACACAACCCCCCTTTCACTTTATACCGTACAATTAATAGAGCATGTAGTAAGATCCAAATAATTGCAGGAACTTTGAAATGTGAGTGGCACTTTTGAATGAGACAAACACAACATCCTACAACTAACTACACAAAAAAAAGAAAAAGAAAAGAAAGAAAAAGTTAAGAATAGGTAAAAGGAGGAAGAGAAGGAAAAGAAAAGAAAGAAAGAAAGAAAGAAAGAAAGAAAGAAAGAAAGAAAGAAAGAAAGAAAGAAAGAAAGAAAGAAAGAAAGAAAGAAAGAAAGAAAGAAAGAAAGAAAAGGATTGGCAAGCTTTACTTCAAAATAACCACAACCTAAACGAGAATCATCAAGAAATTCAAATTTACCTTAAACCATTCCCCAACCAGAGGTACTGGAGCCAAGTTTTGAGAGTGGATTGTTTTATGGTTTAAGGGGTTCTGTGAAGTCAACCAGAGAAGCCAAGTGGGGTTACCTGGCTTTGTGACTTCTGGGGTTGTGTTTGTGTGTTTGTGTGTGTGTGTGTGTGTGTGTGTGTGTGTGTGTGTGTGTGTGTGTGTGTGTGTGTGTGTGTGTGTGTGTGTGTGTGTGTGTGTGTGTGTGTGTGTGTGTGTGTGTACTGTGTACTGGGTCAGGTATAGAGACTGGCTTGCATTATCATTTGAATGCTGCTTTGAAGTCAGCTAGAGAGGTCAGAAATTATCCTGTTTTGTATCTTTGGTGTGGGGGTACGACACTGTGGTACGGAAAAAAAAAAAACAATAGGGGTGTAAACTGTGGTACTTGTCCTTTGAGTAAACTGCAAATGCTAAAGGTTAAAAGAAATACCTGGGACATGAAATCTAAAAGACACTAGCCAGACTTTACAATGGTACTCGCTCAAATCCTTATGCTTGCCCATTTTTCCTGCTTCTAACACATCAACTTGTTTACTTGCTGCCTAATATATCTCACATACTAATAGTTATTTACTCACTGGTTATAATGTTCTAAAGTCATAATGTTGCCTGGTTGGTGTAAATGTCTTATAGAAATTGTTATTTTACATATCTATAAGTTGTTCGTGTTTCATTCTTCTGACATACTGTTTACATACATTGAAGAGGACACCTTGTTAGAATAGAAATTGATAGTTATAGTAAAATAAATTTTAAAAATAAAATATAGTGTGTATATATAGTATAAAATATACTAAAATATAGATATAGTAATAAAAACAGATTGGGCTTTTTTTTACACCGCCAAAGCATATATATAGAGGTAGTTGATATGATGGAGAGGAGAAACCTTTTTTAGTACTGTATGAGGAAGTCAGGTGATGGAGAGTGTGTTAGAGAAGTGAAGAAAAGAGTGCAGGCAGGGTGAAGTGGGTGGAGAAGAGTGGCAGGAGTAAATTGTGATAGAAAGGTATCTGCGAGAGTGAAAGGGAAAGTTTATAGGATTGTGGTGCGACCTGCGATGTTGTATGGTTTAGAGACAGTGGCATTGAGTAAAAGACAGGAGGTGTAGCTGGAGGTAGCAGAGCTGAAGATGTTGAGGTTTTTGTTGGGAGTAACAAGGATAGACAGGATTAGAAATTAGTTTATAAGAGCGAAAGCGAATGTAGGATGATTTGGAGACAAGGTAAGGGGGCCAGATTGAGATGGTTGGTTCGGTAGGAGAATGCTGAGGATGGAGCCACCAGGAAGGAGGAAAAGAGGAAGACCAAGGAGGCGGTTTATGGATGTGGTGAAGGAAGACATGCAGGTAGATGGGTTGAAAGAGGCAGATGTAGAGGACAAAGGGGTATGTATGAGGTATGGAGACAGATGATCCGCTGTGGCGACCCCTAATGGGAGAAGCTGAAAGAAGAAGAAGAAGAAGAAGAAGAAGAAGAAGAAGAAGAAAAAGTTTGTTTGCTTTTACAATTACTTGCCAGAATTTTTTAAGTTTAATTTCCAGACTCTTGACACATTTTGCGATTTCTTTATTAAAATAATTTATAAATACATATTTAACAGTTTTAAAAAAAGCAAATGTTTTAATATTTAGCAAATACAGTCTTCACTCTGTTATCCAAATAAACTTAAATGCTAATTTCTCTACTTTGTCCATATAAAGATACATATATCTACATATGCATCATCTCTAGGTTACGTATGCAACCCTAGTTCCCTGAGGGAACAAGATGCTGTGTCGAAACGCTTTGGGTACGCGCCTGAGTGTTCACGCTCTAAAATAATGTGTGTAATCAGTCAAAAATTGGTGAGGTGAGGTGACGTCATGACCAGGAGTATAAAGCGCATATGAGCGAGGGAAGCAGCAGCTTCTGTAAGGGAGAAGAAAGCGCTGCAGGGACGCCGGAGGTGTGGCATAAAGACGCAACATCTCGTTCCCTCAGGGAACTAGGGTTACATACGTAACCTAGAAACGTTCCCTTTCGGGAACTCGCGCTGCGTCAAAACGCTTTGGAAGCAAGCATCCAATCACGCCAGACTGACCAGTCCCTGCCTAGTGTGTGTCTGTCACCACAGCTAGAGAAGGACTGAGGGGCCAGGAGCGGCACTGCGGTCTAGGTTATAGAACCGCACAAAAGGTCAGTGGGGTGGACCAACCTGCAGCGTTACATAGGAAGATAAGAAGATGTGATAGTGTCAACAATCCACCTGCTCAGATTCTGCTTATTAGCAGGGAGGCCTCTCTTGGAAGGGCCGTAGCAGATGAGCAGCTGATCGGTCCTTCTCCAAGGACCCATCCTGCACAGGGAGGCACCAGCCATACCTGGGGTAAACTTCAGGAAGGAGGGGGCCACAGACAGGGCATGCAGGTCCCTGCAGGTCCCCTACTCTTTTGATAGAGCAGATGGCCAACAAGAACGCGTCTTGATTAAAAGGTGCCTCCAAGATGCCTCGGCTAAAGGCTCGAAGGGGGGTTCAGAAAGAGTCCCTAAAACAACGGCCAGGTCCCACCCAGGCACTCTAGGTCGTACTGGGGGCCTCAGCCTCTGGGTGCCATGGAGAAAACATGTTACCATCGGGTCTCTGCCCAGAGATTCCCCGACCACAGGGGCATGATAGGCTGAAATGGCAGACGCGTAGACTTTTAGGGTGGATGGAGCCAACCCCTTGGTGAACCGTCCCTGGACGAAATCTAGCACTGAACCAACCGGGCAGTGGACTGGATCCAGCTGGTGGTGCTCACACCACGAGCAGAACAGATGCCACCTGACGGCATACGGCCTCCTTGTGGAGGGAGCTCTGGAGTGGAGAATGGTCTCTACCACCTCGTTGGAGAGACCAGAACCACAGAGCTGTGCCCTCTCAGGGGCCACAGCCTCCAAAGCTCTTTGCAGGGGTGAAATATAGCACCCCCTAGCTGTAAGAGGAGATCCCTCCTCAGAGGAATCTCCCACAGAGGATGCTCGAAGGAGAGCTACCAGGTCCACGAACCATGGTTTGTGCGGCCATAATGAAGCCACCAGGAGGAGACTGACTCAGAGGAAAGTGCGGTGTCTCTTAAGATCCGAACAGATCCACCTGGGCTCTTCTGAATTTCTCCCAATCCTGCTCCACCACAACAGGGTGGAGCCGCCGATGCCCGGGTCTCAACCGCTGCCTCGACAGGGTGTCTTGTTCGACTGGCCTGGGCTGTAAACCGCCCTAAATGAGAGGAGTTTCCCCTGGGCCCAAAGGAGGATCTGGTGCGCCAGCATGCACAGGGGGCGTGAACGCAGACCTCCTTGATGGTTGATGTAGGAGACTACCGCATTATTGTCTGTACAGACCAACACGTGGTGACCTCTGAGTTCAGAGAGAAAATGCTTCAGTGCTAGAAGCACGGCCAGCATCTCTAGGCTATTGATATGCCAGTGTAGATGGGGCCCCTCCTACAGACCTCTGGCAGAGCAACCACTCATGATCGCTCCTCGTCGTTAGCATTAAGCGACGACCGGTTACTCCCAGCACAGGGCCTAGAGATAGAAACCAGGGATCTCTCCAAACATCCAAGGCATGTAGGCATCACCGTGTGACCTTGGTGGTGCAGAGGGGGTTGCCCCTCCATGAGAACTCGTGCGTCCTGAGCCACCACTGAAAAGGTCTTGTACAGCAGGCCAAGTGGAATCACACTGGACGCAGCTGCCGTAGAACCTAGCAGTTTCTGGAACTGCTTGACAGTGAGAGGCTGCCCTTATCTGACCTTCCTGACAGCCGTAAGGATGGCCACAATGCGGGGAGGGGAAAGCTGCGCACACAAAGTAGTTGAATCCCATATGACACCGAGATAAGTGGTTCTCTGTAATGGAGAAAGCACACTCTTCCCGGCGTTCAGCCAAAACCCCAACACCTTCATGTGGGCGAGAAAGACATCTCGATGCCAGACCGCCAACTGCTCAGATTGAGCTAGGATCAACCATTCGATGATGTAGTAGATGTACTCGATGATGCGGCTCTGGTTCCTCAGGGGAACCAGAGCCGCATTCACACATTTCGTGAAGGTACGGGGTGAAAGGAAGGCCAAACGGAAGAACCTGGTGTTGGTAAGCTTGGGCCCCGAAAGCGAACCTCAGGAACCTCCTGTGAGAAGGTAGGATGAATACATGAAAGTATGCATCCTTTAGATCTACTGTGACAAACCAGTCCTCAGATCTAATTTGAAGCACGACCTGCTTGAGGGTCAGCATCTTAAACCTGAGTCTCATGAGAGAGCGGTTCAGCGGTTCAACGTAGATCTAAGATAGGACGCAACCCTCTGTCCATCTTGGAAACTATGAAGTACCAACTGTAGAGCCTGGACTCTTGTTCTGATGGAGGGACAACCTTGATGCCCCTCTTCCTCAGGAGAGTCTCTACTGTTCCATTACTAGAGCCTGTTGGCTTCCCACCAGGGTGGGAAAACGTTGCGGAGGAGACCCAAATTGAATCAAAGCGAGATCTCCGGGACCACAACAATGCCGGGTGGAGAAGAAGGAAAGAGCTGGCTGGAGCTGGCCGTGCCCTGAAGCACCGAGGGTGGCAAGGTTAATGGACCAGGTCCCTGAGGGTGCCAGGACAGGGCGGGCACCGGATAGAGCGTTGCGGCATGCCCCTTCACGGCCAGATCCCCAGAAAGGTCTGTGCCAAGCACCGCGCAGGATCCCTTATGGGGAGAGAGCGAGTCGCAACATTGAGTTTCTGCACTGCACCTCCCAATGGGAGACGGAGGGCTGCGGTTGGAGCTGCCACCAAACAGCCCCCTGTGAGTGGCGTGGGAGGTAACGCTGGAATGCCACCACCAGTTTTATTAATTTGTCATTTTTATTTTATTTTCCTGAAACCTCTCAACCACCAATCTTACGGAATCAACGAAGAGGCCAGAAGGGGTTAGAGGGGCGTCCAGCAGTACGGCCCTGTCTCTATTAGACATGTCTAACAGTGTGAGCCACTGGTGCCTTTCTGTAGAGACCAGGGCAGCCATAGACCGGTCAATGGCCCTAGCGGTCTCTTTGGTGATTCTGAGAGCCAGATCCTTTCTGACACCAGGTGCTCAACCATAATGGCTGCCCAGGGCACCTCCCACTCTTATGTTAGGGTCTTGAGGGAGGAAGCGATCCCAGGAGAGAGATAGCTTGCAAGCATCTCTTCAACCCGCAGCATCGCTCCACACCCATGTACTTTCCGCCCCATAACGTGTGAATACAATGTTGAAAGGGGCTGAAGGGGCCACGCCTATGACCATGACACTTCAGTGTACAGGTCTAAAAAGAACGGAAAAATCCCAACATTGAGGTTGCGACCTGGTGTCAGAAAAAGCGCTCGACGGAGGGACTTTCTGCTCATGAGCCAGCCCAGTTATGTAGCTCGGCAGGTCGCTTACTGCTTATTTATATATATATATATATATATATATATATATATATATATATATATATATATATATATATATATATATATATATATATACAGTGAGGAAAATAAGTATTTGAACACCTGGATTCTTTTTTAGATTATGTCTCTCACAGTGGACATGCACCTACGATGACAATTTCAGACCCCTCCATGATTTCTAAGTGGGAGAACTTGCAAAATAGCAGGGTGTTCAAATACTTATTTTCCTCACTGTATATATATATATATATATATATATATATATATATATATATATATATATATATATATATATATATATATATATATATATATATTATAATTATTATTCATTTTATTTTATTTTAATACGAGGAGTGAGAGCACCCCCCTTGAAGAGTGCTCTTCGGGAATGGAGCGATCGCACAGAAATTGCAAACAGAATGTGCACGGCACAATGAGCGTGGCGCAATATGCGCAGAACATGCACAGAATGTGCAGAGAATGTGCCGAAATTGCACAGAATGTGCGCATCCGCATCCCTCGGGAAGCGACCTAGCTCTGCCCCCAACTCCATAGCTCTACAAGCCTAGCGCACAAAGTGTGCCCCCCCTCCTCCTCAGAGGAAGAGAGGTGGAGCTAATGCTCTTGTTGCAGGGGGAAGAATCCGCCGAAAGGTGTGCTTCCACGCCTGCGAGCAAGTGCTGAACTAAGCAGGTGAGGTTGTAGGAAGGGACAAGCCCGTCTCCAAACCATCTGCGAGGTCCATTTGTGAGCCCAGGAACTGCCGCGCCGCTCCGCCTCAGAGAGAGCGGGGCAGAACCCGAGGAGTGTGAGCTCTCTCCTCGGAGAGTGCCGCTCGGGAGCAGAGCGATTGCATTGACATGCAGCCAGCTCTGCATGTCAGAGCGGGAACATTATATATATATATATATATATATATATATATATATATATATATATATATATATATATATATATATATATTTATTTTTTTTTAATCATTTTTGACAAACAATCTGACAGACAACACAACACACAGAGCACTTTCTGAACAACAGAAGCTGCCGCTGCTCTCACTCATATGCGCTTTATACTCCTGGTCCACCTGACGGCCAGCATCCAATTTTTGGCTGATTACACACATTATTTCAGAGTGTGAACACTCAGGCGCATTCCCAAAGCATTTCAACGCAGCTCCAGTTCCTGAAAGGGAAATATGTATTTACATATCCATATTTCAACAAGGGATTTTCCTGCCCTTATTTGCAATACATTCACAAATTGTGTAACTTTTCTTCCTAAATTATTAATTTAACTCTAAAGAAGAGTTGGAAAGCATATTCGATTATTTAAATCACAGCATCACAGCATCGATCTTCTAGATCTTTTTCTATGCCGTGACTACTAGGCTTAATATTATTTATTGCATATATTGCACAATGTATTGCCTATATTTCACAATTGCACACATCTGCACTGTGTTCAAAATCAGTAATACTATTTTTAACAACATCTTTGTATTTCTCATATTATATTTTCTATCAAAATGAAATTATGTTCTAAGTAAAAATGGAGGAGTTCTCTGTAGGAGTGTCTAACTGTTAAAAGAAACTTGGATAGACTTGGCCCACTAGTCACAATGGTCAAGCAAAGGAGGAGGAACAGCTACAGCCTGCAATAGAAAGAGCTACTGGTTTAACAGAAAGAGAATAATTGAAATATTGTATAACACGGAGAAAGGCTTATAAAAAATGCTTTATCTGCATTACAGGGATTACAGGGAAGGGGGTGTAGCCTTACCTAAAAATCCAGCCCTGTGAATTGTACATGTTTTACAAAAATTTAAGAAAACTAGAGAACACTGAAGAAACCCAAATGGAAAAAGTGATAGCTTACACAGGTAGTAGCCCGAGCTCAGAATTGAACTAAGATGCTAATGTAATGTTATTCTATTCTGGAATGGTTAGGATCAAGTTATTTTTTATTTTTTTGTTTAAAGCATATGTTCATTCATATTTTTTATTTACTTGTTAATTTATTTGTATTTCCACTTAAATTGCTATTCTGTAGAATTGCTCCAACATCTGTTAGTGATTAATTTGCAGTTGAACCAACAATTACAGTTCAAAACAAACACCTATTTAAAAAAAAATACTTTACAATCAATACATTGTATTTAGTAAACCTACTGTAATGATATTGTTTTTGTTCTTATTAGAAAAGAAGCTGCACTTATGGTGTTGGGTTATTTGTAATGCATTTTGGTCAAAAAACGACATGGGAAGGGGTAGCTCAGTGGTTAACATGGACTTCTGATCAAAAGTGATGTGTGTTCAAATCCCAGCACACCAGCAAGTTGCCCCTATTGGGTCCTTGAACAAGGCCCCTAACACTCAAATGCTTGGTTGTATAAATAAGGTGATTGTAAGTCACTCTGGTTAAGAGTCTGCCAAATGCCATAAACATAATTGTTAATGTAAATGTAAAGGCATGAAGACATGGTAGTGTAACACAGAAATTGACACCTCCATACCAGTAGAGGTCCTCCTCTCCTGAATTCCAAACCCTACTTCCTGTTAACTTCCTGTTCTCACACATATATAAGCACATGGTATCCACAGTCAAATTGTTTGATCTTGCTAACTACCTAATTTTTAGAGGTCCTAATCCTTGTTTATTTGACTTGCTTTCATTCATTTGTGCTGCCTGTATTTAGATTCTTCTTTAATTTCTACTATTTTTGTCTTGCGTTTGTATGAGGATTTAAACTACAAGTCTATTGACTTAGATTAAAGGAAAAAGACGGCATTATTGCGAGCACATGAGGCAACTTTAGATTTGCTTCTTAATAATGGATTTTTCCATTTGAAATGAACACTGTTTTTTAAGCTTGCTTCTGCTTTGGCTATTTCTTTTTTTTTTTTCCTGTGTGGGTAAGGTCACGGATTTCTCAAGAACAGATATAGGCTTACAGGCATCACCAGCTCAGTTAATTTACCACTTTCCAATTTCCCCAGACCATAATAGGAAACCAGGGGGATTTTGCAGGAAGACACAAAGCAGCTTTATTCTGACAGCTTATGCAATGGCAATTAATTGTTGAGCTTTTCACCGCTGAAAATCTTTGAAAACTGACTCCTGTGATACTTCACACCGAAGTTACCTGAAATGTCACCTTGTAGAGGCAAATGTTACCCCATGTGTATCACATCTAAGCTTTAAACACTTGATGCCAGTGGATTGATACCAACAATTGGTGGGGAAATAATGAAAAGATGTAGCCGTGCATTAATAGCAAGGACTTAATAAGTTGTGGTCCAGGATTTGCTTCATGAACATCCTTGATCCTTCTTTAAATGCTAAAATACAGGTCCTGAGCAGCTTGTGGTAGGATGTCACAAGAAGCAAATCTTCCAACACTTGATGGAGGTTAGTATGCCCCTTACAGACTTGCATTTCAGGATTGTCAGTGATATTTATATATGATGTTTGGGGGAGTCATAAAAGACATTTGACTTCCTTCAGGTTTTCATCAAACCATTCATATAGTTCTATGCAAATAAATGCAATAAAGCATTGAAAAAACAATTTAAATTAAATGGTTCTGCATTAATAATAATAAAAAAAAAACACATAAAGCGAAATAAACAGCTATAAACCAGAACAAAGTCAATATTTTGAGGGACAACTCCTAAAACGCATCAGTAATTTCAGGTACACTTTGCAGTTTTATGAGGAAACCAGTAAAATCGACTCATTTGCTGGCTGTTATACAACAGTTAGTTCTGATCTACTGATTTGATTAGTTAAGCGATGTTCCAAGAGTGCTTATATTTACTATAAACACGCAAGGACTTTTTACTAAGTTCTCTTTCTAGTCTGAGACATTAACTACAGTAGTGTTAACTATTCGATAATGCTAAACTTTTGATTTAAAACACGAACATTCATCAGTTGAAGAAAAGACACCAGCTTTATTTGAAGTACATTTAACACGGATTTAAAACCAATGTGAGAAACCTAGGCAGCTAGCTAGCATCCTATAAAGTGAGCAGGGCTTCTGCCAACTCTAAAAATAAGCAGAACATTTGGCTAGATGATCTGAAATTTCACTTAATCAATGAGTGCCAACATTTTGTATAACAGCACTGTTGCTTATGTGATATTACTTAATTATTCGACTATGTGAAACAATCATTAAAACTTAATGATTATGACAGGATAGGTTCCCCAAACAACACAGATTCCCCGTAATACCATACAATGGTTATGACAGTGGTAGCTTAAGACATTAGAATTCTGATTTAAATATCGTATGTTTAATTACCAGCACTGCCAAACAACCACTGCTGGGTCCTTGAGCAAGGCCTGGTTTTGTGTTTTCAGTAAAACAATATTGAGATAAGGAATAAAATATAGGCATATTGCTTTGGATAAGGGTGTCTGCCAATTGCCATAAACGTAACAGCAGACAATGTAGATGTAAGGCATGCATTGTATATGGTGAAAGTAAACTCATAGGATTAATTTATTACTCAGGGCTCTGGGATTTATATCCAAGCAATAAATTTTTAAACATTGCCCTCCAATTTAAAATAGTTTTGAATTCCAGCTTTGTGAAGCTCATGATGGTCTTTTTTTTTCTTATTGTTGAGACAGGTTTAGTTTTTGAGGCTGCACTTTTCTGCAAAGTGTCTGTCTGTCGGCCCTTTGACTTGCAGTCACTGTTTCATTTTGTTGATGCCTTTAGTCCATGTTTGACATATGCTGCCATGATGAAATGTTAAATAATTTAGAAGGTTTTGTGACTGATGCAATTCAGGCATCCACTATGTGGCCTCTTTTGAAAGTCTGTTAGTTGCCTCATGTTGCTTTAAAATCTCAAATATCAAAGTGCCAACCCTCAGACCTCTTTTATAGCTGTAACATACTGTTCGTCAACCTAATAGAATTCACCTTTGCTGCTGTGTTTGGAACTGTGATTTAGTCACTTCAAAGTCAAAGCACTCTTTTATGTGCGGTTTATATTGTCCGTCCCCAGTAGACTGAGAATACTACGACTTTTTCTGCAATATGTGATTGTTTACCACAAAGTTGGAGGCACACAGTTTTTTGGATGTTTTTTTTGGATGTGATAGCATAAAATGTTTTACTTAATTTCTAGTCTTGAACTAGGAGACTCAAACCTGTTCCAGCGTCACCCCTGTGCACAAAGTAAGCTCCATGAAGATATGCTTTACATGGGTTGGAGTGGAAGATCTTAACTGGCCTACTATACAGCTCTGACCGCAACCCTTTTTAACACCTTTGGGATGAATTGGAAGGCTGACTGCACCCTAGGCCTCCTCACCCTACATCAGTACTTGGCTGTACTAACACCCTTGTGGCTGAATGAGCAGAAGTCTTCAGAAGCACACTCCAAAATCTTTTCTGTTGTAATCTTCTGACAAGATTACAACAGAAAACTGAGACAAAATTATTATTTTTTTCCTAATCTATTTTTTTTCCTAATCTATTGTTTTAATTCAACATTACTAATAGATGCCCCAAAAACATACATATTTTTTTAACATGAATTAAAAAACATTACTGACAAATCTTAAGGAACTATGTGTGTTTTTACTTTGATTACCAGCATCAACCACATCAGTCAGTTTCATTTGCTGAGGTAAAAGTCTCTCATGCTATTTAAACACAAGCTTCTCCCATTACTAACTGGTCTTGATTCACACTAGTGAGGAGATATTTCATATTTTAACATTTTGAAACTTTGCTATTGACATGTACAGAGTGAATAGTGCTCTTCCCCTTTCTGATAATGACCTGAACGCTAGCTGTGGCATGCTTTTATGCAACAAATTGAAAAATCTTTAAGGAAACCACACTTAGCTAGCAAGGGTTATGACAAACTGACTGCAATTACCGCTGAATTTGTGATTACCAATGACCCCTCTGAGGCAGAATGCCAAGGCAAGGTTGGTGACCCAAATAAAAATATTATCCTGTCAATTTGGTAAAATATATTTAAGTTCTAGAAATATATTGATGTTTAAGAGAAGAATATTATTGCAAAAATAATTGCACAACATAGAAGGTTTTTTTTTTACCCACGATTATTACTGAATGAATACTAAATACTGTGTCGCAAAGCACTTCTAAATATTACAAATGCTGTACTCAGCTACTAAGCAAAGTAAGCCAATGTCTATCTAATAATAGGTAAATATTGCAATTCAGTGCAATTATCTGTTATTACCACAATTTGTATTAGACTGTTTTATTAGATTGCACATCTGCATCTACCGTATGTATCATCTGCATTCTGTGGTTATCTCTACCTCACCCTACTGTACCATACATGCTGAAAGTTTGTGGACACCTGCTCATTAGTATGGTGTGTGTTATTTGAGTGTTATTGGGTGTCAAGTACTGATGTAGGGTGAGGAGGCCTGGGGTGCAGTCAGTGTTCCACTTCACCCCAAAGGTGTTTAGTAAGGTTGAGGTCAGCGCTCTATAGCAGGACACTCCAGATCCTTCTCCCCAAACCATGTAAATCTTCATGGAACTCGCTTTGTGCACAGGGGGATTGCCATGCTTGAACAGCAAGTTCAAGTAAATGCAAAAAATTTTTTATACAGCATCCAAAAACATCCTATACAATCTCTAACAGTTTGGAGAAGAATCACATGTGGAAGAAATTGTCCCAATACTTTTGTACATGTTATTTATTTTATATACCTCAACTGTCATTTGCACTTCTGGTATGCATGATGCTGTTTATCCCAACCTGTACAGTGTCAAATTGCCCCACAACCTTAATATTGCATTTAATTTATTTGCTTTTTTTAAATGGTAATTGCATTTTAGTAATTTAGAAGTAGTAACATTGAACCTGATCTAATCTTCAGCACTCAATTAAGAGATTTTTTTTTTCTTCTGCATTAATATTTACTGTATGTAGTGCCATTCTAGCATCAACACTAACCTGTAAACTCATGCTATATGCCTACAGCGTGTATTGTTTCTGCTCAGGTCACCCAGAGACCTGCAGTGCCAACGTCAATCAATCATGCCTCAGGTGCAAGTGTCAGGTATGTATGTGTTGTATAATGACATGCTGCTTTCTGCTATGTTTGCTGAATGGTCCCTATTTGGCAGAGGAATTTTTTCCTTGTTAATTACAGTGTCTTACAGAAAAAATCTTGTAACTGCAATTTTTTTCTTCATCATGGAGCAAGCCAAAAGTAGTTTGCTTATTTAGTTCGTGGTGTTGTTGAGAAGTAGCTTAATAAATAGGGTAAGGTTATTGTCAGGGTGAATATTGAATGTCTGTCATCATACACCCACCTCAAACTATGTCTTGTTGTTCTGCAAACACAAATAGACTTGCTTATCTGTCTGTAAAAATGGACAAAAATCTGCAGCTAAAACAGCATGAGCTCAGCAAATATTTTTGTACCATTCCACAAAAAAAACGGACACAAGCAGGAGCTGTGACCTTTCCGATTTTGAGTTGGAAGGATAGAATTTTGTGCGATTCTAAATGATTTAAAAGATAACCGTGTGCCAATTCTATTATTACAGTATGTATTATATTTTTCATCATGAATATTCACCTGTTAAATGCATAGAAATTGGAATATTGAGTTTTTTGTGATTAATGCGGGTACTTCATAGCTGGGTTTAGCCACATATCTCCAGTGTAAAACCAAGACTTTCATGTCAAGAATGTCTCGACCATTTGAATACATAGGTTGAGGGGGATCTTAGAACAAGAATTTAGAATCCTAGATACTGGAAATAGCCTGTAAAGCATGGTACCAGATTTATAAACCTACATGGTCCTGCTTTTTTTATATTTGCTTGTTTATTTGTTTATTTAATGGTGGTTAGTATTAACAGTATGTGTAGTACGTATAAAAGGTTGTGGACACCTGACCCTAAGATTCATATGTGCTTTTTGAACATCCCATTACATGTCTAGTCCCCATTTGCTGTTAAAATAACCTCCACTCTTCTGGGAAGGTGTTCCACTAGATTTTGGAGTGTACTTGTGCAGATTTGTGCTTTTTTAGCCACAATAATTAAAATAGATGTAGGGCGAGGTTGTCTGGGGTGCAAATATTCTAATTTATCCCAAAGGTGTTCAAAATCGTTGAGGTCAGAGCTCTATCAAGGCCTGGGATGTCTTTGGTCAACATTCTATACAATAATATGCTTTTATATATAAAAAGACTGCATAGCACCCATGTTCTACAAAGATACTACAGTTGTTAACTTTGCAGTGAGGTGCATCTACACAGATACAGCCTCTCCATCATACAGTTACCTTCTCTTCTACATCCCACGGTCTGTTTTAATCATAGCTGTTCCTCTGAGTGCCTCTGCTCCTGCTGCAACGAGCTGTTTTCATCATTGTTCCTCCCTCCCGCTGCTTGCCTGCTTTCGGTTGCCATGATACGCTGTCATAAACACACAGGCTAAGAATACAAATGTGAAGGCGAGACAGAGATGGCTAACTGCACAGCGTGGAGGAAGTCAAGGGAGACCTGTGAAGCTCTTGGAGCTCGGTGACATATGGAATGGTTGTCCTAAATCACGTTAGATTTTTTTTTTACGTTAATCCATTTCTCTGAAACTTTCTTTAGAGTGGAGGGATTTTACCAATAAAGAATAAAGTAGATCTTTTGCTGGAACTGATCAGTTGCTCCCAATAATATCTCCACAGAACTATTTACATGATATTTCAATCACAACGCTAGATTTGTTCATCCTTTTCATTCATTCATTTTCTCCCGCTTATCCGTAATTCGGGTCGCGGGGGCAGCAGTCTAAGCAGGCCCCCGCCTTCGACTGCTGCCCAATCCTCACAGCACCGTCCCTTACGGTCCCTCCTGCAGGTGGTGAGCCCACGGGAAGGCGGCCCCACGTCACTCCGACGTCACGGACCTTGATATTTCCCTCGTAAGGGACCCCCGGAGCATAGAGGGTTAAGGGCCTTGCTCAAGGGCCCAAGAGTGGCAGCTTGGCGATACCGGGGCTTGAACCCCAGACCTTCCGATCGGCAACCCAGCGCCTTAACCGCTGGAGCCACCACTCCCCCCCACGCTAGATTTGTATTATTTGTTTTTTTAGTTCATGCTAGTTATTTTCCCCCTTCTTATTAATAATAAAGCAGCGGTTTGAATTATAATGGACTCGGATTAAAACACAAACAGGATGCCAGTCAAAAAGCAGAATGGGACCTATTTTTTTGCCAACCAAATCAATGACTAAGTGCGTGCAGGAGCATTTATCTGCCTTCACCACTCAATTTAAACTGCAGGTCACATCCAATGGGCGAACATGACCTGGTCGGCAGATAGGAATATCTAATCATCTCATTACCCGAATGTGTGACAGGTTTCCTGGAAGGATTCAGGTGCTAAAAAAATCCTCTATTTTCAAAAACAATGCAGCCATGGTAGTTGAGTTTTTCTTTCTGGGGAAAAAACAAACAAATAAACAAAAAGCAGGGCAATCATTTGTCATTTTATGCTTAAAGATAATATTCTGTTCTTTTTGAGAGGGAACTAAATTATATTCAAATACCAATTATATATATATTTTTTTGAACGACACATCAATACAGAAGTGTTGAATATGAGCTTGTGAGATACTGTATATTTGATTTCCTCTTCTTCCCCAGCATCTGATTGACTTTAATATTTTGCATTGCGAGTTCTGTTTACACAATAATGTACCGTTAAGTAAAAGAGCCATTTTATTCCCTGCCAGATTTCCACGGATGCTACGGGCAATACTTACTATTGATGCGACATCCCCCTAATAGTCCTTGTTTGCTTGTTACCATGCCGCTAATGTGCACTCATTTTATTCTCTATGTGCATTTGTAAAACAAATTTACATCTGATTTGAAATAATCCAAGAAAACATGCACTTCCTATTACTTTAAACAGCCCTCTGATCTTTTCCATAACAGCCTCCTGGTTGATGCACGTCAGCCTTAAAATGCTTCAGAGCAAAAATTCTTAGTAAAATAACAAGAGTGAAAAAAGATGAATTTGCTGAATACAGTACAAATTATTTCCCAAAGCCACTTACACAATGAGCAGTGTGAACGTCTCAGTTGTACATAACGACAAGGATTAAATGGGCCCTGTTGGCCACGTTTCATTAGTCACTAGGACACAAGAGAGCTGGCAACTATCTTGTGAGCATGTTCTCTGTTACCACTCGCTTTGCCTATCAGGACCCTGGCTAGGCCTGTGGTGTGAGATATAATTGACAGAGTATTTTATTTTTTATTTTTTTAAAAGGTACTGAAAAGGATGAAGGAGGGAAAAAAGGAAAAAAATAGTGGGCACGCTAAGGATGTACAATGACAAACTGCCAGCATGTTTATTCAGCCCATCTGTTTAAGAGTCTAGCCAAATTTCTTGATGGATCTACAAATGCGCACCCTGTGAAAATGAAAGCATTAACTAGCAGCTGATTAGCTAAAGCCGAGGTTCGGTTGTGAGTCCCAGCTATGACATAGCAGTTATATATATATATGATTGAGTAGCAGAGCCAAGTCACTTGGCAACTAATCAGCAATCATGCAGGACAAATATAAAAGGCTTTATATTAGTCCAGGAAGACATGGGAGGTGCCTCCTATTTCCGTACAGGTTCATAGAGGAAAGTTACTGATAAACAGCAATAAATAAAAGGAATAAATGAAAAGCATTAATTTATGATATTCAGTTAAACACTGACTTTTGACACCTGACTTTTCCAGCCATATGCGCATTTCCCCCCAAACTTTTAGCACAAATTTGGCAATTTTAAACAATTGTATAGGATGTCGTGGGATGCTGTAGCATTAAAGATTCTTTTCACTTGAACTAGAAGACCCATACCTGTTCCAGCATGATAATGGCCCTGTGCACAATAGCAGATCCATAACAATATGACTTGCATGGTTTGAAGTGGAAGCTCTTTAGTGGAATGCTATAGAGCACCTTTGTGTTGAATTGGAACTGCACTCCAGGCCTCCTCACTTAACATCAGTACCTGTTTTTCCTAACCACATACCAAAAAAACCAAACCAATGGAACATCTTCTCAAAACAATGGAGGTTATTATAAACGTGGAATAGGACATCCACAAACCTTTGCCCTGTGTCTTGTGTTATCATCTTACGTATGGATAAATATATAAATTAAAGCATAACCATAACAGAAACGCACATTTATTATACGTTGTGGTAAAAATAAATGTTTAAATGCTGCAAACAAAAGCAAAACGTGAATACCAATTAAATATGCAACAGTTCTTCAGAGCCACCATGTTGGAACTGTTTGTTTTGATCAGTAGGTGTGGAAATTTGTCTGATATTTTTTGTGTTTAATTTCACCCCTGGCTGGATATAAATTTGCCAACACCTCTACAATGCAAGGTCATCGAAATTCGACTCCTGAGTTTAACAGACCTGTCCTTTTTAACCATATTGGATTTTCTGGTAGTTTTTGTTTGTTTGCTTATGTGTTTCTTGTTTTTATAAAGTTTGTTCAATCATCATGATATTTAGAGCGTAGCACTATGAAACCAACACAAAAACAAATCTATTTTTGATATGCGGAATGGTTTGTCTATGATGCAAACATTTGTTAGCAAGGTGGAAAGAGGGCATATGTTAATGATGGTGTAACATACAGTAGATTCAGACCAAATTTTGTATGTGAGTGAAGGACCACAGACAACTCTAATTTACAGAAGATATTAGATGTTCTTGATGTAAACGATTCGAACAGAAGCATTTACTTCTTTAAACTGTAATTTATTATTATTATTTTCTCAGATTTTACATGCAGGGATTCACAACATGCAACCGTGTACTGTACTTTACCACCTCTCTGTGGAAAGAAGCGCTGATGGTCTCATTATTATTATAATTATCATTTATTATTATTATTGTTGTTGTTGTTACTATTATCATCATCTGTTATCACAATAACAATAATGCAATTTAATACAACATTTTATATAATTTGCTGAGTACAAAAATTGACCTAGCTATCAGTGCTTATTAAAAAGCATGTAATTGGAACTGATCACCATATTAACCTTCTTGTGAATTCTAATCAGTTTTGAAATATCTAGATGCTCCTCTTAATAAATGTGCTGGCCTGAATTTACTATTAATTAGATCACTAAACTGGAATGTGTGCATAAACATATAATCTGGAAGAAATTATTTACATAATTAATTGATCATTTATGGTCACACCCAATTAATCAATTTGTACATTTGGACAATTTTAATAAATTTAGAAAAATCAGACTGCATGAGAATGAATAACTGAATAAATCCCCTGTCCAAAATTATCAACAGGGTGATGTGATGTCACAAGATTCAATAGAAAAAACATTTTAATATAGCAATTAAATAGTAATTTGTAATTGCATTTAGTGAAGCTAAGCAGAGTGGGATGTGGGGTGAGAAATCTATTTTTATAAATACATTGCTTATTTAATATCTTTACCACTTTATATGACAGATGCCTGAAATGATTTACGTATTAACTGTAATAAATTGGCTGCAAAACGTATTTATTATAAAAAAAATAAAAGTAGCTGTAGAAAAACAACATATGTTGGACCCATATTATGTAACTAATAATTAAAGAAAATAACAACTATTAACTACTGGTGAGCCAGAACTCAACATTCACACTTGGATAGGTAGCAGATCTTTCCTTTTGTCAAAACTTTTATCTGCAGTAATTAACAAAACAGTATGGACTGTCCTTCAGTGCAGCATGCTGCAAGATCTACATAAAAATGTCCTACACTTCTGAATACATTTACATTTAAATGTAAACATTTGGCAGACACGTTTATCCAGAGTTCCAAGTGATGTGAAATTCAATCCAAGCGCAGAGCTGAACAGTTGACTTGGCAGTCCTAGAGCTTTACTTCGCTTCCAGTTAGAAGTGCAAATCCAATGCCCCTGAAAAAAAAATCTACAAGTGAAGCAAAATAGAGTCCAAGGATAAAGCTGAGGCATGCAAGTTAAGGGCTTTATGGACCCTACAGTAGTTCACTAAAGGACAGAGCTGTAACCACAGAGCCACCACTGTCCATGCAAATTTACTGCTTCTACTGGCTTAAAGCCTACAATTATTTGCTGGAACAGGACAATATTAATAATTACATAGCATCAAAGAAAATTAAGTTAAAAAGATATGGCATTTGAGTTAGGCTGGTGAAATTTAGGCGTAACCCAATAACATGCAGTTATCAAATCCAGCGGTTTAGATTTTCCAAACAGTTTACATATCTACATCTTAAAAATCCCCCACAAAACATGAACCTTGCTCCAAAAATGAATAGCTCAAGTGGTAAAGACATTGGACACCGGTCAGAGGATTGTGAGTTCAAATCCAAGCAATGCCAAAGCAAGCCATGAGCAAGGCCCTTAACCCTCAACTGCATAAATTGTATAAATGAGATAAGTGTAAGTCACTATGGGTAAGGGCATCTGCCAAATGGCATAAATGTAAATGCAAAAAATCCAGGCATTGGGCGGAAAAAAAAAATTATTTTCTTTTTCTCAGCTTTTGCATGTCAATTTTTTTGATGTACAGAATTTATCCACTCTATAATTACCATGTTTGTGGTATATTTTACAATAGAAATTGTTCTATTTATTGTATACTTTAACATTTCTTATTTAGGATAAGAGGTAATTCAAATAAGGATATATATGGGCATATATATGTAAATCTAATAACAAACTGATTTTTTAATGCGTTGGTTTTGAAAATTAAAAGAAATGTGTAATAGATATATTGGGATGTTCTGTCTGGGTATGTCACTAATGATTTCTTCTGCAGTGAGGATGCACTCATAAACATTGCAAGTTGCTAATTTTTTTTCTTATTAACTTTAAGAGATTGGGGCAAAAATAGATGCTGGTGAGGGAGTAACTGTTTATAGCTCTGATAATTAACTAATAACATGACCTAACCTGATTCACGAACATGAATGCGCAGTGGGTTGTTCTTTTTTCAAATATAGAATGAATTTAATTAGAACACTGCTGTGGTATAAGAATAATAAGGAACTAATATTCATAAATCAATTACATATTAAAACATTATATTGAAAAGAAAACAAACTTCTGTTTAGTTGAATTTTGATCGTTTTAAAAGGTAAAAGTTTTACTTCCATTTCATGCAGTATGTAAGTGTATATGTGTGTGTGTTTGTGTGTGTGTGTGTGTGTATATATATATATATATATATATATATATATATATATATATATATATATATATATATATATATATATATATATATATATATATATATATATATATATATATATAGTACAGACCAAAGGTTTGGACACACCTTCCCATTCAAAGAGTTTTCTTTATTTTCATGACTATGAAAATTGTAGATTCACACTGAAGGCATCAAAACTATGAATTAACACATCAAAAAAGTGTGAAACAACTGAAAATATGTCATATTGTAGATTCTTCAAAGTAGCCACCTTTTGCTTTGATTACTGCTTTGCACACTCTTGGCATTCTCTTGATGAGCTTCAAGAGGTAGTCACCTGAAATGGTCTTCCAACAGTCTTGAAGGAGTTTCCCGAGAGATGCTTGGCACTTGTTGGCCCTTTTGCCTTCACTCTGCGGTCCAGCTCACCCCCAAACCATCTCGATTGGGTTCAGGTCCGGTGACTGTGGAGGCCAGGTCATCTGGCGCAGCACCCCATCACTCTCCTTCTTGGTCAAATAGCCCTTGATGCCTTAAGTGTGACTCTACAATTTTCATAGTCATGAAAATAAAAAAATCTCTTTAAATGAGAAGGTGTGTCCAAACTTTTGGTCTGTACTGTGTGTGTATATATATATATATATATATATATATATATATATATATATATATATATATATATATATATATATATCTTGAACATCTAAATATATAAATAAAAGAATAATTAGTCTTCATATATGGGCCACCTATGCTGAACTGCTCGTGTGCACTTATGTGCAATTTAGGCCCTTTATGCCTCTAGATAACATAGATCTAATTCGATTTGCAGTCGCCAAAGTCAAAGAGATTTTAGATCTTGTTAAAAGTTCAATTACAGCTCATCCATAATGGTTTAGATTGAAATCAAATTGAACTAACTTCATTTGTGGGTGAGATATACGCGTATGTGTAGAAAAGGGGGATGTTGGCTTATTTGATGAATCAGTCTGTGTAGAGCGTTTAAAGCAAGACTGTGTAAAGAGGTTTTGCTTTCTCTTTTCTTCATGAGTTTAGCATAGTAAATTACATCAAACAAGGCCTAATCTGCAGACCGTTCAAGATGTCAGTAATCATATTTGTGTGTTTTGGTTGTTTAATTTAATTTATGGAGTTCAGGCAAACTATCAATATAGAGGCCCTGTCATATCCAAGACCATATCTACCTGCCTTCAAAATAAAATCTGTGGCATGATTGAAAGATCCCACACAGGAGATACCCTCACTATTAGATAGATCTGTGCAATACAATGGTAAAGTGCTGTATTAAAAGAAAGAAAAAAAAAGGCTTTAACAAAGTATTAGTAAAGGGGTGTGCACACTTATTGTAATTGGAGCATTGTATGCTAAAAAGTTTCCTTAAATGTTTTAATTTGTTTATTTATTATGTTTATTATTTGTTTTGTTGGTTGTCATACAGTACAGTATATCACATACATAGAGGAAGGAAAAGAAATCTGGCATGTGTGTGTGTGTGTCTGTTTTTGTAACACTTGCATCCAAGGTCTTACGTTGAACGTTCAAAGCTAATCTTTTAACTAGTGAACAAAAGATAACTCACCATTAACCACCTAATCAACATAATAAATAAGTCTTTATCTGCTCTCATTTTTTATTCAAGGATATTTAAACATTAGCAACAAACAAAATATGTATATGTACTGGACATGTGCAGGTAATTATTGTACTTGTCCATGGACCTAAATGTTAACGAAGTAAGCAGAGAAAGGTATATAAAGCATATAAAAAGATGACACCCAAGATCACTGGAGAGATGACTTTAAATCAACAGATTAAATGGGTAAAAAAAATCTGCATTTTGTTCTGTGCCTTTTTCCGTGGCTCTTTTTTGTCTCCCGTAAATTGCATAGGGGCCTAATATTCCCACAAGAAAAAAAAAAAGCGTTTTAACTTCAAGTAGTCCCCGTTCTAAAAAAGTCTCTTTAATGCGCACACTGCAGAAGAGAAGCTGCTTGTTATAACAGTGTCATGTGAGAGACTATGAGAGTGGTAGTTAGATTAAAAAAGGAGGGTGCGATATATTGTGTTAAAGCTGTGCTTTTTCAAAACTGAACTGTTACCCAGAGGAACATTCTTTCCATTATAAAACTATTTGTCCTCCACACATATCCAAAACCATATTCTCTCTTTTTTGAGTCTATAATGTCTTTAAAAAAAAAAATCTGCTGTCGATGGACACACATCTATCAGCTATAACATAGAAAACAGGTAAAGTGAATGGGAGGATTTATTAAGCAGCAAATAAACTTTTAATTCTCAAAGTAAAAGCATGGCTCTGAGTGACTTCAACAAGGGCCAAATTGTACTGAGCAGATGACTGTGTCCCAGGATTTTCAAAGTAACAGGTTTTCTTAGGTGTTCCTGGTATACAGCGGTTAGTTCCTACCAAAAGTATTCCAAGGAAGGACAGCCATTGAACTGTAGACAGGGTCATGGGTGTCCAATTCTCATGTATGTGTTAAACAATGCCTAACCCATGGATCGATATTACACAATAGCTGCTTTAGAACAAATTGCTGACTATGATAGAACAGAGTTCCCATATCCAGGAGGTGTTTAGAGGAAAATTAGGGGTTGAAGGTGTTTATTTGACCAGCAAATTCCTCAGAACTCAGTCTGATTGAGCATATATGCAAGAGCTACATTCGACACACACATCACAACTTCTGTTCTAGACTTCTGTTGGTGTTACAGTAGATACAACAGCATAACTTCAAAGGTCTTGTGAAGTCCAGACCTTAAAAAGTCAGAGCTGTTTTGAGGCACAAAGACACCTACACAATATCCAGGAGGCTCACCAAGCCAGTTCCATGAAGATATGATTTACATGGGTTGGAGTAATCTGAAGCAATCTGCTATAGAGCTCTAATCTCAACCCTACTGAACGCTGACCACACCTCGGTTATTGTAACAGTAAATGGGAGCTAAATGTGAAATATGTTTAAAAAGCACAAAATTTTGTCTCTATTTATTTATATTATATATACAGTACAGACCAAAAGTTTGGACACACCTTCTCATTCAAAGAGTTTTCTTTATTTTCATGACTATGAAAATTGTAGAGTCACACTGAAGGCATCAAAACTATGAATTAACACGTGGAATTATATACATAACAAAAAAGTGTGAAACAACTGAAAATATGTCATATTCTAGGTTCTTCAAAGTAGGCATCAAGAGAATGCCAAGAGTGTGCAAAGCAGTAATCTAAGCAAAAGGTGGCTACTTTGAAGAACCTACAATATGACATATTTTCAGTTGTTTCACACTTTTTTTGTTATGTATATAATTCCATATATAATTCCACATGTGTTAATTCATAGTTTTGATGCCTTCAGTGTGACTCTACAATTTTCATAGTAATGAAAATAAAGAAAACTCTTTGAATGAGCAGGTGTGTCCAAACTTTTGGTCTGTACTGTGTGTGTGTGTGTGTATATATATATATATATATATATATATATATATATATATATATATATATATATATATATATATATATATATATATATATATATACACACAAAATTACACAGTATATATTAGGGAATTTATCCTTATACAAATTTACTCATGCTGTGTTTTTTCTTTCTTTTTCACATGATGAGGATATACATTTTTTTGCTTACCATGCTGAAGTTCCGGATTTATCTAACTACAGCGGTGTAGTTGCTTTGCATAACATAGGCAGGTTACAGTGTTATGTGTTACGTTTAATATAAAATGCTCCCGTTGCTTTGGATGACTTGGGACGTACACTTTTCCCCGCTGCCGGTTGACCTGTACTCTCCGCCATTTCACATTTCGGTTGACAACGAATTTCATTACCGATTTTATTTTGTTTAATTTATCGATTGTTGCAGCCCTAGTATACATAAATACATACATCAACATTTAAACAGTTTATATTTTAAAAACAATGTTAAATAAAATGCCTGCTTGGTTAAATAATATATAAAATAATATTTTATAAAACCAAAATAGAATAAATCTAATTAATGCAATAAACTTTACTATATTGATTAAATTGAGTAATCAATTAAATTGTCACAAATTAAATCGATTCAACAAATGGAAAAAATGTATTAGTTTACACTTGTTTGACCCTATTTGGGTAAAACAGATGTGTATGTAAGTGTGTGTTTTACATCTACTTACTGATCTACTTAACTGTTCTACTTATTTCAGCATACTTTAACAAATGTCTTTATTCCTTCCATCCTTCATTCATTCACTCCCTGGATAGGTGGAATTGTCAAGATTTTCTTCTTGTAAGAGAAATTCTTGAAATTCGACATAAAAAGCTAAAGAATCCATATTGCGGCTAACCACTTTCTGATTAGCAGCTAATGATAGCGCTATGGAATCTTTAGCGTTAGTGTGAGTAGCCACCGTGACACTGCGCTAACACTTTTATTTATTTATTTTTTTTTTTATAACCCTGGCATTGTGTATGTTTTCAAGTTTAATAATAATAAAGAAAATGCGTTTAAAGTGAGAGACGGAGATTAAACAAACTTCCGGTCCACCACTAAAATTTGTAAAAGGATTGCATTTTGTACACGTGTGCCGAACCAAAAGCCGTGTACTAAACAAAATCGATATGAATAAGTTACCGGTATTAATTTGGTATGTTACCGTTACACCCCTAATATATATATAATAATATAATAAATATAATATATATATATATATATATATATATATATATATATATATATATATATATATATATATATATATATATATATATATATATATATATGTTATTATATGTGTGTGTCATATTTGCTCATGATGTTTGATGTATTTGCTAAACCACATGACTTTTGCATCAAGCAATAAAGCATGAAGGTCATGAAAATCTAGCGCAGGAGCAAATTGAATCGATCCATATACCTGATCAGTTTTTCAGTTGATAGATGACCTAGCACAAAAGCTGGCACAGCAATCTGTTTCTTGGGATAAATGGGTACGAGAAGCATAACCCAAACTCGTTAAATGATATGGAACTTTCACAAGGCCCAGTTTTTGATTTTTTTCTTTTAGCCCTTCTTTTTTCTTTTTCATTTTAACTGTTAGTCTTGGAATTTTCTTTGGGAATATCAATAAAATAGGGAATGAAATATCAAATGAAGACGAATGGCCTACCTTGTTCAATTCCAGTGAATTAGACTGCTACCATTACAAACGAACCGCGAGTAACACTTTAGTCTCGAAAAGTTCAGTGGTCAGATATAACATACTGCAGATGTTTGTCTTGAAGAGGTACGACTTGAAATTTACCACAGTTTAAAGAACCCTGTTAGAGAGAATAGCTTCTCAGGCCCTTTTAAATGACTGCCAAAATGAAACTGTTCAAACAAAAACAATAGCAGTGTTAGTAGTTTTTGTTCTTGGATGGAAAATGTAGAATTAATGCAACAATAAAAAAGCAAATCCTTCCATCAGCACTATAACCTTGAATAAACGATGGATTAAAATAGCACATTGCAAAGGGCCTTGTTAATATGCTTGTTTTCAGCCAAGAGTAACAACAGTAAAGGACTCTTGTTTGTGCCCTACAGTGATGTTCATTGGTACATTGAGCAGAGACATTGTTTGTGTTGTTAGGTCTGTACTCCAGCATAATGGCTTTGTAGTAAAACATAAAAAAATTATTGTAGGATGACAAACTAATTTTTTGTAAGATTAAACTATAGATAGCCTATAAGTAAATTGGTCATCCAGTCTATCTATCTATCTATCTATCTATCTATCTATCTATCTATCTATCTATCTATCTATCTATCTATCTATCTATCTATCTATCTATCTATCTATCTATCTATCTATCTATCTATCTATCTATCTATCTATCTATTTATCTATATGTATATGTATGTATGTATGTATGTTACTACCATGATTACACATACTTCTTCTACTTCTTTCGGCTTCTTTCATTAGGGGTTTGCCCAGCGGATCATCTGTTTTCATACCCCCCTGTCCTCTACATCTGCCTCTTTCAACCCAACTACCTGCATGTCTTCCCTCAACACATCCATAAAATGCCTCCTTGGCCGTCCTCTTTTCCTCCTTCCTGGTGGCTCCATCCTCAGCATTCTCCTACCGATATACACCATGTCTCTCCTCTGCACATGTCCAAACCATCTCAATCGCACCTCTCTCACCTTGTCTCCAAAATGTCCTACATGCGCTATCCCTCTAATAAACTCATTTCTAATTCTGTCCATCCTCGTCACTCCCAACAAAAACCTCAACATCTTCAGCTCTGCTGCCTCCAGCTCCACATCCTGTCTTTTACTCAATGGCACTGTCTCTAAACTGTACCACATTGCAGGTCTCACCACAGTCCTATAAACTTTCCCTTTTACTCTCTCAGACACTGTTCTATTACATGCTTACACATACTTACACAAACTGTATTTCCTCTTACTCTAATGATACTACCCACTAAATAAAGCAGTCAGTAATTACTTAAATGAAAATAATGAACATTTACTGTCAAACCAGTATGCAACAGAGACAAAACCTTTAAAAAAACCTTTATTTATTTAACAAATATTTGTAACTCATGAAATTAAACCAGGGGGTTGTCTCTGAAACTAATTTCTCCCTTATTATAGTAACTCCTCAACTCCTTTTCTCTTTCTCTCTCTCTCTCTCTCTCTCTCTCTCTCTTTCTCTCTCTCTCTCTCTCTCTCTCTATATATATATATATATATATATATATATATATATATATATATATATATACATATAATATATTTCTCATGAGATAAACGGCTCACATTATTTAGTAGATGAGGAGACTGGGCTATTTGGCAAACTGGTATACAATATATCATGCTAATGAACAGAACTATTTCCACCTCCACCTTTTTACCCATGTATTATTAATTGTTGCAAAACCTTTTATTATATTTTTGTTTGATTTTATTAGATTTTTTTGCATATACAAATCAATTAATGTATTAGAAAAAATGTTTTATGTCTATTTACAATGTCTAATGGTCTTATTAATATTATAATTGTATTATTATTATTATTATTATTATTAATTGAAAAATGTTGTGTCCAACGCCTAATGGCTGCTGAGAATTCTGCTGCTAGTATGAGCACTTTGGAGCTGGGTTTCAGAAGTTGAAAATTGCAACAGGTAATCATGCTGTTGGTGCCTTCCAGACAGTTTCCATGGTAATGGCAGTGATTTTTTTTTTGTTTGTTTCAGGTTAAGGACTTGCTTTTGTCCTGCAATGGCAAAAAAAATAATCACTAAATGGCTGTGAGCTCAGAGATGTAGAATGCACATTTTTTACAGTATACTGGCAGTTTTTACCAAGTCTTTTTTCATAAATTATTTGAGAATTATTGCCTTTCTGATTTAACTTTAATTAGATAATGTACATTTTAATATAATAAACAGCAGTAGGGCTGTATAGAACAGGTAATAGGTTAAAATATGCTCTCTTAAAGTGTTTTATCTTTTGCATTTGTGAGTTTGAATTTCAACAATGCCAGGCATATCTGCCAAAAGAGCAAACTTGGTCAAGCTCTTAGGGTGGCAGAACATCTGAAATATATGCATGTATTCCTAATCAGCAAACCTGAGGTGATAATGGCCATGAGGAAGAAAACTTAACAGGAACCAGGCTCTAACCAAACTCTTTTCTTCTGTATCACAAACATTTCTCTATAAAATAGTTCTCTTCTATTTCTGTATACTATGCAAACAAACTCTAGAAATTGTGTTACATTAACTTAAATTTCAGCATAAGTCTTTTATATAAAGCTACATTTATTCACTGTCCAGTGCTTAGCAATTGCTGTCCTGGGGCTATGCAAGGAAGAACATCCACAGCCATCTTGAAAAAAGTCATTAAGGTTTTGTCCGCATAGTAATCCTCCTCTGAGTGTGATGCAGCATGAACAGCACTTGGAAATGATCTGGAGGAGGACTTCATGTGTCTCAGAGGAGGCGCTAGCTTTCATTCTTCCTGGTTTGTAGCTGTCAGGAAATATAGGAGAGTTGGCTAGTGGGTGGGAACAGCCAAGACCAAATTAGAGAGAAAATGTACCTTAGCATCATCTTTAAAAGAAAAAAATAATTGCCTTTGTCCTCCAAGTGCTCTAAATTTCATATAACCTTCAATTTCTGACACTCACAATATAGAAAGCAAGTAATTTAACCAAAATCAGAAGCTGTGATTTTGGAAGAAGCTGTAAGAAGGATGATTATGTGATTTCATCACTGGATTGCTCGTCTTCATTTGCAGCTCTTTCATTGTGTCACGGATACTTGCCATAGGCTAAAATGTAATGTAAGAGGGATGCAAGAGGATACGTGTGCATAAAAACACTGCATATCTGGAAACCTATGTAAAAAGGTATGGATGGATGGATGTGAGTATGCATTTGACCAGTGTATTTGTTAAATAAGTCATACTGTATGTAACAGGTATGAGCAGGCCGTTTGCTGTATATATGTGTGTGTGTGTGTGTGTGTGTGTGTGTGTGTGTGTGTGTGTGTGTGTGTGTGTGTGTGTGTGTGCGCGCGCATTAGTGTTATGAGCTGGAGTAGTGTTCAGAAGTTCAGTGTTTTAATTGCTTTTGGGAAGAAACCTCTCCTAAGCCTCATAGTCCTGGCAATGTGGCTGTGAAGTTGCTTTATTTAATACAATTACTGGAACAGTATTTAGTTGGAGTGTGTGCAACCCAAGATCTTTGCTGTTCTGGACCTGTACCATCTGGTGTGGATGTCCTGCAAGTTGAACAGTGCTGACCTGGTGATCCGTTCAGCAGCCTGCACTACCCTCTGCATTGCAATTACTGTATCAGGCGATGATGCTCCCTGTGAGGATGCTTGGTATATTGTCAGTATAAAAGGCTTATTAGATGGTGAAAATTCCTCAGCAGTCTGAGGTGTTAAAGGCACAGTCGCACCTTCTGTACCGGCTCTCGCTGAGGTGTATACAATGTTATCTGCTTACTCTCTCTCCTGCACTGTTAGATGTGTGAATGTCATCTAATCATTGCTGGTGATCAGGCCTACCACACTGTCATCCATAAACTTCACAGTGATATTGGATTCATGTGAGGCTCTACAGAGAGAACAGCAAAAGGCTAAGTTCTTAGCATCCATAGTGAGAAACAATAGTATTAACTAGAGTTAGCATAAAAGATGTGCAAAAAGTGCACAATTGGTTAACAAGGAACAGTTAGTGGCTGGCAATCACTAATACATGGAAAGACCTGTAGTCTACAGAATGCCAGTTTGTACTTACCAATGTCTCCCATAGGGAGCTTTGACTTTGTGATAAGACAGCTGTTTATAGTTGTTATAATGTAAATGTTTCTTAACATTGACATAACTATATATTCATCAGGAGTTTCTCTAATTACTTAAATAAGAATAGTTAACTAAGTGTAAATTGCTATGGTATAAAGAGGAATAAAATTACTAAAGTTACAACAGCATGTTATTATATATTTTCTAATATTTGAAATTGTTCTTACCAATAAAGCTCCTCTGACTCACTATAATGAGCCTTGATTATGTGCATACAGTATACAGTGTAAAAAAAAAAGGCTGCTGGAAGATTGACACTGTGTCAATCACAGTGTTCAATGCCTTTAACCATAATGTGATGATAAGCATTTCCAAAATCTGTTCCCACATTGGAAGCCTGAAGATGCATAAGATTAATCTGGGTGGTACCATTTAGAAACCATGAAGATGGTGTTGAACTGCAATTAATGTGAGCAGATTTGCACTTGTCTTCATCAGTGAACAACTAATAATTTTCGGCAAAATAGATTTCATGATGAAACTCTAATGAATTTCCTGGTTATGCAATTGCACTGTTGTACATATAGTATAGGGAACGATTTAAAATCATTCAAATAAGAATAGTTTTCTTTTTGAGTCTAGTTCCTGTCAAGATTTTTTCCTCATTTCATTTCAGATTTTTCCTTGGCACTGTCACACTGCCCTACTCATTAGGCATACACTTACAGGGATAAATGTATTAATTTATAAATTATATTCACACTCTAAAGCGCTAAAAGTGCTATGCGAACAAAAAAGAAATCACATTCCACAAAGTTATATAATGTGTAACAGACTTTTTTATTCCATTTTTCGTGCCATCTTGGACAAATGTTTGTTCTTTTCCTTCCAAATATTCTCCCCATCTTTGTTCTGATCACACTAAGGCACAATATTAAAATAAAGACAAAGCTCTACCCTCAAAAAAAAATATGAATCCCAACGAGACAGCATAGGAATAATGCCATATTCAAGCAAATACATATCTGTCTTCGGAATCTGGATAATAACCCTTGCAATCAATTTGACTGCGATCTTTGAACACATGGCTTGGTTCCTTCATGTTTAATAGATAGTGGGGATTCAGAGCAGTCTCCTGCTAATTCAATCTGGCTGGAAGTCACAGAAGACACATTTCTCAAGATCAAATGTAAACCTGTGACTTATTTGTTGTGTAAATGGGAAGCATGAGCTCTGCTATGGCCCAGTTTCTGATAGCTGTCTCTTGGGATAACATATATCATATATATTATTTGACAATGGGTTTCATTTCAACATGGGTTCCAATGCATTCTGATGATTAAATTGAAAAATCTTTCTGCCTGTTCATCCAGAAATGGTAATTGAGAAGGAAGCAGATGCATATAATTTATTGTGAGCAGTATAAGCAAAACAACCAGAACCATAAAAATAAGAACTTTTTAATAATAGAATGTGAGTTTGAAGCAAGAGATAAATTTTTTTAATTAAACATATACTCACTATAGCTTATTAGGACAGGAAGAAAGTCCTTATCCATCTTGGATAAGAAGGCAGGTGGTTAATCCATTTCTATTATCCGCCAAGTATCCATGCAGACTTTGAGCAATTTTGAGCAGGACTATAAACGATAACCTCTATGATTTCAGAAATAATAGTATAACTCCCAAAATAGTGCATTATATATAGAAAGAAGTGCAGATCCAGACATAGGAAAACACAAAAATACATATCACGACAATACTAAAGTAAAGATTTTGTACTCTATTACTAATAAACTAGTAGCTCATGCCATTTTTATATTTCTCTCTGGCAGGAAAAATACTGATTTGAGAGCAAACAAGTTTGATTAGGAAATAGCTGTTGTAAAATCAATATATACATTTATTTGTCTGTAATTAGCATTTTTTTTTTTACATAATTAAACAAAAAAATTTTAATATCCAGCCGCATAAGGAAACCTCCAGACTATACACACAGCCTTTTACTGATCCAGCAGTGATGACGCAGCGTAGCCAAGCAACTGTCTATGCTGGTCATATACAAAAGCATGCACGCAAACACATACTCCTCTGAAAAGCCGGATGTTGAATGTATATGTGTGAGGCATGCTAACCAGCCAAAAACGTATTAATTAAACTTCATAAAGGATTTCTACATGTCACATGCGTTAATGTGAAAATCCTTATGCGTAAGTTTTGGGCTAAATCAGTTATCATCTATAATCAGTTTCTATTGTTTGTATAATTAAAACACAGTGATATAAGGTTAAGGTAAAAAAGATACAATGACATTTATTCATTTGACTAATGTTTATGCAAGCAGATCATTACTAAATATACACCAATTATTCATTTGAAGAACCGTGTCCATGTAATATACTGTAAAAATATGATTATGGATGGCTCTTAGAAATGATGAAAATTACAGACAGACAGATTTTACATCTAGTTTTTAATATAACTGGTAAGTGCCAATATGTAATAACTAATGTTTAAGTTAATTTGCACATAAATACAATATGAACTAATACTTTGCGCATCAGTAAATAATGAGGTGTATACATAAACATGCACATAAACAGCTGTTAATAATGGCAACAGAGGACATATTTATATCTTGTTAACTTATTCTGCTAACACAAGAACTTGCAATATAAACATAATGAAATTATATAATAAATCTGTCAGGAAACAATGAAGGTTAATCTACCTTACAGGGTAATATGTACACTATATGGTCAGATTTTTGTGGACATTAGATCATCACACCTACTGTATATACTGTAGTATGTGGTTAAAAAAATTAGACAGTCATTATATATGAATATAATATGAACACTCACTCATTATATTTGGTAAACACAATGAGCTAAAGGTGCTTAGTATGTCTAAGTTTAGAAATGTATTCATTTGAAATGATTGTTCCCTGGTGGTCTAGTGGTTAGGATGCAGCGCTCTCACTGCTGCGGCCCGGGTTTGATCCCCGGTTAGGGAACCAACCCCAGCCATTAGGGCTGGTCCCAAGCCTGGATAAATGGGGAGGGTTGTGTTAGGAAGGGCATCCAGCTAAAAAGCGGGCCAAATCAAACATGCGGATAATCTGCTGTGGCGACCCCTAATGGGAGAAGCCGAAAGAATTAAAGCATTAATTTGTGTTACGTATTTCTGAAACTTTTGAATCATAAAATAAAACAAGAGTGTTTCAGGTGTTGGATTTGAACTCAAATTCCCACCAGGCACTGCAGCCTTTAAACTTGGACCTAAACCTTGGACCCCAACTCCTAGTACACACACAGACTTTCCTGCTCTGACTCCCCCTCTTCACTCTCCCTATTGCTGATTGAGCACAGGTGTACTTGATTACACACCCACATACAGACGTTCAAAAAAGCTTCAAGATAACAACACAAGGTAATACCTCTATTATTGTTAGCTTGTCCTTTAATTATTGCCATGCCATACCATTTTTGTTTAATACTTTGTTTCTGAATTGTTACTGTCCCTTGTTTTGATCACATTTGCTCTAATCTATTAAGTTTGTGAATTCATGGAAATTTGCCAACTTTTTGGATTAACATTTTGAAGTTGTCTACCTTAATGTTTATTATAATTCAATTCCATAAATTTTAATATGTATAGCACTTTTACAATGGACGCTGTCGCAAACCAGCTTTACAGAGATAAAGTGTTTATAAAGTAGCATAAAACAGTGTGTAATTTTAGTATCTATAAATGTATTCCTTAAAATATTAAGCTTATCCCTAATGAGTGAGCCAAAGCAAAAAGCGGTGTGTGTGTGTGTGTGTGTGTGTGTGTGTGTGTGTGTGTGATTATATATAAAAACAAACCTCAGTGAGGTTTTTCCTTGAGATATATATATATATATATATATCTCTATATCGTGTATGTATTTGTGTGTGTGTGTGTGTGTGTGTATGTGACTAAATATATTTTATATAATTAGAAATATAGTAATGAATAAGCGATTTCATATAAATAATCTGAAATGCACCTTTTTGAATTCAGAAGTTTTAGTAAGTTAACTAAAGTTAACTGTACATAATAAATGAACTGGGAGCCAAATACCTTTTTATATTTTTCTTTACTCGTTCCAATTGATGCACAACATTTTCAAAGAATATATACTGTAAGGACCACACAAGGTTTTTGGTACAGAGGTGTGTTTGCAACCTCAACGCTCCAGGGAAGCCAGGCAGATCCTGACCAGGTTTCAGATGTTCTCCCCTGCCCACATGGGTTTTTACATTTTCTCTTAGTTCCCAAAAGCATGCCAGGAGGCGGATGGTTACTCTAAATTGCCCCTTCGGTGTGAATGTGAATGTGTGTGCACGGTGTCCAATCCAGAGCCTAATATCCATTGTTCCTAGAATAGACTCTAGAATTCAATATGACATAATAAATAGTGTATTGTAAGTCTGATTTATTAGATGCTGACGCAAAAACTTGAAACAACTTGTGAAACCTTAGACACTTTTGGGGAAAACTTTAATTAAAGGAATTCTTAGTTATTTTTGTTTGTTTACCTTTATTTAAACCTGTGCAATTTAAAAGGAAAATAAATGAGAAAAATACTGTATTTAGCTTAAGGCTATTTCTATCTACTCTGCTCCCCAAATCCCATCACTTTCTCACACACACACACACACACACACACACACACACACACATATTTCACACCGACAGAGGAGGTGGCTTTGTGTTTTATTAATGGGAAGATCGGATGTTGAGAATTGCAAGCATCAAGATTTTGTTGTACCTGCAATAAAGTGTCTGTTCATGCTGTTCTGGTGTAAGGTTGTACCAGTTAGAAAAAACAAAAACAGCCGTAAATTAGCTATAATGGGGCCCCACAATACTTTATTTTGACCAACCAGTAGTGATTCTTGGATTGTAAACAAATGTCGGATTTTAAATCCTTTTCTTAATTTGCATTTGCCCTAAGAGGAACAAACTAGAGGCCAAGAGGCTCTGCACTAAGCAGATGTGCTGAATGTACAATAACATATAGGTCCTGCTCCAAGCTGCGAATAAATATTTCTTTGTACATTTCTCTAACACCCTTATTTTGAGCAAATTCATGATGCAGAAACAATAAACAATGACCTTATTTGTGTTTAATGGTGCCCTTTATAATTACTGCCTATATCTGTGGTGGAATACTAATTGTAAACTGAAAGCTTTTACCACTAAACAAAAACTAGATCATTCATACCGCACATATAAAAAGCACACCCAAGCGTGACATGGATTATCCTATGTATGAGTATGGGTTAAATAATATTCATGACTTTATGCTTGAACCTCCTAACAAATCAGCATTGTAGAACTATCAAACCTGGCCTCAAAAACATGGCTGATAAGCGACACACTCCGCTCGTTCAATAATTCAACAGCTGTGATGAAGAATGGCCTAAGGGCCTGACTGCATTTAACAAATCCCTCCAGTCTCATGAAGTATTTTAGGGCTCAATTAACAAAAGGCTGAAGAAAAGTCTCTAATTAATGTGGGCTGGGGAAAAATAATGAGTGTGCAGTGGTATGCCTTCCTGAACGATTACTGCCATGCTATATACCTTCATCTAATCTTATTAACAGCTATGACCATTCTAACTCTATAAGTTGGCAGATAGAAAAACCTAAGGGCTGGAGGGGTTGATTAGGTTGATTTTATACAGTATTTATCAAGTTGGCCAGGTGTAGAAGGGACCGACCTACTTAAGATTTTATAGTCCAGATCGATTAGGCAATACCCAGCAAATCTAACTATTTGACATTTAAATCATGAGAAGGTTCAGGATGCAATAATATTGTGATTCCTTTTCTGATAAGGTTTTGAGTTGGCTGCTGAGTTTTATCTTTGAATCCTAATGGAAGACTAAAAGTGATGTTGACTGAACACACAAACTGGAGAATACTAATATTTAAAGCAATCCAGCATACCGTCGCATTAGAGTGAGCTACACAGTTGTGTATATGAGGTGCGGGTGAATTATTTAGTTCTTAACTAAGCATGTAGGTTTTGCGAGTGTGTATGTGTGTATGGCTATTTAGCTTTTAATCGCAGGAAGCATCAGTGGCAGCTCTCCTGTCACTGAGGAGGATGTGGTTGCCAGGGTAACCATACAGATTTTCCAAGAACGAGGCCTTGACTTCATATAAGGACAAAGTAGGAAGGAGTGCCCATATCTAACTTTAAGTAATTAATGTCAAAGTAGTAAGCCAAAGGAGCTTGACTTATGGACTTTTCTTCTCTTTTCCATACGAAATAAAAGAATATTTTTCAGATAACTTTTCTGTGCAAGTTTTTGGCTGTCAAATTTTATGTGCTGTTGAAAATGGCTAAAAGAAAATGCCACACTATAAAACATTACATGTTTTCTATAAATAATTGATGTTTGTATCTGCTGGACATACATTTTGGTGGGGACATGAACACTGACTTAGCCCCAAAAAAAGTTATGTTGTGTGGCTAGTTTATCCATGATAAAGGTTATTAGTGTTCTAAACAAGCAGGTAGGCAAACTGGTATTTTACATGCTTGTATGCATGATGTACATCATCCACCCCTAGTCTCCCTGTATTTGCAGTAAACTATGCGATACAAAAAAGCACACATTGCTAATTTAACTTTTTGCTTAAATGCCTTTGGCTGATTTCCTTCTGATTGATTGTTATACATTTTTTTTTTTTTTTAAAGGATTATGTGCCAAATCCTGCCTAGTCTGTATTCTTCTCATCCACTGAAGATTTTTATAAAGTGCACATGGGACAGAGAAAACCCTGCCCCTATCGGGCTCTATTTGTATTTGGTGCATTTTAGATATATTAATAACTCAATAAAAGCTACATTTAGAAAGACAAAGCACAATATTTAAAATGCAATTAAACTTTTGCATTGATCCTGTTGATGCTTATATTATTATGAAATTTTGCAATAAAGTAGTTTATGATGGCCATAGATTGTCATATTGTCATAAAACCACCCAATATGTCTATGTTGATTGACCTAAAGTACAGTGCGTCTGGAAAGTATTCACAGCAAAAGTATTCACATTCCAAAATGGATTCAATTAATTATTTTCCTCAAAATTCTACAATCACCACCCTATAATGAAAAAAATTGCACATTTATTTGAAAAAAAAAACTAAAAAACAAAAGTATTCACACATGTACATAAGTATTTACAGCTATTGCTATGACACTTAGAATTGAGCTCAGGTGTCTCCTGTTCCCTTGAGAAATTTCTACAACTTGATTGGAGTACACCTGTGGTAAGTTTAGCTGATTGGACATGATTTGGAAAGGCACACACATGTCTATATGAGCTCCCACGGTTAACAGTGCATGTCAGAGCACAAACCAAGCCATGAAATACAATAAATTGTCTGTAGACCTCCGAGACAGGATTGTATCGAGGCACAGATCTGGGGAAGGGAACAGAACAATCTCTGCAGCATTGAATGTCCCAATGAGAACAGTGGCTTCCATCATCCATAAATAGAAGTTTGGAACCACCAGGGACTCTTCCTAGAGCGGAGCCACTCGGCCAAACTGAGCAATCAAGAGAGAAGGGCCATAGTCGGGGAGGTGACCCAGGACCATGTTGGTTACTCTGAAAGAGCTCCAGTGTTTCTATGTGGAGAGAAGAGAACCTTACAGAACAACAACCATCCCTACAGCATTCTACTACACTACAGCAGAAGGAATGCACTTCTCAGTAAATGGCACCTAACACTTTCCGGATGCACTGTAGACTGCCTCAATAAACAAAATTAGTATTTGGATAGCAAACTTATTTATTAATTTTTTTAACATATTGTTTCAGTCTGGGGTTCAGTCTCCATTCTAATTTATCCCAATGGTGTTCAATAGGGTTGAGGTCAGACCATTGAACACCATTGGGATAAATTTGAACGCAGACTGAACCCCCGGCCTCCTCACCCTACATAAGTACCTGACTTTACTAATGCCCCTGTGGATGATTGAGCACAAATCTCCACAAGCATACTCCAAAATCCATGGGAACATCATCTCAGAAGATTGAAGAATATTACAACAGCAAATGGGGAATAAATATTAGCATTGCAAATTTTTTTGGCCAGGTGTCCACAAACATTTGTCCATAAACTGTAAATACTTCTTTAAATATTTTTTTAAATGTAGTTATGTTAAGCCAAAAGCACCATAAATACCATTGGTGCAACTGTCAGCAGGTAGTTAAATGACTGTGAAAACTGTGAATTTAATCATGAAATAAACCTTAGCTGTCACATGTTGATTATTAGAATGAATATGCAACTCGTTCAGGGTACATGTTTCCTTCAAGAAGAGATTGTTCCTTTTGTAATGCTACCAGACTACAAATAAATCACAATGACAGCACTGCATTTAAAGTGCTGCTTATGATAAACAACATAAACTGTATATCCTCATATTTGATCACTCCTGAAAATCAGTTTAGTTGAAATGGAAACATGCAGTTCATTTTTATTTCATGTTTACATTCCCTGATTGCAATCACATCACCACTAACAGAAACATTACTTAGTGCTGGACAATTATTAAGTTGGCCATTCATAAAAAAAAAAAAGTCATCTTCTCCCTGTAGTATGTGAAATCCTTTACACCTTTATACACAAACTTTTCTTATTTGAGTCACTACTTAAAGTTGTAGGAGAAATCGCAATGTGTGTGTGTACAAAGTCAATGTTAGTTCCTTGACTATGCTTCGCCTCGGGCTATGCAGCCTTCAAGAGGGGATTGGACATACCAATGAGCCAGAGTGACTAACAATTCGCAGCAAAAATCCCAACAATTATGCACACCATTAACGTGTGTCTAGATGTCAGATAGTTGGAGCGTTTTCCATAAATAATTTAGGCTTTTCAGAGAAAATGCAACATCACTGCTAGCGTTATCAGAGAAAAGTGTGTGTGCATGTGTAGGAAAAGTGGCATGTCTGTATGAAACGGTTCTATATTTCATAACCTGTTACACTCACTGTGATCATTTCTCTCCCTATTGCATTAGTTCTAAGCAGCCTCAGTCAGATTTAAAATAATAGAATCATTTGAAATAACAAGCCCTTGTTTTTCCCAGCTGACTTAAAAAAAAAAAAATGTTTATAAGGATGCCTCTCTAAAGATGAAATATTCATATCATAGCAAAAGGAGTATAAGTTTAATAAAGGAAATATTTATTATTTTGGTTATTTTATTTGGTATTTTATACAGGGTGTCTCACCAGCAACATATCTCTATTTTCTGTGAAAAAAATAAATAATAATTGATTGCATGAAGCCATCATTGCTTAAAATCTATCGCATATGATGAAATGCCTCACTCTGAACATTATGGAAACTCGCCCACCTTTGTGATCTTGTTAACCATTCAGATCCATGTTATATTTTATGTGCAATGTGGAAATATGGCTTATACAGTATATACGCATGCATCTCCCTCTTTAAACAAATTTCACTTATGGCTCCCATGTATCTATCCAGTCTTTTAACACGCTACAATCCGTCACGCTCCCTGAGATCTCAAAACTCTGGGCTTCTAGTAGTTCCTAGAATAGCAAAGTCCACTAAAGGCGGTAGAGCATTTTCACATTTAGCTCCTAAACTCTGGAATAGTCTTCCTGACAGTGTTCGGGGTTCAGATACACTCTCCCAGTTTAAGTGTAGATTAAAAACATATCTTTTTAGCAAAGCCTACACATAACACACATCACACACATCACATCACAACCTTGTGCTCCAGAATATATGATTACATGCACATTATCAACTTGTGCTGTTAATATCATGAACAGCAGCTACGCTAATTCCTCTCCACTGCTTCTCTTTCTCTCCCCATCCCGAGGCATCCTGAGGTTTGGCCAGCTCCAGTCACGTCCCACCTCGTGAAGATTATGGACCTATGGATGATCATGGAGAAGTAGATGCCGAGTGTTTAAAGGCCCTGGCATGGAGAAGCTGATGCTGGATCTATGATGATCACAAATTGTTCTGTATTGTTGAAAGATTTATGACCAAACTCTTGATGTCACCCATATGAGGATGGGTTCCCCTTTGAGTCTGGTTCCTCTCAAGGTTTCTTCCTCATATCATCTAAGGGAGTTTTTCCTTGCCACTGTCGCCACGGCTTGCTCATCAGGGACAAACGCACACCGTTCACCTTCACTGTTGTTTTCTGTAAAGCTGCTTTGAGACAATGTCTGTTGTGAAAAGCGCTATACAAATAAACTTGACTTGACTTGACTTGACTTATTTGATTCACCATTCAGAGCAGCATTCAGAAACTTCAAGACTGTATGTACATGGCAAAATAGTTCACAATGCTGTCTCCTTCTGTATAGCTACAGTATTACTTATCCCTGTTTTAAGTATTTCACCTGTAGTCAAGAACTTGACTACAGGAGATAAATTGATAACATTTTTATATTATCTGGTGAAGTTGTGAAATTGACTAATGGTACCACAGAAGCCTTACAGTGGATAAATAAGTGATTTATACTTTTCACATGTACATTATAACACAGTGAAATTCTTTCTTCGCATATCCGAGCAATGTAAGGAAACTGGGGTCAAACATGACACAGCGCCCCTGGAGCACATAGCGGTTAAGGTCCTTGCTCAAGGGCCGAAAAGTGGCAGCATGGCAATACTAGGTCTTGAACCCCTGACCTTCCAATCAGTAACCCAGAGCCTTAACCATTTAGCTACCAATTCCCCAGCTTACATTCATTCTTAGATTTTTTTTAGAGATCTTTGATGATATCTTGATGACATATAAAATACTTATTTTAGCCTTGGGCATATCTGCATGGTCTAAAGTGTTCTTTGCATGCACACATCAGTATAAAAGCCAGCTGAATCAAACTCTCTTATGTTTCTGCATGCAGTAAATTGTCTGTGTCCTCACTTTTGTCAAGCTAGAGCCATTGAACCAGGTATTGGGGTCCAATATCTATTGATTTACAGTTGCCACCCCAGGGTTAATTATTTTACCAAAAAGCCACATCTAGTGGTATTTTACTCATTAAATAGTACAGCAATTTCTAACTATAATTATATAATCATAATAAGGAGTTAATCGCTGAAGGTCCATAGGCACTGACCTACATTTTCTTATTGTTATTGTTCTTTAGATTCTTCTGGCTAGGGTGTCTATGGCAGCTCATTGAACCGTTTTGGTGGGAGGGTCTAATAAAGTGCTACCAACCTTTTAGGTCAATTTTGCTAAATTTATAAATGTAAATCTTAGGCACCACTGCATTCCATGGTTCAAGCAGTTACCTAGTAGGATTTAACACTTTTGGATTTCATTTCCATAATGGATTTTGTCAGACACTGTACTCCTCTTTGTAATCCTCTTCCAAATGTTGTCAAATCATCATTACATTTGGGTAGATGTCCTAAAAGTAAAAAAGAATTCACAAAAGAATTTTAAATACTCCAAACAGTTTGCCTATATTGTGGCATTAATCTTATAACGAAACTAAAAAGCAGAATGTGAGTCTATATCTTAAATATGACCTTGCACACTGACATAAAACAGACATTTAGTACATGATATGAGATTATACAATTATGTGTCTTGCCAGCATCACCTACTGATCAACAGTTACAATAACATGCATAAAAGCGTACGTTGCCATTTTAAGTTCTTTCCAGATCTTCACCAGATTTGGCTCGGCCCATCTTCAGACCTTTCTGAAGAAAAATTATTAGAGAAATTCTATTATTCAAAACCATTCTCCCGTTAACTCGCTGATCACACCAATGCATCTATGTATAACCATGAAACTTGTTAACTCAGCAACGACCTTGCACACTGGCCAAATCTTGGGAGGCATCTTCAGAACCACTACTGCCCTAAAGCTATGCCAGAGCAGTAGTGAACATGACCACAGGTTAGAGTAGCAACAGACAACACTGCTGGTCACAGCAATAGCAGATCAGTGGTCTTAAGCTTTCCTAAGGCAGTCAGAGAATTCCACCACTGGCTGAAGTCAAAACATGTGAACATAGTGAAATTATGATTGTTTAGGCAAGAATTTTAATGCATCTGTAAATAATTTACCTGTTTATAGTTGCATTGAATGTTGTGGAACATGTAGGCTCTCTGTTCTTATAGTACAAGAAAAAGAAATGTGGAAAAACTAAAAAGGAACAGTAAAGCTGTTCTTTTGTAAATATTCATTCAATTTAACCAAAAAAGAAATCTTGAGAGCACTAATAATTCTTTATTGGTAAATAAGCCTTGATCAGTTTATTATTGTGCCTCTAGTCCCAATGACTGATGTAGTTGCAGTATAAATAATGTATTTGAACAACTGGACTAACAAACCACTAATTTTGCCATGCAGCCAACATTAAATAAATATTAAATTAACAGTAAATAAAACAATACAGATAAATAAAAAAAAATACTGATCTGACTGGATGGAGCAATACACTAAAATACAAGTGCATGATGTGCAAGAGAGGTTTTGCATGTTTATTTAGTAAATATAAAATCCGTGAGTGATGTGCTCAATAAAATGCTTTTTATTTATTTTTTTTATCATTGGAATGGGAGAACATGATTACATTATTAGAGCTGATAATGCATCAAACAACATACTACCATTCTAAATAGTCAGATATGCCAGAACACCATCTGGGTCTTTAGGTATATTACTTGGTGTGCATTATCTAGTTTGGTACCAAGCCAGGAATTTCTCTCTGAATGTGCACTAAATTGGCACGCACAGCTGTAGAATTATTCTGCACATTATCAAAGATCACCGCATAGCCCATGTTCCAAAATGAAACGCCAAAATTTGTACATAATCTTATTTCCAGCGCTGATTTCTTTTGTTTGTAAATAACCTATGAGGAACAAACTGGCCCAGTTCTTCAGGAAATTTTACCATAAACACGTTTCACATCCATAACTTGGAAGCACACTACATTCAATATTCAGTGCATTTATTTTTTTTATCTCCAAAGCATCAGGCTTGTTATGCCAGTATGAAATGGAGGTCATGGCATAAATAAAATAAAATAAAAAGACATCATTTATTGTTGTGAAGTTGTTATGCATTGAAATTAACAAATGCAGCTGAAAAAAAACTGAAATAGGATTTTGAGTTTCTAAAAACTCAGACAGTCTCATTTCTCCATCTCTAAGCAACAACAGAAAGAGATAGACAAAGAGGGAGAGAGAAAGAGAAACAGAGACAGACAGAGGCAAAAAGATAAGAGAAAAGGGGTAGATGGGTGAAAGAGAGGGAGAGTAAATCTAGGGAGTACAAACCACAAACTATGTACTTAACACTTTATTCTAAATTTTATTCTTCCGTCATTATTTCAGCTGTGGACAACTTAAAAAAAAAAAAATAATAATAAAAAAAAAAATAACATTTGAGAATTTAATAAATTCTCCACAATAGCAGCCATTACAAGCATAAGTGTATATTTTCCACCCACTTATTAAAAAATCAAAAGCTCCTCTTCTTTTATACAAATATACAAATGGGTGTAAAATTGATTTAAAAAGTCCATACAGCTTCACTGCATCGTGAAATAGATTCTACAAGTCTCTGGAACTGTACTGGAGCAATGAACACCACTCTTCCTGAAGATATTCCCTCCCTATAGTTTGTTTTTTAAAGGATGATGGGAGACTGTGTTCTCACATCTCTAGATGTCAACTTATGTTTCAGTCTAGTGCCTGTGAGGACCATAAAATATGATTTATATAATATATGCTTTACATCATGTTCAGTGGCCCTCTGTGCCCTGTGAGTGGGGGTGGAGTCAGTATGCAATAAACCACACCTATTAGGATAGAAATGTTTGATCATAAATGTGATGCATGAGAAAAACTTTTTATTGTTTTTGGAGACAAGTAGACATAAGCCATGGAAGCAAACGATTTTGCAGAGTCTCCGCTGAAAAACACTAACCTGTTGATTATCTAGCAATTCAGTAGCAACTGCTGTTTATTAGGATCAGCATCAGGATTAACATTTATTTGTAGTTTACAGACTACAGGCTATTCATTTATTAGTCATTTCAGGTTTAATGAAATTTCTTTTTTAAAAAAAAGTCATAACATTTAATGACAAATAAATTGTGCCACAATTAGCATTTTACCATACAGTAGACAGCCTTATTAATAGAGACTTACAAAAAAGCGATGAATTCACTATTGATAAATGAATCCTGCTACCAGTTGGTCAGGGAAGAGGTCACATTGACAAGGTGAGACGAGAAGGAGAATTCTTCTTGCTTGTCCTCAGTTACCCCAAGTTTGTGTGCAGTGATCAAAGGTGAATATTAATTCAAGTCAAGTTTATTTCTATAGCGCTTTTCACAGACATTGTCTCAAAGCAGCTTTACAGAATTTAACAGTTAAGGTGAACGGTGTGTATTTATCCCTGATGAGCAGCTATGGCGACTGTGGCAAGGAAAAACTTTCTTAAATGTTATGAGGAAGAAACCTTGAGAGGAACCAGACTCAAAAGGGGAACCCATTCTCATTTGGGTGATATCAAGAGTGTGATTATATATGAGATATGAGAGGAGAGGCTGAGGCGATGTCGGATCTGAGAAGAACAGCTGAGTCACTGTTTGTTTTCAAAGGCTGTTTTTCCCTTCACCGAGTACTAAAAAGTCAAATTTGACTGCGGCAACTGCTTGCTAGTTTTTCTAGCTACAAATTTCGATAGGAGAAATGCTCTTTAAATATACTTAAAGGATGACCTTGAAATAACCTTTACCCTGTTAGCATCACTAACAGGATCACAAAAAAAAACCAATCAATTCATTTGCTGAATACATATTACGGCAAGTCTCTTCGAATAAATATGCCTGCCAAATGCGATAAATGTAAATGTTATTTTCTTAACCAGATTTAATATTTTCCCTAGCTGCCAGGCTGTAAAAGCGAACACACTGTCTTCCTCTCCATCCTTTTCTATACTCCCTACTAGAGAAAAACTTCATTAGTGACATTTGATTGAAGAATTACAGGCTTACTAGGGGAAATAACTAATCACTCATTGAAATTATTCTCACTCGCCTCTCCAAACTCATCTGAGGTAAAAGTTCCGGACTAGGTTAGATGAACACAGGCCTCATCGTCACTCTGATTACTGTCCGCTCTGTGGTAAAATAATCCCTACTTATTGAAGTCATTGTGTTTTATAAAGTTGGCAAAACGTACCAAATTCAAAGCTGATTCAGACATTACACATTATTTGCTTGCTGCAGTCTCTCCATTTTAAGCGCTGGTGTGTGCATATTGCATACTTGTGTCAATATCATTAACAAGCAGAATCAATTAATTTCTCACTGTGGCACATGATGATACAAGGACCTGATCAAAATAATGACATTCACTGCTTGAGGAGAGCACACCTAGCAAGCAAGGCTTTTGAACATCGACTTTAAGCAGACCACTGTGCAGTACAATAGTAGTTCCTTATTTCCCCATGTTCCCTGTGGGCACACAGACGTTTATTTATGGCACAACTAAACTAGCTTTAAATGTGAAATGTGATCGCTCAGGAAATTACATCATTACATTGCTATTTAGTTTTATGACCCTATTAATGACAGCAAAGTAAATTGGAACTTACCCCTGCTGTGACACTAACAAAATTCCTTTGCTTACTCTCCAAAACTTGGACACCTGCAGACCGCAGATATAATCAAATGCAATTACATTTCTAAAGAAATAGAGAATAAATTCACTGCAGGGCCAACAAAATTAGTCAATCGCAAAATGGGCAAAATATGAAGCTTTAATGGTCATAACAACAATGTATATTTCTCAATCTTATAAGTATAACTTTTTACAAAAAAAGTCAATCTATATCCATTTGTGAACCCAGATATGTGTTTTATTCATTACATGATTGTGCCTTTATGTGCCAGTAGACTTTATGAAGTAAATTTCCCTGTATCTACCATTTCCCTCCCAAACAGTTCTCTGCAGCAGAAATAAACCAGCAATTGGCAAATCACTGCACAGAAATGATTTGCCATTTGTTGTTAAGACCATCAAAAGCGTTATACCTTGCCATTTTGGGCTTGGCTCATTTTTTTATGCCTAGGAGTGTACAGTGCTTTCTGCTAGGAATATATTTCATTGCATGTCTGCTCTAATCATGTCCTCTACTGACATTTCACAGTTGCTCTTTCTTTTTCCTTACACATCTGACTAATGGCTTCAGCATCAGCCACTGAATATGCACTTTTGGGCCAATTCTCACCTCATGTCCTTTCCATGGGTCTGAACGGAGATCTCTTGTTGGTCACTGTAAAGCAAGTTGAGTCTCAGAGGTACCCGCAATGCTAACTAGAAAGTCTTAGCATGTAGATAACAGACTTTTACCACAAAAACGTTAGCATAGTTTGGTGGACATGTGCAGTGAATGCTAACAGGATAAATGAACTTAAATATATAATATGTCTGATGTTTTCATTTAAATTTGGCCCATTAAGATGTGTAATGGCCAATGGACCACATAATGCATTAACAATGTTTATTTGTTGAGTTTGAAGAGAAGAGAAGAGACGAGAAGAGAAGAGAAGAGAAGAGAAGAGAAGAGAAGAGAAGAGAAGAGAAGAGAAGAGAAGAGAAGAGAAGAGAAGAGAAGAGAAGGGGTGTTTTTCCAGTAAAAGTACAGCAAGGCAAGAGTTTGCGGTAGTTGCCACTTAATAATTGGCAGCTCCTCTATTTTTACTGAACAGAGACCCCATTTCCAATGGCTCACATGAACGAGGTTAATAAATTCTGCTACTCTAAGCAAGTGTGTCTTTCACACTCACCATCAATTCCCCTTCAGTGAATTGGCTTTTCTGCCAATTTATTACTATTCAATGTTTGACCTCTGCTGTAGCTGAAAAAGCAGAAAATCTTAGTTTGTTTTTTCAGGTGGCACTCACATATCCATTGCAAGGGGTCCAAAAGTGTTATTGCTAAATCTAAAACCGTAGATGTTGATGTCTGCAGAGTTTGCGATTTGTAAAATGGCATCAGTTCTGCTCTGTGAGACTAATTGTGAGGTTGTTTCATATAAAAATGCATGACCGGTTCAGTCCAGTTTATGATATTGTATGTTTCACACCATTAGTGCCCCACACAGACATGGTTTTGTGTGTGTACATTCTCATAACTTCTCACTAACTAATAATATTCTGATGTCAATGCTCAATGCATAGTGCAGAAATACAAATTCCCCCAACACACACTGGGTTTTGATAAACTCAACTGCCGCCCTCATTATTTTATCAGATTAAATTTAGTGTTAACAAAGTTCTCAAGGCAGACCGTTTTGGACATTAACACAAGCAGAATGGTATGACTAAGCAAGGCTGTGGCTGATTTCTTTCTGGCTATCTAGTTCAGACTCTAACTCATGCATCCTATGTCAGGTGAAACGCTCTCTAGAGTTGACCTTTAATCTCAGTAAGCATGACTGAGATTAAAATATAACATAGTTGTTAGTTTAACAAATGTGTACAATTATCTTTGTCCTCCAGAAAATGTCCTTTTGTCCATCCTTTATATAAATCAGGACAAAATTTCATTTCTTCAGGACCATTACACAACACATACTGCAATAGTATAGGGCACCAACCTACAGATGGTCCCCGAGTTACAATGGTTTGACTTGTGATTTTTTGACCTTATGATGATGATATCAATACGAAAATGTAAAAATATATAAAAATTCATGCAACAGGCCCAGGCAGCAGCGTTTGATGTACTGTACGATACGTTGGACAGAGGAAAGTTGTCTCAGTGTGTATTTTTTTCTGTTTCAAGCGGTTTCTACCAGCAATTTTAGTGATAAAAGCATGTCTTCCAAGCGCCCAAGTATGTCTCCTGCTTGTAGGGAAAAAAAAAAGAATAGAAAAGCCATCAGTTTAGAGCAGAAATGAAAATTATAAATCCGCCTGAAGCAGGAAACAGTCACAGTCAAAGTACCATGTTTGACTTTAAAGGATATTTTTGACTTACGATGGGGCCGTCATAACGTATATCCATCGTAAGTAGGCTACCTGTACATAAAGTGCAAAAATAGTGTGAGACAAATGCAAGACAAGTGTGAGTAGAAACAAAAAATAGAATAAATGGAAAGTGTCTATATTGTAAAACTGTACTATGCTGTTTTTTTTGTTTTTAACAGGGGTATGCTATTATACTACCTGGAGTGAATTATTTTTCATAAAATAATAAATTTAAAAAATAGTACTTTTGTAGCAAAAGAAAATCACAACATGCTTTAAGTTTTAAACATTTAGTTTTTTTAAAGCAAAGATAAAAAATGTAACAGTTAACAATCAACAAAATAGTAATCTTACACCAATCAGCATAGTGTTCAAATTACTGACAGGTGAAGTAAATAACATTGATTATGTCATTACAGTACAGTAGCACTTGACTCTGACTCTGACCTGCTCTAAAGGAGCTTTTTAGCAACAAGTAAACAGTTCTCAATGATGGAAGCAGAAAATATAGGCAATCATGAAAATCTAAGCAATTATGACAAGGGCCAAGCTGTTTAGATGACTGGGTCTGAGCCTCTTTAGATGGCAGGTCTTGTAGGGTGTTCTGGGTATGCAGTGGTTAATAACTACCGATATCGTCCAAAGATGGTCCACCGGTAAACTAGCAACAGAGTCATGGTGCAACACAAAAAACAACAACTTTGCAAAATCTAAGCAGAATCCCATCCAAAGTCCATTAGGTTTCGCAAAAGAGAGGAAACATGTGGGTTCACAGTACAGTTCTTTTTTTGCACAACCTTGCCAGTCTTCTTGGAAGTCACTTTACCCTTCTTGGTTTTTGAACCACGTTCAGGGTTGATGTCAATAAAGCGCCTAAAAGGCAGAAACACAAAACAGAAATTAACCACACATATACACTCACCGGCCACTTTATTAGGTACACCTTACTAGTACCGGGTTGGACCCCCTTTTGCCTTCAGAACTGCCTTAATCCTTTGTGGCATAGATTCAACAAGGTACTGGAATCATTCCTCATTTTTTGCCCACAGAACTGCCGCTCACTGGATATTTTCTCTTTTTCGGACCATTCTCTGTAAACCCTAGAGATGGTTGTGCGGGAAAATCCCAGTAGATCAGCAGTTTCTGAAATACTCAGACCAGCCCGTCTGGCACCAACAACCATGCCTCGTTCAAAGTCACTTAAATCACCTTTCTTCCCCATCCTGACGCTTGGACCATGTCTACATGCCTAAATGCATTGAGTTGCTGCCATGTGATTGGCTGATTAGAAATTTGCGTTAACGAGTAGTTGGACAGGTGTACCTATTAAAGTGGCCGGTGAGTGTAGATGAATGAATGTTTTGATCTTGTCTTTACACTTAAAATGAGCCCTTTTCTATCAAGCCATAAACTGGTTAATCCTCAAGTATCAACTAGGGCTAAATTTAACTTAGAATGCAATGATTCATTGGGTTCGTCAGTATTCAGTGGGTTCTGAACCAGTTGCCTTTAGTGTATCAGTGGAAATTAAATTGTAGACACTCAAATGTTTGTAGAGTACAATGTGTTTGCATGTATTTGTGTTGCCAAACCAAGCTACTGCTGTTAAACCTTTTTGAAGCAATTCTTTCACCAAAAAATACTTGCAGCATGGTCAAAGGAAATGCGGCATGATTGCGGCTTTGTTGTTTGGTTGGAAGTCCGCTGTGCTCTCGCTCATTTTATCCTCTTTCATTATTTTATCCAAATGTCGATAAAGGGATGCGTCAAAATCTTAAAGAAATGGAATCCAATCCAAAACACAATGTGTTTATTGCATACATAACTAACGGTATATACACGCAAATCTGCAGCCCTAGAATCAACTGTATACAAGTATACAAAAAATTTTAACTTTTCCTGATTTTCTTTCCAAGCATTGTCAAGACAAGGTTAGTGACACAATTCACTCTACATTAATATGTATGGTTGGCAAATATGCTAATGTCTAACCTTTGAACAAACTCAAGGGTGCAGGCTGCCTCTTCCTGATACTGCAGGTTGAAATTGTAGAATGAGGCAAACAAGGCTGCAAGGCCAGACATGAAGTTGGGTTGTTCTCCTACACACACAACCTGACCTTCCATGCTCAGCATCCACCGCTGGTTGCTTAGAGCTTGACCTGAAAATACGAATAAAAAATAAATAAATAAACTATTGTATGTCAAATTGTGGGTCTATAGAGTCTAAAAAGAAAACCCTTGGCAAATAGTTTATTTTGAACAATGAACAAAATGGAAAGTAAATGGATAGAAGAAAAAAATCAAATCAAGATTATTCCAGATAACCTTGCACAGTATTTGAAGAAACTTGGCAGTTAGGGTGTTCCAAACTAATCACAGATCTTTTGAGGATGTTTTCTGCCTCAGATCCTTCTGTCTCTTCATGTAATCCCAGACAGCCTTGATGTTGAGATCAGGGCTCTGTGGGAGCCAATCCTTCACTTCCAAGACTCCTTGCTCTTCTTCACACTAAAGAGAGTCTTTAATGGCATTGGCAGTATTTTTGGGGTTGCCCTTCTGCAGAATCAATTTGGGGCCAATCAGACACCTTCCTGATGGTATTGCATGATGATGTATCTGCTTGTATTTCTCAGCATTGAGGATATAATTAATCTTGATAAAATCTCCAAATTTATTTGCAGAAATGCAGCTCCAAACTTGTAAGAAATATCCACCATACTGTCTCCTGCACATATTGTACTACCCTTCTGTAAACAACTTGCCTCTTGATACAGTTAATATTTCAAATTTCAAAATTTGACTTATCAGTCCAGAGCACTTGCTGCACCCCAGTGCCTATGTTTTCATGCATAGTTGCAGCCTTGTTTAAATGTCAGTAGCATGGCTGCAATTCTTTCATGATGTTCCCTTCTGGACAGACTTCACCAGACAATAGATGCATGTACCTGGGTCCCCCATTGTTTCTAACAGTCCTTTTTTAAAGATTAAAGGGAAGTAAGCATGATGTGTACCTGGTTCCTATGTTTAACAGGTATGTGACGATTCACAGAAATTTGCGATATGCTTGTATTGGATAAAATGTTGGCTTTCATAGTGATTATATTTTAAATTAATAATCAGCCTGCATTTTTAACTCACAAGCACTTATTTGCATTAAATACATGGTATGCTGCTAATTAAAATGTATTTATATTTCTCACACCATCAACACACTGCCTGCTTGTCTAATCTCACACACAAGGACACAAGATGTCTGTAAAAACTTGTGAGCCATGGTTACATTTAGAAACACAAGTAGGCAGTGCATTGCGCTGTCCATTAGTAGTGCACATATAAATATGGCTTTAAGAAAATAGATGATGACTAAACAATGGCATTTTTTAATTAGGAATTGTGTTGTAATTCATAATCTACTTAAACTAGATTGGACAACTGGAGTTTGTTAAAATAAAGAGCAATTTTGTGCAGCCAATTTGTTTAATGCATAATGTTTATGTATTTAACACAATGTACACTATGTACTATATACTATAATACTATTTACTGTATAGTGCATGTATGTGTATATAGAGTATGTACACACTATACTATACGTGCGTGCGCACGCGTGTGTGTGTGTGTGTATGTATGTATGTGTGTGTGTATATATACAGTGAGGAAAATAAGTATTTGAACACCCTGCTATTTTGCAAGTTCTCCCACTTAGAAATCATGGAGGGGTCTGAAATTGTCATCGTAGGTTCATGTCCACTGTGAGAGACATAATTAAAAAAAAAATCCAGAAATCACAATGTATGATTTTTTAACTATTTATTTGTATGATACAGCTACAAATAAGTATTTGAACACCTGAGAAAGTCAATGTTAATATTTGGTACAGTAGCCTTTGTTTGCAATTACAGAGGTCAAACATTTCCTGTAGTTTTTCACCAGGTTTGCACACACTGCAGGAGGGATTTTGGCCCACTCCTCCACACAGATCTTCTCCAGATCAGTCAGGTTTCTGGCCTGTCGCTGAGAAACACGGAGTTTGAGCTCCCTCCAAAGATTCTCTATTGGGTTTAGGTCTGGAGCCTGGCTAGGCCACACCAGAACCTTGATATGCTTCTTACAGAGCCACTCCTTGGTTATCCTGGCTGTGTGCTTCAGGTCATTGTCATGTTGGAAAACCCAGCCTCGACCCATCTTCAATGCTCTAACTGAGGGAAGGAGGTTGTTCCCCAAAATCTCGCAATACGTCGCCCCGGTCATCCTCTCCTTAATACAGTGCAGTCGCCCTGTCCCATGTGCAGAAAAACACCCCCAAACCATGATGTTACCACCCCCATGCTTCACAGTAGGGATGGTGTTCTTGGGATGGTACTCATCATTCTTCTTCCTCCAAACACGTTTAGTGAAATTATGACCCAAAAGATCTATTTTGGTCTCATCTGACCACACGACTTTCTCCCATGACTCCTCTGGATCATCCAAATGGTCATTGGCAAACTTAAGACGTGCCTGGACATATGCTGGTTTAAGCAGGGGAACCTTCCGTGCCATGCATGATTTCAAACCATGACGTCTTAGTGTATTACCAACAGTAACCTTGGAAACGGTGGTCCCAGCTCTTTTTAGGTCATTGACCAGCTCCTTCCATGTAGTTCTGGGTTGATTTCTCACCTTCCTTAGGATCATTGAGACCCCACAAGGTGAGATCTTGGATGGAGCCCCAGTCCGAGGGAGATTGACAGTCATGTTTAGCTTCTTCCATTTTCTAATGATTGCTCCAACAGTGGACCTTTTTTCACCAAGCTGCTTGGCAATTTCCCCGTAGCCCTTTCCAGCCTTGTGGAGGTGTACAATTTTGTCTCTAGTGTCTTTGGACAGCTCTTTGGTCTTGGCCATGTTAGTAGTTGGATTCTTACTGATTGTATGGGGTGGACAGGTGTCTTTATGCAGCTAACGACCTCAAACAGGTGCATCTAATTTAGGATAATAAATGTAGTGGAGGTGGACATTTTAAAGGCAGACTAACAGGTCTTTGAGGGTCAGAATTCTAGCTGATAGACAGGTGTTCAAATACTAATTTGCAGCTGTATCATACAAATAAATAGTTTAAAAATCATATATTGTGATTTCTGGATTTTTTTTTTTTAGATTATGTCTCTCACAGTGGACATGCACCTACGATGACAATTTCAGACCCCTCCATGATTTCTGGGTGGGAGAACTTGCAAAATAGCAGGGTGTTCAAATACTTATTTTCCTCACTGTGTGTGTGTGTGTATGTATGTATATATATATATATATATATATATATATATATATATATATATATATATATATATATATATATATATATAATATATATATATATATATATATATATATATATATATATATATATATATATGTTGGGCTGTCATTCGGTTAAACTATTTAATCGCGATCAATCGCATGATTTGTGATGAGTGAACTCGTGATTAATCGCAACTTAATTGCACATTTTTATCTGTTCTAAATGTACCTTGAATCAATACTTTTCTAGTTTTATGAACAATTATGGATGCTTTATGCAAATGGATATTTATTATCAGTGAAACCAAACTAAACATAGTGCATGAAGACAAAATTCATTATTGTGTTTTAAGTTACATCACACCCCTTGTATATACATACACATATATAAAATATGGGATTTTATTTACATAAGTAGTGCAAATCATAATCCAAAAATTCCAAATGAGTTTTAGGAGTAGTTACAGTATTATGTTTGTGTAAAACTCTGGGGATTAGTTATGGGATGTGCTAATAATTGGTAAAATGTTTGTCTGTAATAATTACTTATATCTGTGAAGTGCCAGTGTATGCGTGTATCGCGAATCATATTGTTTTTCAGTTTTTATATATATTTTTTAAAGTATTAAATCATTCATAAAGATGCAGAGTGCATCAAACAAAAAGACAGACATGAACAAAGTTTACATACCAAGAATTATGAGTCGTGGACTCTCCGGCAGATTGAGAGTTCCCTCGACATCAGATGGAGTTGCAAATTCCTAGACCATTAGGTTTTTTTTTTGTTTTGTTTTTTTATGAAGAATAGCACACCCATCATCAGAAAACAAGCAAAACATAACATTGCAAATGAATGGGATTGTATAATCTCAACTTACATCTGCTTGAAGTATCACCCCATCTAACGTCTCCTTAAAGTGTGCAAGGAGCAGCAGTATTACCATGGCAGCTACATCATCTTCAGCTCTGGAAAGTATGAGCCGAACATCGTTGTTGGTTGGCTTGCTTTTAAAAAACTGAATAATGATTTGTCCACACTCCTGAATTGACGATTCAAAAAGTGTGAGCACGTTTTTGTCAGTAAGCATCTCAAAATGAGCATATATATGCCTCTGCGTGAAGAGATACGGCCATTTGATTCTCAAATCTGCAATTGTAGGGGATGGCATTGCGTTAATCATGTGACGCTGGAGAAAATAGGTCCCCTCCATGAGCATGCACACACCTCCTCTCTCTGCTCCAGAGATCCCCTCCTGATTATAGATATCCTCCATCCTCTGACGCTTCACTTCAAGACTGTCAAAGCTTTCACCAGACGGAAAATCAGGCTGCCATCTTGTACAACCATATGAGTCAATGGAACTTCGTTTTCTACAAGTTCCAGTGTTGTTCCTTCGAATCCGATGATAGCTAAGTGTACTTTTTCGATTCAGGTTCTCTATGCGCACTTTCAGCTGTGAAAGTAGAGATTCATATCCACCACCAACCTCTTTGCCACCCATCATGTCAGCAAAAGTTTTTGGATACTGCCTGACGATTTGGCGAGTAATAGTAAGGCACTGTGATCTGGTGGGGTTAGCATCGTATTTTCTCATTTCATCAGCAAGGATTCGAATCATTTGTCGTCTGTCAGCAGGGGAAGGTCTCTGGCCGTTCGCAATAGCATTTTGAATACCTACTGGCATTAAGTTCCAGGGAACTTGGAAATGTTCAGGCCATAAATATGACCCAGTGGTTGATTCCGATGCTGATGTGCTTGGGGAGCTTGGTATAGGTGAACCATAAGTAGAAATGGTTTTAGGGGCAACCAAGGGGAAAACATCAAAAGGCTGCAGAACCACAGTGTTGTTTTGATTTTCTGTGGATTATAAAAAAAAAATAATTAAGAATTACACCGAGCCCACTACGGCAATGCAGTGCAACACAGGTTAAATGATTGCATCTTAGCTGAGTTCTAATAAAAAACCTTTTTTTAAATTATTTATTTATATATATAATTTTTACCTTGTTCTTTCCAGGCACTAAGAAGTTTTCTGCGTTGGATAGGTCGTATAAACTCCATTATGTCATCTTCCTTCACATTAACCAAATCATCCAAGCCTTTAACTCCTTGGTCCACAAGCTTCTTGACCAGTTGCTTGGTTCGATCTTGAGAGAGGCTTGGCAACACTGACAGTACAGCATCATTTAGCAATTGGTGCAATCCGGACATTGTTCTAGAATTGGAATAAAACAATAAGCCCCAAGAAACATTGGTTTAACCATCATGTTAAACAGCTAAGAGGGTTTTTAGCACTCCACTCTTCATTATGCCTAACAATGCCCCTTACCCAAAGAGTAATATCGGTTTGGCCACTGATGAGCCACACAACCCACTTTTACTTGCCCCTAATACAGCAATGAATTACGGTACACGACTGGACCAGGTCTGGTTGCCAGAACTCGGGCCACATATGGCCCATGGCATAGTTATATCTCAGCCAAATGTGTGACTATAGCTGGTTTTATTCTGGTCCTATGTAGGACCAAACAGTTTGGTTCCACATGTCAACCTTAACAAAACCTTAATCTAGCCACTTTATACACACCTGTGGCTCAGATGAAAAAATGCCTGAACAACAACAGTATTCTGAAACAAATATTTATTGTTTTATTATTTAAACAGAACATTTTGCATTTTAACAAACAAACAGTACTTGAATTTCAATGCGACGTGTCAAAAAGCTCTCGAACATCTTCGCTTCAGTTCATGAACAAGCGGCATTGTGCGCACAACTCAACATCCAAACAAGTCACAAGTCCATTATTCTGTTGTACTCTCCTGATGCTCTTTCCTGTTCATCCTTTCTCTCCTGCCACTATCACTATCCGTGCCCAGATATAATGGTGGAATCGATTTCCTTTTCTGTGGCCGCAGACATCAGGTGGTTACTCCTCACAATCGCTGAAATATAAAAGTACATTTAACTTTTCGACGATGTTAACTCATACTCACTCTACAATCCAAAAAAGCAAAGTCGAACTAAACATATGAAAAAAAGTCATTATCACTTACCAAACTTGGCACGCTTTGCTTCAGAATTGAGAAGACCACGACAGTTAGTGAAGTGCAGCCTGAAGAGTGCACGAGTGTCAGCTCAGATCTTCGACAGCACTGGTTCCGGAAGTAGTTTTCTCATTTAGATATAATTATTTTTTTAAATCTTGGTTCTAACCATTAACCAAACCAACCGGCTAAATCGCAAGATTATATACTTTCAACTGAGGAAAAAAATATTTTAAAATAGAACAAAAAGACAAAGGTGCAAGATTAAAAGTGTGACACTACATTGAGGTAGAAACTGCAAACCCATGAACCATTGTGCTTTTCTAGATGCAACTTAGTTGTTAGATTAATTTTTTTATTAATTTATTTATTGCCATTATAGGACATTTTAAGAGAGAAGAAATACAGTGGTACCTCTGAATACAAATGCCCCCAAATACATATCATTAAGAATACAAAATGGAAAGTCATACAAATTTTCGTATTGGTTTATGTATAAAAATCAGAATACGAATAATTCGAATCTCGTGGGCTAAAATTCGAAGGGACGATGGTCCTCTGTACCACCTCCCACACTCTCCCATGCCTCTTAACCCTCAGTTAGCGTCTTCAATTCATAGTTAGAGCACTGTGTTTATTGCTGTGTCTTTGTTTTAATATTCATCACTGAACAGTATCGCATACATTATACTGTGCCTATTATATCGTAGTGCTTCTTGTGTATTACATTATAACAGTAATTATATAATATTAAGTGTTGGAATAGTGACCCTTAAATACGTATTAATCGTTGATGTCGTCGATGAAAAAGAAGCCTAATTCAGACTATGTCTCACTTCAGTGCTTTTTTTTTAAAAAGTTGAAAAAGGTGAAAGTTGTGAAAGCAGTGAAACGAAGCAAAGTGTATGAAAAAAGAGAAAAATAAGTAGTGATAGTGATTCGGGTGACAGTCTGCCTGATATCATATTGAAAAGAGATTTGTCTCCTTCCAAACAATAATTCTCCCTCCTTCTCCTCCGATCTCCATCATGCCAACATTCACTCTTTTGAAAGGTAAAGCACCCAGTAAAGAAAATGTTTAAAGCACCATTATTAAATGCTAAATGCTAAATTATATTAGTGCATATTGGGTGTATTTTTATTTTTATATTATATTTGGGGTCGTTCGGAACGAATTATCCCATTTAACATTATTCCTTATGGGGAAATTCGTATCAGTATACGAAAATTTCAGAGTGCGAATCGTGTTCCGGAACTAATTAAATTCGTATTCTGATGAAATTTAATAATTAAATTACCATTGATTTTTCATCGAAAAATGACCATAATTCATAAGTAAAATCATTTGTTTGATGAAACCTTGTTGATAAAGAGCAATAAACCAATGTTGCAAACAGGAATTGGGGAAACAGCTGTGCGAATGAAAATATTATCACCTTACTATGTGAAATATCTGAAATTAAATTTTAACTTAAACCGACTCAAGGACGGTTCGATCTCGACCATAACCGAGCTACGTTTAGTTCACATGCCGTATGCCAGTGCAGACTGAATGCCAGCTGTGCCGGCTTTATGCCAAATTAGGGCCAGAAGTTTTTGCTACCTGCTTAGCCATTCTAAACTCACTGTAAACATTGGCTTCTTGTGGATTATTACTTTAAGAAAGTAGATACAACATAAAGCTGGCAAAGTTTCATAAAATAAACACACAAACAAATTGCAATTACTTAATGATAACCCATAATCATTCTCCTGCCAAACAATGTAGTGTTTTAGCAACAGTTAGTCGAATGGTTGCCAAATAACACACAAACAGTAACACGTAAACAGCGAAAAGCCTGCTTAAAGAATGGAGTTAGTGCTTATTAACATTTATTTGGATATTGCCATTCATTGTGCAGTTCAATTTTGTTTGCACCCTCTTTGCTGGTACAGTTATGTTTGACTCTGGACAGGTGTGTTTTAACTGTGCAGTGCCAGATCCAAGGATATTGCGGCCAGCATTTTTCTTTGTTGTTTTTTTTTTTTTTTTTTTTTGGGGGGGGGGGGACTTCAGTAAGATTGCAGGGATAATTTACATTTATGGCCGGTCACTGACATGATTTCTCTTGCTTGTAGGCCATCAGAGTCATTAGCATAGCGTTAGAAAGTTTTTGTTTAGTGCTGCTTCACAAACACTCGTTTGTGTAGATTGACAGTGTTTGCTGCAAATCCACAGGAACATGGGGTCAAGGAAGTTTACCCCCATGGGCTCTATATTATAACTAACGGGAGAAAGGACACTGTTCTATTTGGCAGTTTATAGCTAAAAACTATATTATATATCATTATATCATACATTGTTAGTGTAGTTTGGCCACTTAAAAGGTTAAAAGGTGAAAGATTTGGGCTGCAGCAATGAGAGGTATTTTTTTTCTAACAAAGTCACAGGACATAACTGGTTTCCCCGGCTGATCAAATATAAACAAAGTAAGCCTATGGAGATTTCTTTCAATTGGCATCTCTGTGTTTTGTGTGTATTTGTTGAATGGCAGCGTTGTGTGCTTCTGATCATCCTGGCGGATGATAAATGATTCTGGCTTCAGTTGGGCGGTTGCCGTCTTCAGCTCTGCAACCCGTATGCAGCTGCCTATCAAACCTTTGCTGAAAATAGAACCTCAGGTGTATTAGGATTGAGTGCCTGAGAGTGCTGGATTTTTTGCATCCATTATTGCGTGATGGTAGGATGTTTTGTCACATTGTTCTTGGCAAAATGAAACTGTTGTCGCTAGTGATAAACTCAGATCTTTCAACAGACACCAAGTTGGGTTGATCAGTGGACATAACTACTGAAATCATATGGGTCACAGTTTCCCTATTGTTTTTTTTCTATTGAGTGGCATAAGACTGATTGTGAACCTTGTTTAAATCCATTTTGGTGATTGTTTTTTAAATCAATAGCCAGATGTTTCTCCGAACATCAGGATGGCTAAGGGTCCTGTCTTTGTTTCTTGATTTTTCCAGGCCATTTCTTGACTTTTTCATCTCTTTTCCTCTCATGAATTTTAGTGTGTCTGCTTTCTTGTTTATCTTCTTGTTCTATCATGTCAATCTCTTTTAATCCTCTCACTTCATCCACATTGAGTAAATCAGAATTAATAACAAAATCCAACATTTTGAAATAATTTATCTGGTGTTGTAATATTGATGTAATGAGGTATTAATAATGCTGTTGAATAATGATGATGATTAAAGTAATTTGCCTTCGAACGTGGCTCAGCCAATCATAACTCATACACAAGTAGCCTTTATTTTTTTCTGATGTAAAGCAACAAACAAAATCACAAAACACATATCGGATCAAGCTTGAACGAAAACTGACTGAATTTCCCCAAATACAATTTCCTGCAAAACAGCATGTTCTTTTTGTAAAGTGTTCCCTTTTATAGTCAATTTCTTGGTTGCCGCCATTTTCCCTTTCTGAAAGATAAGGCAGGCAACCGATCGGGCATCAGCATAAAACTCCCACTCTCTGCTTCAACATTTTAAGATAAAGGACTCCTCACATTTAGGTAAGCCTGAGGAAGTGGATGTCCTTCCGCTTATGTTGCAATCGAGGTCTTCAAGGTCTTGAAGATTTCTTGCACACTGATTAAAATATGAGTGCTCAAACTGGACCAAAATGATTAATGGGTTCAGGATATTGACACGTAGTTATGTTTTGGCATAAGTGAATGACCATTTCTATCTTTTAAACTCTCAGCAGATCCTATAAATAGAAACGATAAATACGCAATCTGACCAACGTTTGTTAAAGGAGCACAGGTGAGCTCTACTACTACTAATGCTCTAACTTCCAGTCTGGACTGCTGTTTCTTTTCTTCAACAAAAGAGTTAAAACCCTGATCAAGAATCAATCCTGAACTGCATATCCACTTAATTTCTCAATGCCAGGGGTTGTGTCACCTGTTTTATTACGTGCATGATTTCCAAGGTACTTGAGCTGGTTAATGTGACTATTTGTTCTGTGTAATAGAACTGGTTCTCTCAATTCACCAGATGATCCATATAGTGCAGGGTCAAATAACAAAAACACTTCAAAAAGGTCATGTCTATGACAGGAAGGTAATCCTGGCTGGCAAAAAATATTTCAAGTCATTAAGGGGGGATTACTTTTGACACCAACTGCACTTTCAGACTCACCAGCATCCAAATCCTTAAGTTCTGCTTATACAACCTCACAGGTCTTGCTAATGCTTTTGTTAGGGGTACAGTGTGAAATGTTTGATAGACAATCTTAAAATTTCTGAAAACATAGTTACTTCTACTGAAATTTTCAACAAAGCCACCACTGTAATGTGGTAATAGTTATCTTCAGCTTTGGCACCCAATGTACCTTTCCTTCAACTGATACAACCCTATTTTCCTCTCAGAAAGGCAAATGCCAAATCTTGTCCGAAAAACCTAAAATCTTGTTCTCTACACAAGACAACTAGCAGCATTATAGTCGGTGCCTGACTTACAATGAGGCATCAGGTTTGTAAGGGTCATATGACTGCATGAATATTTAAAAGATAAAGCAACTAAATGTATCTGTATCTTCAAGTTTTTTATTTTATTTTATTGTTTCTGCCCTTCAGTACTTTGCAGTAGACTTGTGTATTTTTCTGTTGTTCTGTCACTGATTTACATCATAACAAAGCTACTAACTTTTGCTTAATATGAATATACTAAGCAAAGCATTCTTTGGATTTATTAACACTAAGACAGATGGGAATAGGGTCCACAAACTTAAAAATCTCTTTATAAAAAGACTTTCTCATCTTATCAGTTCTAAGTGCATGGGCATTACACATCTGGAAAAGATTGCCATTATATATCATCATTATGCACACTCTTTGTCATTTTCATAAATTTTAAGCATATTTAATTTTTCACTCCGCCTATATAGCAAATGTGACTGGCTGACATCGTGTATGTCTGACAGCCCATGCATTACTGTTTGAATTATGATGAAAATAATCTTTGCTTGTACCTTGAGATAAAACGATGCCATGTTTTTAAAAAATAAAAAAAGAGGTTCCGATAGTCTGCGTTATCTGGCGATTTATGATATATAACTGCTCTCCACCATCACTATAATCTATAAATAAAATTCTGATTTTGCATTCGAGTGTTCAGCCACACGCTGCATTCATCATTGTGAGGCCTCGTCAGTGAAACTTTTAACTTCGGTATATTATGACTTGGCCTTTCTGATATCTAGATGAACATGATGTAATTGTTGACCCTACAGAAAACCTTCAGTTACATCTAAATAGGACAATGTCTTTTTCTCAATGTCATAGACTAAAGCAAGCATCAATTCCTAACTGTTTCACATTTGTCTTTGTGGCCCTCTTTTTGTGATCTCTGTACATATAAGCCTTGAATGCAGTGAACTTTCTAAATGATCTGGAACAATCTGATTCTAACTTAAACCACTTATCACACCCCATAGCTCACCACGCTCCCTTGAGGCATGCCAGTGAAAAGGCATGTTTCAAGACTCTTCTCTGTTCTGGCACTTAGGTAGTGGAATGAAACTCTCCTAGCTGTCCAAACAGTCATTAGCAGTTTTTAAATGATGATCAAAGACCTTCCCCTTTTCGAAGTACTTATATTAGCACTTTCAATTACCAAAACCTTTTCTGTATTAACTCTTCATTAGAGATTTATGAATCATGGTATTCTTTTTTTAATGGTGTTCTTAGTCTTTGACATCATAGCACTTCTGTTCATCGCTCTGGATTAGGAGATCTGCTAAATTCCATAAGTTTAACCATAATTGTAGCATACAGGTGTACAGTGGTATTGCTGTAAGTCAAACTGGATTAAAGCTTTGACTGGCACACTTGAGCAGTGGGAGACACCAAGATATTAAGTATACTGAGATCTGACTTCCTCATCAAAGAAACTGTTGGTGGTGCTACCAGTGCTTTGGCCCCTTTGCTAGATAGCAAGAGGGTGAAAGGTCCATGAAAAAGGCAAAAGCTTTGTTTTGGTTGTTGTACAAGGTGTCAATTGGGGTTAAAAAGACCCTGATGATCTTTTCAGCTGTTCTCATAAATCACTGTAGGGTCCTGCCGTCAAAAACGATGAGACAGCTGGTCAGGAAGCTCTCTATAATTCGTCTGTAGGATGGTAGGGGGAGGATGATTGGGGGAGGATAGTTCTCCTCAGCCTCCATAAGAAATAAAGATTAGGTGAGGCCTACTTGGTTAGGTTAGCGATGTTGAGAGTATAATAGGCGATCTATGTTATGTACACCAAGAACTTGGAGCTTTTAATGTCCAGTGGTAAGTGGTCTACTCATGGCTTAACAACATAAAAAAAAAAAATTGTTGTCTGTACACCATATTGCAAACGGGTTCACCTCCTCAATGTGGCCCTTGGCTGTAGTTAGCTCCAGCAAACCTGATAATGCGATTTGAACTGTACATTGCAGCACAGTTATGAGCAGGGAACGCAGTAGTGGATTGAGCATGCAGCCTGGGGAGACCCAGTTTGATTGGTGTATAAAGTAATGCCAGGTGAAACTAACCATCATGTAATGTCTAAATGAATGAGAAAGACCTTTCAAATTTTCTAAACATTTAAATTAGTTATTGATTAACTGCATACAGTAAGCTAAAAATATACATATATTTAGAAGACCTAGAAAAGTCCCAATCAAATCCAAATCATAGAATCTGTGACTCAAAATATTTGATCTCACAATTTCAAGTAAATTGTGAAACACGAACCTCTTTTGCTCTTTGCATCCACTTCCATGTTTTGAAGCCAGGCTGAACCACAGAATGGCATGCTTGCTGATCTCGTCCTCAGTAGCACTGCTGCTAACTTTGCAGTTTTGCACAGCTCCTGAGTAAAGCATCAATATATTAATACATTTGCATGCTAAAGCTTTGGCACCCCTCACCAGATTTTGTTGATTTTGTAATGTAAAACAAGTAAGCACATCCTCTGCAGCAATTTTAATAACTAACTTCACATTTTTAAGCAGGAGCTTATATTTGATCAATCAAAAAAGGTAAAAAATAAAATAAAAAATGTTATTGTGATGGGAGCAAAATGTTGGACACAATAAGAATTTGCTACAGTATGTACAGTACCAACACCCTATTCAGGCTGATTTCTTTTTAGCTTTAGTTTCTTGACTGAACATGTTACATTTGCCACAGGTCTATTCTCATGCTTAAAAACTTTCAAGCATTGCCACCAAATATACTTTTAGTGAATGTGACCAAAGACTTGCACATTATTTTTAATTAATGCATTGCACTTATTTTCAAAATGCATATGGGTTTTGCATATATCAGACACTGATGAGGTCACAGGTAAGGTGTCCATCTGATGACACTTCTATGCAGATCATCTAGGTTTTTCCTGTCGTTTGGGCTTTTACCTTGCCTTTCTGCCAAGGATATGAGCAGTTCTTTGTCTTTGAAATCTTACCATCCATTACCATCTTCCATAGTTCCCTTTAACTGACATTTCCTATGACATTTTAAAATTGAGCTGGGCTGCTTTAATATATTTGTATAGTCTCCTTCTTTGTAGGCATCAATTAGATTCACTTTCAGATCCTCAGTAAGCTGCTTAGAGGTGCCCATGGTTGCTGAGTGTTAGCGGAATGCTTGAGAAGGATTTATTTTGCTCTGGAATTTTCATTAGCATTACAGGTTCTAACAAGACAATTAAAGCTTAACTTTTAACTGACTTTACAAGCGGAACCAAACTTCTACATGCAAAAACTCATTTTCATGGTCTTTTTTTTTTTGTTTTTTTTTGTTTTGTTTTTTGAGTTGATCAAATTGAAAGTATTTTAAAGTAACAGTAAAAAAAAAATTTATAAAAAAAATTTAAATAAGGATTCGCGTCCTTACATTTTAAAAGTCAGCAAAATATGTTAAATGTAACCTTTTGCATCCAACTGTATATATTATATATGTTTATGGCAAAAGAAAAATTTGCCCTGGTAATACATACGGATAAGAAGCTCCTTTGCGTTCATTCCACTGAATTTGAACTTTTGGTTGGCCCCTTTCCAGCTAATTTGTTTGCTAACATTTTCGCTGAAAATGTGAGCCAAGATGTTCCAGGTCACCTTCTTGACATCTTGCCCTCCCAGCACTGATAAAATTTGTATCTGTAAGAAAGAGGAAAAAACTATGTAATAAAACAGAGTGGCAATGAGGTGAAAGACCTTCCTTGTATAGATGCATGCAAAGTATAATAATAACTTGTTTTATATATATATATATATATATATATATATATATATATATATATATATATATATATATATATATATATATATAAAATAATGTATATATTGACTAAACAAACAACAAAGATGGTATTGATACCAAGTTATTTTTGGATCCAGCATTTGTCTCTTCAGCAAGCCAAGCTTCAAAATGTTCCACCTTCTCAGTGGTATCTAGTGGGAATTTCAAGTCTTCAGTGGTGGCAAAAAAGCCCTGGGGTTCTGTGTTTGCATCCATTTTAGTGCTCAGGCCATTCAGCATCCCCACTATTTGGGTTTGTTCATGCTTAACCTGCTCCAAGAGTGCCAACATATGGAGCTGATCACCTGTAAATAAAAAAAAAGGTAAATATTTAAAATGATACAAGTATCTAGCAAATATATTGCTAACTAAAATAAAAGCAGTTTTACACTAATAAATAATCAAGTTTAAAATAAAGGGAAGCTGAACTGTTTGAGCAGAGCATGCAGTTGAGGAGCCGGGCAAGCTAAAGGGAATGATGAAGAATGGCTGCAAGAACTGTGAAGGAGGTGACCTGGAATATCTCAGCTCAGTTTTTCAGTGAATATGTTAGTAATAAAATGTCTTAAAAGAGGACAACCCTTTCTGCCCCTCTAAGGTGGAAACCATGCAAGGCTTAGCATATTTAATGTCGGAGTCGATGCTCTGATAGATTTTTTTTTTCCCTTTAAAACTCACCAGTGCCTAGAGTCAGTCCAGTTCCTGTCGTTACCCTGTAAGTTGGATGGAAAGGAAGGTGACCCTCCCAACTGCTAGTGTTTATTACAGGAGAGGATATAACTACCAGAGGATTGCTTGACTCTTTCTGTTGATCACCATCAGATTTTCCAAGATAAAGACTGAGGAAGAATTAAGCACAAATGTGTACTGTGTATTTAAAATACCAATTTTTAACAAAATAAAACAGCTGTTTAAAAAACAAAAAATTCTTTAACTAACATTGGCTTGGGTTTCGCGTTCACCTCCTCCTTTTTACCCGAATGCTCATCAGACGTGTTGCAGCGTAAGGATTCCAAAGCCTGATGTGCTTCTGAATAGTTGTCTAAAACATAAATATTGAAAGTATTTAAAATGTCTGCCATTTCTTATAATTAAAACTGAATCAAATTGCAACCAACCCTCTTAGAGAGACTCACTCAATACGGGTGGTGACGATATCATTAGATGCGACTACATAAATATTGGCAAAATGTATTACTTTAAATGGTTTTTTTTTTTTTTTTTTTTTTATGTTTTGCCAGATTTCACTATAGACAAACATACCATAGGTCTTTAGTAGAGTGCAGTTATAGCGGTCCCAGTCCTCCCCAGGTGTTTCTTGCTGTTCAACTGCCCTTTCCATACATTTATCCGTTTTATAATTTGGCCAGACTGTCTCTCCAGCAGTACACCATTCAGATGGCACAACCACAGCAGTTTCTGTTCCTGAGAATTTTACAATGTTGTACATTCTGCAGTAAAAACACAAATGGTGCTATTAGTTTTTACAAATAATGCTTAGCATTCTGTAGCATACAATCCACCTGACTGACTGACTGGGGCAATATACATTTAAGACACTCTGTTGAACAAATTATGGCAATGATGGAAGTCTATAACAAAGCACTGGCGGTTGTTAAGAGGTCACACTGAACAGCATCTTTTTATAATCTACACACAATTATTGAAGAAAGAAAACTTGATGTATGTATGATAAAAATGTTATAAAACACGTTTTCAAAGCATATGGGGCTACCATGGCAATATTAATTTAATAATGGAATCGAGATCTTGTAAATAAATTAATCCAGGAAAAAAAAAGTTTGTATTCATTTGTGTGTTCTGTTTCATTTTTCATTATTACACTATGTAACAACAAATTAATTATAGTAGCCAAATAAATGTCACAATGAATAACAACAACAACAAAAAACATGCACACGGATTAATAAAAGTTAATATATATGTGAAATTAATTAAATAGATATGCTTATGCTATATGGAGCGGCAGCTCTGCGGTGAAGTGAGAGGAAACATTATAATTAAGGAAATATTTAACCGGATTTTATTTGCACAAGCACCACATGAAGCAAAAACAAACACGAGCACAGAGGGTCGAACAGCCACCGAGACCGATTAGAGCAACGGCACTATACAGTGCAGATTTAATGAAGCGGGGAGAATAGACGCGCATCTTGCGAGGAAGATCAAGGCCAAAAAAAAAAATCCACCTTCTATTTATATCTGCTTAGGTTGCACAATTTTAAATTAGGTATGAGGATTTGCAATATTTCAGTCCTGACCGTGGATCTCAATCTCAATTTTGAGCCCCCCTACCACCAAGAGTTTCTCCATTGATCCAATAAATTGATCTTTTCATTGTTAATTACTCTCACTAGCTGGGAGGTGGTGGCTCAGGGGTCACAAGGGGTCACAAGGTTGCAAGCTCAAATCCCAGCACCACCACTTTGAGCAAGAGTTATGTCACTCTGTGGAAGGGTGATGTAACTGTTTGTTCGAGAAAACTTTCAATTTGTTCCATGTAGCTAAAAGTAGATCATTTGAATGGCAGATGAAAAATGACAGACCCTTTCTCACAGCCCACTGGGAAACATGCTGTTATAGTTTACTCACCACAAAGAAGAGATGGGAACAGTTACCCCTGGGGCGAATATCTAATCTAATATCAGCGAAACAAAGAAGGTATCAAAAAATTTTTTTTTTTTAGAAATGTTTTGCTATTAATAGGACTGATTTTCATTTTATCAAAAAAATAATTATATGATATTAGAATTAATTTTTTTTTGTTTGTTTTTTTTTTGTTCCTGAAATCCACATACCACCCAAAACCAGTGCACAAAAGTATTAAAAGCAAACCAGACAGCAATCTTTAAGATCCTGAAAGATTGAAGCCTGAAAAGAATTATATCACTTGGATAGAACAAGTGCAAGTTCCCATTCCTGAAGAAAATGATCAACATTGACTATTCTGTAATAAAAAAACATCAATGGTGTAATTGTGCAAATTACGCTTGACAGACTAGGGTGATCAGCTGTGCCAATGATGGAAGATGCGTAGTGCACAGATGTGTGAAAAGCCAATCAGATTGCATAATAAGATATAAAGATGCTAAAATTGTGAAGACCTGAAATTTGTACAAAACACTATGTTCATGGTGTTGCCATTCGAGTTTATAGTGAAAATTAGATACTTTTATAATTGGCACATGCACATGTACAGCACAGTGAAATTCTTTCTTCGCAGATCCCAGCAATGTTGTGCAAGCTGGTGTCAGAGTGCAGGGTCAGCCATGTAACAGCACCTCTAGAGCACAGATGGTTAAGGGCCCCATGGGTGGTGGCTTAAACCCACGAACTTCCGATCAGCCATTCAGAGCCTTAACCACTGAGACTGAGACTGCCGCCATCTGCACTTTCAGAATTGTTTTAATGATACCAAGCTCCAGAGCATATGCACATCTAACACAAAAACTGTAAGTGTCCTATAATACATATCGTGCTGGAGCAAAGGTGGTCTGGTTTTCATTATGTATCACAACCTGATATGGGTAATTCAAAGTCCACCATGGTTTAACAATGATAGATGTATCATTAGCAAGCTTTTTTTCCCCTTCTATTTGCTTAACCCATTAGTGAACCATCCAGACACTTTCCTGGCACCGCAGTGTTCTGTTATGGGGTCAGCTTAGAGTCAGTGGCTAAATCGGAGCGAATTCATTACCTAGCACTGTGCTCAGGACACAAACATTGTTTGTAATTCCATGTGCTTTAATACAGAAAAACCCTTTGGGCTCAAACATCACCCACAGAGCAGGATTAGTATGAAGGTACTGCAACGGAAATGAAAATTACAACCGACTTTACTGCTATGCAACAGGTGGAGAAAAGAAAGCAAGTTAAATACTGACAAAATCAGGACTGACTCAGGCGGATATTAGGAAAGCGTGTAAGCTTCAGTAAATGCCTGCATGCATTAGGAGCGAACATGCGAATCCTGCAGACACCTACACAAAGACATTAAAATGTATTACCTTCGGTTTGTATAGGATGTTGTGTAACATTTTGTGCTCTCCTGCAATTTATACCCAGTGCATTTTAAGTAAGGTTTATATAACACAAGGTTCAAAACAGTTCAGCTTTGCATTGTTGACATCCTGCTATACTTTTCTCCTTTTTTTTTTTTCCCCCTACATACTTGCATAAAGTCATCAGTTTATAGAAGATAGTTTGCACTGTTTTTTTTCCCACTTGATCCTGTCTAGCTAGTTTGCACTTTCCTGCAAAATAATAAAAAGTTATTTGTACCATTATGTACCATTCACTCTGTACCATTGTATTGTTGTGCTGCATCAAGGATCTAAAGGACATACGTTGTAGAAGTCCAACTGACTTGATTTATATCAATATAAAACATTTTTCTTTTCAATAAATAAAAAAAGAAAGACAAATAAAATCTATTTTGCTAAGAGTTGCCACATGCCCAGTCCAGGGGGAAAATCTGTGTATGGAACAGAGTTGTGTAATATGTCTGCCCCCTTGTGTTGAATGGAAGGTACTGCTAAACATTAAGTTAAGGATATTCTTATACTTATTACAGTGTTAATAAATATTTGGGAGTTACGATGGTTCGACTTACGATTTTTCGATCTTACGATGACTATAGCAATACGACAAAATAGTACAAATATTTTACATTTGCAGCCACAGGCAGCAGCGTACGATGTACGATACGTTGGACGCACAGCTGGGATGAGCGTATCTCTCGCCCTGTGAGGTCCCCCACTCTCTCTAGCGGTCGACAGATTAAAGTCGTCTCAGTGTGTATTATTTTCTGTTTCAAATGGTTTCAAACAGCAATTTTAGTGATAAAAGCATGTCTTCCATGCAGCAAGTATGTCTCCTGCTTGTAGTGAAAAAAGAAGAGGAAAAGCATCAGTTTAGGGCAGAAAATGAAATTATAATTCAGCATTAAGCAGAAAAGACCATCACAGTCATAGTACAATCTTCGACTTACAATGGGGACGTCGTAACGTATCTCCATCCTAAGTAGAGGACTACCTGTATTATAATGAAGTGCTGTGCGCAAAATGCATACATCAGACACTGATCAGTCAGCGATTGATTTCTTTGATTGATTGATTTCTTTTTTCTCCACTATGGTTTCTCATGTAGTGTATCAGATAATCTATTTAGTGACACTGATACTTAAAACAAAGTTACATTAGAATACATCGTTTTTCTGCTTGTGAAAACATCTTACTGAAGAAGACCCAAGAGGCAGCAGTAGTTTTCACCGACTGTTTTATTGCTGCATTTTACACAATTATACATTAAACCGAAAATGTACCACTGATATTGACATCATATACAGAATGTCCTTCTTTTCTAATGGGGACAATTGGTGGCATTGGACTCTGGATTGGAAGGTCATAGGTTCAAATCCCAGCACCACTAAGCGACAACTGCTGGGTTCTTAAACAAGGCCCTAAATCCTCACCTGCTCAGTTGTAAGTCGCTCTGGATAAGGGCTTCTGCTAAATGCCATAAATGTAAATAATAATAATAATAAAAAGACAAAGGCATCTAGCAAGTGCGCTTAATTTTTGTGTTATGCTTTTTACCATTTTACATGCTTGTTCTTCACACTCAGGTCTTTAAAATGCCTCCCACATTTTGGACAAATGAACAAATGATTTTTCAAATCATGAACGGAATGCTTTTCCTTATGGAATTGTCTCAGATTTAATGAAAATGCCTTCGTTTGATTGGATGATCTCACCCATTCTGTGCTTTAATGTTTCTTACTTTTAATAATACTACAAATTATTATTATCAGTGTTGCAAACTGAAGCATTACTGACCATTTTGTGTATGAGGATCACGTTTCCTCTCTAATTTTAAACCTAACGCTTTAGTCATTAGCTCTCTTAATGTGATTGGTTTTGTTTAGGAAGGAATAAAAAGATACTTATAGTCAATGACAAAATCTTGCTTTAATTATGTTAGTGTTGAATGTGTGTGTGCATCACTGGCTGTTTCATCCAACACCATCCCACTGTTTCATCAGTTAAACAATACTAGTCAGTAAAGCAGATGATGGCTGAAAAAAAAACGAAACGTATTAAAGAAAGTCTTTAATTAATAAAGTAAAGACTGCTACTCTGTCTATGAAAAACACTGAACATGCATTTAGCACTAAGAGTGCAATGTAAAACTTGCTGAAGTTGTTTTGCTAATAATGCCGACTGCGTAGATTAACCAGGTCACCTACTAGCAAATGTTATCTTAGATAATTGAGTTAGCTAGTTTGCTTGCTAATGTCAAGAGTATGTCTAAACTAATTTAGCAATCCAAATATTTAAGAGATATACAGCTCAAGTAACAGAACTACCACTTAATACCCTAAAGAACAACTCAGAGGTCATGTCTGATGAGTTAAGTCAAGTTTATTTCTAGCGCTTTTCACAACAGACATTGTCTCCTTTCTCTCATTGTCTCATGATGGGGGGTGGGGTGGGGGGTGTCCCTGCTGAGGTTTTGGTCACTAGTCTCAATGTAGGGCATTTCAAGCCACATAGGTTTACTAAGTACTTTTTGTAGATCTACTTTTTGACTCAATATATCTGCTTTGCTAAAGAATAAGTGGGTGAATTCTGACAGGAAATATAAATTATCTGCTTTGAAGGGCAAGGTAGGGCATATAGGTATTGAACTACCGGGGTACATATATTTTGACACCAGTGCTTCCATCAGAGTCATGTAGAAAAGGTTCTGCCTTTCCATCCTTCTTAAAAAAGTGAAAGCCATTTAAATTAGTGTTTTCTTGGTAAAAGACATTCCCACCCTTGCTACTGCTTCCTCCTCCAAATGCTCACAATAAAATCTGTTTTTGTGGCACTGAATTGTACCCTGCAGCCTTTTCAATTCATAGTAAACCCAGAAATTTCCAGTTCTGTTGCTTGATGCTTTAGCATATTTAACAATTCAACACTTTTCCATGGTCTCTACTGTGTTATAGGATTGGCTTTTTGGACAGGGGGATGTAATGGGTAGCCCTTAAACTCATTCTCCACAGGCAGAAGGCGCTTCCATCATCTTTGTCATCATCATCATAATTCTCTACAATCTCTAAGTCAAGCAGTGCGGTACAGGAATCATCCGATCAAACCGATCGCTTCTGCTTATTGCTGTGGGGGTGGATTATTCAGCAGGCCTGGCAACCTGCTGCAAACTCTGCATGCTTGCGCAAGCAGACACAAGGGGACTTTTGACATAGTGATTTGGTGTGCCAATTTACGTTGCAGGCTTTTTATGGTGAATGGTGTGCAGTGTTCAAATGAACTAGCATTGTTGACAGCTGCCTGGGCACGTTTCAGGACAAAAAATAAAGCGGTGCAGACCTGGTATTTTCATGCGTTTATAGGATTTATTCCTGTAGGAGAGCAACCACGGTGCTATGTTAACTGTGTGAATGTGGAATGTAAATGTCAGATTATTTTGTGGTTGTCAACAGATATGTGGTTAGTTTGACTAGTTGATTCTAGTCAGGATGGATGATTTGTAATGGGCCCTTGGAATGAAACCAAAAAGGATGTTGATTAATCAGAAGATGTTGGGTTAACCTCATTATATAGTAGAAACAAAGCTTATAAATTACATGTACCAGCCATATGGCTGTTCTGCAACAGTGTAACTATGAGTTTTATCCACTGCAAGATAAAGGACTAAAGAAAAAATAACTAAACTTCAATTTTGACCCCAAGACAAAACGTGAATAAAAGTTTAAGAAATGTTTTAATTCATTTTTGCTTTTTAAATATGTGTTTGACCGTTAATAACAATAGTGTCTTCTATCTATTCAGTCTGCAGTAGCTTGATTGGTTAAAGAAACAGAGCTATTTCTTTAGGAGACTATGGTAAAAGGGCCAGCAGTAATGACTTTGATGGCCCTGGGCAGATTAGATTGACAGGGCAGCACATGCGTCTGAAATCTGATTGGACAAAAAATTTTTACATACACATACTGTGCAGCCAAGAGAAACGCTACGAAATGAAGAAAATAAACTGTTGGGAATAAATTAATACAATTTTATAGAATAAATATTAGATGTTGGTTGTAAATGTAGGTCAGTGCTACTGATAGTGTTTAGGCCAGCAGAGAAGGTTTTGCTGGCCCTGACCGCCCGCCACTGGTATATACAATATACAATATGTAATAAATAAAGTAAAAAGTACAATAGATTGGTCTAACAAAATGGCACTGTATAATAAAAAAAAGTCAGTTTCAGATTAATTGGGCCATACATTAAGGCATGTTTTACAGTGATTTATTACAACAGATATCAAAGCACCTGTTTATATAGTTTGTAAAACTGCTGCTTTGAGACAATGTCTGTTGTGAAAAGCGCTATGGAAATAAACTTGACTTAAAACTGGTAATCATTGGTTTTCTTAGCAACAAAGATGGGTGCAGAGGTCTTAAAAGGAGCAGGAGCATTTACCGATCCCAACATTTGTATCGAGAAACAAAAGACAGTTGTTCTGCCCAGTGTTATAGGAGATCTAGGCTAGCTGAAATTTCGATATGGATATTGCTGGTGGCAGTGTAGAAAACAAGGGGAATCAGAGCAGTTATTTCTTTGTTGCCTCACTGGTAAACAGTGACAGATGATTTCATAGGCTCGTCAGGATTATCCTCAATTTTATTTATTTTTTTTTAAACTTATAGCCTTGACTCTTAGTGTTTTAAGGTTATCTTTGTACAAGCAATTCTCAAAGGGAAGTGGTAGTTCTTATTTCTATATGTTCCTGAGCAGAAGTTTGGGGGTTCAAGCCCCCATATTGCCAAGCTGCCACTCTTGAGCCCTTGATTATAAAGCATTTTTACATTTCTCTAGTTGGGCAGAGAAAAGTCAAATGGCTTTTTTATATTTCCATTGCACAAAAGGTAGATGTTAAGTCTTATTTGGAATTCAGGAGTGATTTGCTAAAGACATGTAAGGAAACAATATTAGCATTAATCTTAATCTGCCCTTTCTATTGTGGGTCCTGAGTACCCCTAAACAGTTATACAACTATATACAATAAGTACAGTAAAAGATGCAAATTTGATTCTGTGCACATCGAGTTAAAGCTATACAGAGCTAACAGGTTTAACTCGATGTGCACAAAATCATATTTGCATCTAACAATGCTAGTTATTTTGTAAGGCAAAGGTAGCTCATTGGTACAAGATCGTTGTTTTCTGCATACATATGTAGCCGAGTGTCTGTGAGGAGTTTGCTCCTTTCCATTACCTTAAACTTCATTAATAATAAAGTCTTGTCCTGAACACACTTTCAGAGAAAATCCAGCAACAGGTGAAGTAAAAAGAAAGACAAATCCATGAGGGGAAAGAAAAATGTAGGATAGTTTAGAGGGTTAAGACCTTTCTGGGGCTGCTGATCAGGGTTTAGGTCCTTGTTCAAGTCAAGTAAGTGCTTCTATCATTGTTTCCTATTATCAGTCATTTTCACATGTAAAATAACTTAATTGGTAGCTAAGATTTCTCAGTGGTGCTCTCAGGCATAACAACCATTTTGGTTCATGACCATTTTGAACTGTTTTCAGAAAGAGCAAATTATAGACGCACACACACACAAAAAAAACACTGCGCAGAGTGATATCACTCCTCCAATCAGAGCTTAAACACAGGCTGCATGAAAGTTGGACTATAAGCTATTCCACTATCACTATTCAAGATAAACAGTTTAAAAAGCGGCTGATAATAGTGAAGTGGCAAAAAAGTTCTTGCTCTGAATCGCTCACCTCTGTAGTTTGAGCCTTACCTTAATGTTTTTTTCTGATTACCAGGGTTAATGTTTATTAAAAAAAAAAAGTTTATAAAGCTATCTTATATAAAAAAAGCTACACCCCCCCCCCCCCCCCGTAAACATTGCCTTTAAATGCCATTACTGATAGACCTCCTACAAATTTTGTCCAACACCGTTAGCACCTAATGTTGATCGTCGTATGGTCCCTCTGTTGCCCATTTGTTTATCCTTCCTTCCTGTAGTCCACTGGTATCTGTGGTCAAAACACGTCGTGAGTGAAACTACAAATTTCTGAATCAGTACCAGCTTAGTGTACAAGGTCTAAGTGCTTTGACGACCCCCCCCCCCCCCCCCCCATGGCATGGGTAGCTCATTGAATAAAGGAGTTGTACAAGTAGTTGTGTTTTGTTAGCGTTGTGAACTTTGTGCTTTGAACCCACACTCAGGAATTCTCTACTTTATCCTTCTTGCCCTTGAACGCTAAAAAGGAGATCTCACAATTGGAAAAAAGCTGCGCAGCTTGTGTCTCAGTGGGACAGGTTCGAGTGTGTTCTGTTGTTTAAGTTCAAGTCTGGGGGATTAAATAGATTATGTTTACTAGCAGATGGTGTAAAGGAAAAGTTTAATCCCTTAACCCTGGTATTGTATTTACTTTTGGGACCTTCTGGTATCTCTTAAATTGACCCAGGACATATTTGGGGTTATAAAACAATTCAGAAAAGAAAAGAAAAACCCCACTTTATAAGCCATTAACATATATTGTCTTTATTTTTATTTTTCTACTAGATCACATTTAACAATGGAAGTGTAATTTTGTTTTGTCAAAGGTTGTAATTGGTTATAACAAGGTTATATTTGAACTTTTTAACACTCACTTTTTTTTTTATCTTATTGTAATAAAATTAAATACAGATAAACAATAGTCCTTACAACAGGGGGTGGTGATTAGGGGGAAAAAAAGACAGGCATGCCTGGCTACTAAACGCATGTGTATACTAGATATGTACGTTTTGCAGCTTCTGCATGTGGTTTGTGTCTTTGTGTCCTTTGACCGTCCACACATCTTGCAACGCTTCCTCTTGCCACTAGAAAACCTAGAATAATGAAAAGACTGTTAGTTTAGGATTGATGTTATTTCCACATCTCAAAAATTACACACACACACACAAACTGGACACTTACTTCAGAAATTTAAGATTGTGGATGTATGAGGCATGCAGGAGAATCAGCTGGAGCCTCAGCTGTGGCTATTCCCCTCACTGTGGCTTAAAAAGCTTGGGTCCTGGGCACATGTCGTCTGGTAGACACATGACAGTGGGTAAAGAGTGCGGGAACGTGAGAGCAAACAGCTTTTCGGTGCTTACATCATAATAATGTAACGTTTTTTGTGTGCAGAAAGTGTTTATTTTCTTTGCAATTAAATTGTTCTGCTTGAAAAATATTATATTTACAAGTATCAGACTACAAAGGCTACACCCTGTATTTCTCACTTCCAAAAAGAATATGATTTACGTTAAGTCCTTGTCCACCTTCTGTAAAGGAAAGCTATCAAGACCATGAATGTATGTTTACATTTTGGTGTTTTTGTGTAGGTCACTTATTGACTTCATTCTGTCTGTCTCTGTATATTTGTAGGAAGAACTGTTGCCTTTAAACCTTTGACTTTGATTGTTTCTATTTATACATTTATTTCTATTGTCTTTAACTCTTTATTTTTATTTACCATTTTCGCTATGGTTCATGTGCTATTCCCTGAACCCATGCCTTGTGGTTGTTCTTTTTTTTTTGTGTTCTGTATAAAGTTTTTAAAATGATCAATAATCATAATAATAATAACAAAAAAAAAACAGTGGGTGAGGGTGTGTATCTGTGTCTGTGTATACAGGTCAAATTGACCCAAAGATCATATGATGGATGTAAATGTGAGAGGTATAGTATTGATCCGAATGACATACAAGGTTTTTTTTTTTTTAAATAAAAAATAAAAAAAGCCAGCTCTGATAGTTTAGAGTGTTAGGCCTGTAGATTTCTGAGGTGTTCATTAGGGTTCAAGTCCTGATCCAGATGAATGTAATGAACTGTAGCTTTAATTAGCATTTTTCAAGTAGCATTGTATGCATTAATGTAGCATTAATTTTCTCTATGGTGATTAAGGTGTGATATGAAAGATTTCCAGATGATGACCCAGTAGGTTAAATGTCTGTTTATTTCTCAAGTTCAAGACTATTTTAAACCATTCTCAGGAAGCACACGGATACAGTGCATTAACACGTTTGGTCTGTTTACAAATTAAAGCTTTCTCATAATTAATAAGTATAACAAAGAGGGCCTTGATGAGAACTTGAACCTCTACCATTTGGTAGAAACTGAGAATCACCATTACCTGTGTCAGTGTAGTGGTTAATCTCACAGGCTCTGGTGCATGACATCCCTGGTTTGAGTCCTAGCTTTCATCCATTATAATTTTAAGAAAAGCACGTATATACTCTTTAATACAGGCAGGTGAGGATACATGATTGAGATCTGAACCCCTGCCATTTAGCTTTGACCCCAAACAACCATGTGGTGTTGTGGTTAGCAGAGTCTGAGCTCTAGTTTTCTAAGTTTAAGAAACGAGACATTTAATATGCTTTAATACAGGCAGGGAACGGGAACTGAACCGTGACTATTTGGATTTGACACAAAAAAAAGTGGTGTAGTGGTTAGTATCACACACTCTGGTGCATTATCTCCCCAGTCTGAGCTCTAGCATGCCTTTATTATACATTTAGGAAAACTTGAATACGGACAGATAATGAGAACTGAACCTTTACTATTTAGTTTTATTGTACATTTGGGAATTGTTGCTTACATTATTGGGTTTATTGGGTATTGTTTCCTTCCAGCAAAAGTGACTGCACAACATTCTGCAGTACTGCTTCAATCCAGTCTGTGTGCAGGTTCTGACTCAAAGTGTAACATTACTCTCCCCTCCCTGTTTTTTGTAAGTGTATATCGATCAATTTTGTCTTTATAATCATTTAAATTAGCATGTGTCTAAAGTATTTAGTTTCAATGATTTAATATTTATTGCCATTTTTCACTTTTCAAAATTGTCTGAATAAATGTTCTAATGTAAATGTCCATCAATATCTAATTCATCATCAGATGTTTAATACTACTTACAAACTCTCATACCACATCCTTTATTTTTATCTACAAAAACAGAGAGAACTTTGTTTGCTGAAAGTCTAGTGTGACTGCAACCTAAAAATCCAACTGGGTTATGGAAAAAAAACACTGGTAAAATCAAATTATTTTTTTTTTTTTTAGGAATTCGGGTAGGGAACAATAAATGGAATTCACTTTCGCTCATTACAATTCCTGTGATCTACTGATTGATCTGAATATGATTTAATTTCTAGTCATTTGATTTCGGCCAAATAAAAAATAAAATTCATTTTTTAATAAACTGTCAGTTTTCCACCAATTGAAGATTCTTATATTTAATAAATTACAATTTAAGTAGATGCTAATCACATATTTAAACTTCAAATCACGCTCTGCTTTTATAGCACCTATAACCATGACACAAACGTTTCATATCCCAAAATTTTGTTTAACTGGTCCTATCGCACTTGTCAAATAACAAAAAAACAGCAAAAATGAATGACAAAAGAACAGTGCTTACAAAAGTGTATTTGCGAATAATGCTATAGTTACTGAATAGTAAAAAAAAAAAAAACAGCAGCTTTACAAATAGTTGACAAATCAGATTTGAATCATGGGAAATTGAACAAAAACCATGCTACAACATTTTTATTCAGGAACTGAAAATGATTAATGAAAGGTTCTAAACTACGCAGATTTCTTGAGGTAAAACTGTTTTTTTTTTAATGCACAATATGCTACAAAATGTTTTTGGAATATATTAAAAGTTTCAAGTAGGGCAAAAAAAACCAACAAAAAAAAAACCTTTAAAAATATACTAGACTCTGTTTTTTTCCTATAAGAGGGCAGGGTAGGAGGATAAAAGCCAAAGTAAAAAGTCTCCCCAACTGAATCATTTATCTATTCAAGTAGGATGGCCAAGTTCAGCATTTTCGAGATGAGCTTTAACATGTCTGTTGCATGCACTTCGATCACTGAACCTCTTCCCACAGGAAAGACAGCTGTATGGCTTTTCTCCTGTATGGATTCGAATATGCACACTTAGATGACTGGATTGCCGGAAGTTTTTATCACAGTATGGACAGTGATACGGTCTCTCTCCTGAGTGAACCCTCAGGTGAACTTTCAACAGTCCTCGAGAGCTGAAACTTCGCCCGCACACCACACACAGATTAGCTTCAGGGTCACTTTGGTAAACTGCAGAAGATTTGTGCCCAGGTTGAATGTTCCTCTCATTCATGCTCCCTGTGCTAATGCATAATTCTAAATCACAGCACAAGGCAAAAGAAAGTCAATTCACATGTAACTTATAACACATTATGCCAATAATTTAATATATATATGAATGAGATTATGTCTGCTTACGACTTGACATGCATTGTTCTTCCTCCAACATCAATACTTCTGGGAGTCTCTCCTTTTTCCTACACGCTCTCTCATTTTCTGTCATTGGCTCCATTTTTCTCTCTCTTCCACCTTTTGGTACTTTGCCAATTCCACGAGCTCTTATCATAGAATATCTAAAAGTAAAATTAAGCGAAACTTAATACAAAATAATTGCATTGACACATTTACTGACAAGTGATAAACAGTGTTCTAACAGGCAAATGTTAACCCCTTTAACTTCCACTCTTTTGAGAAATTATATTATATATATATATATATATATATATATTATATATATTATATATATATATATATATATATATATATATATATATATATATATTATATATATATTATATATATATATATATATATATATATATTTTTTTTTTTTTATATACGTTTATGCTTTCCAGTTAAATTTTCACCAAACCAAATGTCACTATTTGTTCGCTTTCTTTGCGACTACTGAACACACAATGTATATACAGCTGCATAGCTGTGATTATTAGGGTCCAAGCACTAATTCACAAGGGGACTCAATAATGCAATCAATGCTTTAACACATTGTAGAGTTACTTGAATGGTGAAGCACAGCCTTTTAACAACTACAAGCCAAACGTAGTCAGAAAATTTAAGGGTCGTTTTTTCACATACCGTAATTTCCAGACTATTAAGCGCACCCACTGAATTTTACAAAGATTTTTATTTTGAACATAAATAAGTCTTCATTTAAACTAATGAACTTTACACAGGCTTTAACGAAAGACAGTGTCTGTTACACGGTGTAACGGGTCAAATATGTTGCGGCTCCGCTGCATTTTTCCAGTATTACTGCATGTGTGCAAGACCGAGGAATATGTCCTTATTATTTTCTGATGTTAATTTCCAAGTTTCTTTGACTAACTCGTAACGCTGTTGCCAAGAAAAATAAAAAAGCAGGAGTTTTGGAAACCTGGCTGTGCTTATATGATTTCTGTTGCAAATGGAGTTAGCAAGCTATCCCATGACCCAGACTCAACGCGTTACAACGGCTTGTATCTAAACAGTAGCCTACCAAAGAAAGTAATTGTTCACTGTCTTCCTCCTTCCTTTCACAACAATTTTCTCTCGAGAGTTTATCTTTTGGCATCGTCGTGCTTTTAAAAATCTCCATCAGTGAATCTTTTCTCCCGATGCCGTGGAGATCAGAACACAGGCGAGGTGCGTTTTTTTTCGTTACCGTTCGGAAATTTCATTGGTCTAATGTTATGTCGCTCAGTTTTTTGGCTTGAAGTTTGTGAAACCGGGAAAAACCCAGGAAAAATCCATAATTTAGACGCTTAGTTTTTTAAGCTTCAAAACGTGGGAAAAAAGTAGCGGCTTATAGTCCGAAAAATACGGTAGGTATTTCATTTATTTTACAAACATATGAGCGCTATGAGCTAACCCAGCCATTAGGGTTGAAACAAGCGAGTGTACTTTTAGCGCCGGTCCCAAGCCCGGATAAATAGGGAGGGTTGCGTTAGGAAGGGCATCCAGCGTAAAAACGTGCCAAATCAAAAATGCGGCTCACTTATATGGATGGTCCACTGTGGCGACCCCTAATGGGAGAAGCCGAAAGAAAGTTTATGAGCACTATAAGCTCATTGAGTAAGCTACTGGATGAGTGTTTTCAGCGCAGACCAGTGTGTGCATAAGGGCTTAGTGAGATAACAATCACTCAACTTACAAAAAAATTGGTGGCCACACTCAGAATGTAAGGACTATTCGCACTCATCAAATCATCCCCTCGAGAGCATCCATCCAACACATCATCAGCCTCCTCTTAGTCTGTGTTATTATGTTACAGCAGGTACTACAACAGCAAAATTCAAAGTTAACTGAAGCCCCACATCACACTTTTCAAGATGGGACCACAGGACAACCAAGAGGTGTTTATCAAGATCTTTAAACATGCCCCAAAGCACCATCTGCTTCTGCACTGTCAAGGGAATCCTCTCACAGCTATCAATTTCAGTTTGCAAAACTCCTAGAATACCCAGAACTAAATAAAGCAATTTTGCAACAACAGCCCAAAGTGACTAGTATTGCCAGTGATTTTGTTCGCCAACCTGAGTTTGCCTTTTCCCAAAAGCTCAGGCACCCTTCAAAGACAGTTACTGGAGGACGTAGTCAAGCAGTTTGATACTAAACTACAGGAGGCAGTGCTAAACAAAACAGTACAAATTGAAGATGACCACTTAGTGGTGCATCTGTGGATATACGAAAGCCTTCCATCTCCTTCTTTTTCTCATAAAACTTCTCTTAAAGGTACATATTATACATTGGTCGATTCAGACTGTAATCCCTAACCTCCCATCCGTCCTTGCACCACGGAAACAGGGGACAAACAGGACCCCTGTCCTGGGTCGGAACAGCTTTTCTCCACTCTTAGTATACACAAAGTTATGGCCAAAGTTATGGCTCAGCAACTCCTGGACAGAATCCTGCACCCACACACTGCCGATCTGAATGACAACATAAATGATGGGCAAAGGCACATTCAGCATTAAGGCGTTGCACTTGCGCCACTGGCAATTGCCTTTCCAAATTAAGATTCAGCAATTGTAGCCTGCTCCAGACCCAAAATCGAAAAGGTAGCGAGACTAGCAGGCTATTATCATAGATCTGTGCCAATAGACAATTTTTCAGAAAAAATGCCTTTACATTTTCAAAACTACATCGCTCTCTTTTGTTTTGCAGACTGAGGCACTGAACAGGAAGCCTTGGGTCGTACTGCCACAGGGGTTGGAAAAAGAGGTGCTACACCTGTGCTATACATCAGCTGCAAGCTCTCTGTGTCTTGTTCTTCATTCTAGCAAGCAACCGCAAAAGTAAGGAGGAGTGGGGGAGCCACAGGAGAGAGAGCTAAGTGAACCTTGTGTTCATGTGTTGAAAAGGACTTTGAGAAATCAAACAGACAAAAAAGCAACAAAAAAAAAAAAACCTTTTGAGTTGTCCAAACCCTGCCTCCCAGCTCCTGTTTACTAGTTCACCCTGTAATGTATCACAAGATCCGAATATTTGGCAAGACAGTATTTTAAGTCAATCTTACACAAAACGAGCAGGAATTCTAATGAGCGAGACTTACAAAAAAATATCGGTTACCAGACTCTTCCCCACAAACCTTTCACATGAATTTACAAATGTCATATTTAATAGGACATTTGAAGTTCCATTAAAAGAATGGAAATACAAATCATACATTATCCTAATCCTTTAGATGTGTAACCCGCTACTGTTTTCAAATGTAATTGTGACAAAATAAGCACATGCCACTGTTTTGGGAAGGGATATAAAGAAATTAATAATAAAACAATATATATACACAGGTGCAATTGTCATGACATTGTTTTTTAAGCGCCACGTGCCAAGCGAAATAAAATGTACACAATTAAAGCATCATCAATTTTTAATGAAGCGTATCACAATGTCTTTTTGCAGTAGGTGTTTAAACACTATTTGTAGAAACTATAAGAGCAGATTTGTCGGACGTCGTACAAAATATACAAAAAAGCTACAATCCCTTGTTTAAAACTTATCGATGTATTTGGCAGGCTTGCTCTTTCTGTGACTCATCAGACCTCTACAAAACCGACATCCTGAATTAGTACCGCACAGTCAGCACCGTGTCAGGGATGCGGTCATCATCCAAGGGATAAAAGAAGTCAAGCTACAGGGTGACTGGCAGGAGTGGGTGTGAGAGGCTAAAAGGGTCAAACATTCAAAGTATTGCTATAGTTTTATGTTGTAACTTTCTTTTAACCGAACATGTAATATTGAAAATTTGCTGAGCTTGAAAACACTTGACACCAGCTATTGACTAATGAAAAGTGCTAAAAAACTTCTCCATAGTTTCAAACTTGATTACACCAAGCTAGAATGATCTTTTTTATATTCTGGGGGACAGTTTTAACTCGTGTGTTTGCCTTATCCAGCATATGCTTTACTAGATCATGAATTTCTAAGCCAGAAAACAATACAAAAATACATTGTATTTCTGTGACCTTATAATTACTCAGCAGGCCATTTTTATAAGCCTTCATATTAAAAAAAAAAAAAAAACACCAGTTACTTTCCCAAGTATGCATCTCGCACCTGAAAGTTACTAGTCAAATGAGTGGACAGTTAAAGGGTTTAAAATCTGAAAATGTCTAAAACTTACCTTTCTCTCCTTTGGAGTTCTTTACCCTGTGCTGCTGGATCATAATTAACACATCCTTTAGGCTGACCCGCGTTCACTCTGCTTGATAATGGAAGCTGTATAGAGGGGGGAAAAAAGGACAGAATTATTAGAAGACAAGTGGTTTTAATATATATATATATATATATATATATATATATATATATATATATATATATATATATATATATATATATATATAGCAAAAAATGCCTTAAAAAGCAGGATCTCATGTGCCATGTTCTTAAACACATGAACAAAAGAACATAGTTGGGACTACCGAGAATAGAAGTGACTGGAACTTGGGCATTTTAAGCAAATCGAGCTAACCATTCTACAAAGGTTGAAGTGAACGGAATAAGTTGTTGTAGTAGAAGAAAAGAAAATCATTATGGCAATAATTTATGTAAACCAGAATCGCTCCTCTTACCAGACTACATCATAACTATATTTGAACTGTAACACGATTTGTACAAATTCAATACCATTTCTATTTTCGTAATCATTTTCAAAGACAAATCATGAAGTGATATATTACATTGATGATAATCATAAAAAAAATAAAATAAAAAAAAAGCATCTTGTCTTGTGTCCAAAATTCCAGACTCCTGCCTATGTGTTGTTGCCATAACAACCTAATTGGATACACAAGAAAAAGTGGCTACATTCTGTACAGGCTAATTTGATTTGGTTACTTGAAATCTGCAATGGCTGCATGCTATTTATAAATCAGATTTAAGAATGAACAAAGCCTAAAAGAGATTATGTGAACGACAGAACCTTTCCATACCCAACTAGCCAGTAAAAGCACTTCATAAACCTTTTAGTTTTTCTGTACATCCTGTTCTGAACCTTAACTTTAGCCTAGCAACGTTCTTAAGCATCAGAATATCTAGTTAGTGTACAATGTCAATAGTCTTCAGTATACAGAAATGTTGTACGGTCCAAAAATAAACCATCTGTAAAAATGTTGTCCTTAGTTCAGCAATATCTACTTGTGCTAGTTTCAGGATGCGTCTGGGAGCAAGTGGTCAGCTTTAAATAACATTTCCATACATTACAATAACATTCATAATAAGATTTATTAAAATTAAATGTCAACTACTATACTGGTCACAATTTAGTTTTTTGCCACAAAATTTTTACTGCCACTGTTTCGGTTTATGTTCATAATTTCTTTATACTGAAACTGTTTAATACAAACAGAAGCAGTGATGTGGCCTAGAAGGAAAAAAAAATTATTTAATTAAATTCCTCTCTCATCTATAAAATTAAGCAAATATCCAACCATTATTTCTTATGAAGATGTTAAAACTAGGCAGAAAGTACAACTCTGCATCAAACCAACAGCCCCTATTTGAAATGCTTACTTTAGCCAGTTAATGTTCACAAGCTTTGCTGCTCAAGTCAGCTCAATTTATGCCTTGTAGCACTGATGTAAATAACCCCCATGTCATTAGTGTAAACATTTCTTGCTCTGAAACCACCCACTTTACTTTAGCTAAGAAAAATAAATCACTTATCACAGGCATCATGAACAACAAAAAAACATTACTGTGATCAATACAACATTCATCTATTTGCATAAGTAAAATACCAAAGCTATAATTTAAAGACTCGATCACAAAGATGTGTTCTGAATATGTACTGAATGTATCATCTGTATATATCGAAGAAGACAAAAACAACTTGAGACATCGCTATTACTGCTGATGCAAATATTCACATCAATTCACATCCATTTCTAAACTGCTGTGAACATAAAAGGACAGTAGAAAGATAACACAATATACAAATCAACTACAAATAACATTATTTGATTCCAAAGACATTTTCAAAGTAAAAACATAATACAAAATGTCAAATCCAAGTTTTTGTTAGAGAAACACTGCAGGTGCTTATTCAAACCTAATACATTCCAGGTAAAATGAATACTTCTACTTATAATCTGCATGTAATCTGTTTTCTAACAAAAAATAATTCTCATTATTTTAAAACAATACTATTTTCCCAAAACAACAACAAAAAACATTTATATTATACTATACGGATGTCAATCAGTAATAGTATAATATTGGGTCGTTATTGAAAACATGAATTAATATTAAAAATTTTATTTTGCCATTTACACCCATTGTTGATGTGTGTGTGTGTGTGTGTGTGTGTGTGTGTGTGTGTGTACACACACACACACACACACACTTTCATTTATATAAAATTTTTATTATTGGTTACATGATGGGTGGACAGATTAAATGATCATATGAAGAAGAACAAAAAATAAATAAATAAAAATAAAATAAAACACTACACGGATTACATCCAAGTGAATAAACCTGATTTATTAGGTCTCATTTACAAATGTAAAATTACTAAAAATACATATTCTTTGAAACAGTTAATAATAGTAATTAATACAATAAAATACAAATCCTGTTTACATCATGTTATGTAATTATTAATAAAATACACCGGACATCTTTTATCAGTCTTTTGATATCAATGGAGCCAAAACAGATTTAAGTGTAAATGATACTTACAAATAATCCTTGGATGACTTGTTTATTCGAAATGAATTCAAACTCAATTAACTGGACACCTGACATTTAACACTCATGTGGTCTGGAAAATACCATTCCAGATCGTGTCTCCAGTTTGCTGGTATAATACCCTGTACACTTATGGGATGCTTACCACATGATTTTGGGGTGTGACTGTGGGGAAAGTATGGACATCCAGCTGCAGAACCCTAAGTGAGTTTAGGTTTTGTTGTACAGTTCATTCCACAGATGTTCAATAGTCATGGTGCAGACCACTTGAGTTTTTCCACTCAGTCAGGGCACAGGGCATTGTCATGCTGGAACAGGTGACACTTTTGAGGAAAATCTTTTTCACCACATTATCTGTGTAAAGCAGCTTTGAGACAATGTTCATTGGTAAAAGCACTATACAAATAAAATTGAATTTAATTGAATAGTTCCAGTGCAATGTAAATGCTACAGAATACAGACATTTTATACATTTGTGTGCTCCCTGGCGACATTCCCACATATGTGTCCGATCGTTCAGTGTTTTAATTATCCAGCCATGTAGCGTAAAAAAAAGATTACATAGTAATCACCAGTGTTGTGCTAGTTACTAATAAATAGTAACTAGTTACTTCATTTAAAAAGTTAAAATTACTTAATTACTTAAAAAAAAAACTTAATTACTTTGTTGATTACTTTCACCAAAAAGTAATGCTTTACTGTTAAAAGTAACTTTTTACGTATTATTTTAAAGAACGTTCTTTAATGTTTCCATTAATGCCCTTTTATGCGTTATGGTCTAAACAAACACAAAACTGACTTAAACACAAAGTAATTTTTAAACACTATTTTATTAAAGTCAGAGCGGCACAAACTGAATATATCACAAGGATTTCTGAAAAAAATAACAAAACAAGCCGAATAGTATTTTCAGAATCAAAAACTAAAGTGTCTTCTGCATCATAAAAGCTGTTGTGTTGAGCTCTTAAGTATGAAAACTATCAACAATGCACAATATAACACCGGGTTAGCTTCTAGCTTCGTCGAGGCATGGAGTTTCTGGAGGAGCTTCGACAGATTGGAGATGTTTATCGCAGTAGATACGACTTTCGAACCAGAAAGACACAACTTACATTTGACTAAAACGTTTTTGTCTTATGCTCAATTAAAGTGAAATAATGAGAATATTTCCACTTTGAGAAACTCGTCTTGCTCTCGCCTTGACTCGCCATTACTGCCGCACAGACCTGAATAAACGGAAACACGCCCACAGTGCGTCTTCTTCTTCTCATCTCTTTTAAAATCTGCCTCGGTCATTGCATTACTACCTCACCACGTTACTGTGTTAAGCGTACTTTCACATCAGTTACAGCAGCGCGTTTTATTAATAATCTTCCAGAAATTACGATATTAAATAGATCTCCGTCTGACCCCGCAGAGCTCAACTGGGCCACTGAATACCTAGAATCAACGTTATGTTATACTCTAGATGATGTAGCCCCCCTTAAAACCAAAATGATCAGGGAGAAAAAATTTGCACAGTGGTATAATCATACGCGCACCTTAAAACAGACCACTCGGAAAATTAGAACGTAAATGGCATCAAACAAAATTAACAATATTTCAAATAGCATGAAAAGAAGAGCCTCCTAAATTATAGAAAATCTCTCAGTGCTGCTAGATCAGCATATTTCTCCACCCTCATAGAAAATAACAAGCATAATCCTAGATTTTTATTCAGCACGGTGGCAAAATTAACAGGAAATAAAAGCACTGCACTAAAATGCACACCATCAATAGGTAGTCATGATCTTTTTTAATAATAAAGTTGAAAACAGGCAAGAAATCCAGACGATTAATATAAATCCAATCTATTTTACAAATAACTCTGTAGACAGCAGTGTAATTATAACAATCAATTACAAAGCTTCACTCCTATTCAAGAGAATGACTCCTCATCAAAATCATCAACCTGCATTCTTGCATTTTCCCTTGCCTACAAGTTTCCCCAAACAGATAATTCCAAAGGTAATTAAACCTGTTTTAAAAATAATAAACTCTTCCATTAGCATTGGTTATGTACCTAAATCCTTCAAACTGGCAGTTATCAAACCACTAATTAAGAAACCTGACCTTGACCCATGTCAGCTCTCAAACTACAGACCAATATCAAATCTCCCCTTTATATCCAAAATTGTAGAAAAGGTTGTAGAACAGCAGTTCTGCTCCCATCTACTTATGAATAACTTTTTTAACATGTATCAGTCAGGATTTCAGCCTCATCATAGCACAGAGACGGCGCTAGTTAAGGTGGTAAATGACCTGTTATTGGCCTCTGATCAGGGTTTTGTCCCCCCTCTTGTTTTGCTCGACCTTAGTGCAGCGTTTGACACCACTGATCACACTCTACTGCTTGCTAGACTTGAGAACGTTGTTGGTATAAAGGGAACAGCTCTCTCTTGGCTCAGGTCTTATTTGACTGATCGCTATCAGTTTGTTGATGTAAATGGTGAGTTTTCCACAGTCTCTGAGGTAAAGTTTGGTGTTCCTCAAGGATCTGTCTTAGGCCCACTGCTTTTCTCTTTATATATGCTGCCTCTGGGTGAAATTATACATAAACATGGTATTCGCTTCCATTGCTAGGCTGATGATACACAGCTGTATATTTCAACAAAGCCAGATGAGAGAGATCAGATTTACAATGTTGAGAAATGTTTAAAGGAAATTAGACAGTGGATGCTTGATAACTTTCTTCTGCTTAACGCAGATAAGACGGAAGTACTTTTACTAGGACCACATGCAGTTAGAAGCAAACTTTTTTCCGATTACGTAGCATCTCTGGATGGTGTTTCTGTTTCAGCGTGTACAGCAGTCAAAGATCTTGGTGTGATTATTGACCCTAGTCTTTTCTCTCATGTGAATAATATTACCAGGATCGCCTTCTTTCACCTTAGAAATATTGCTAAAATTAGAAATATGATGTCATTACAGGATGCAGAAAAATTTGTTCATGCTTTTGTTACATCTAGATTAGACTACTGTAACGCTTTACTGTCTGGGGGTTCGAGTAAGTGCATAAATAAGCTTCAGTTAGTTCAGAATGCAGCAGCAAGTGTCCTCACTAGATCTAGAAAATATGAGCACATCACCCCTGTTTTAATCAGTCTACACTGGCTCCCAATCCAATCTCGCATTGATTATAAAATACTACTACTGATGTATAAAGCACTTAACGGTCTCGCACCGCAGTATCTAAATGAACTTCTGTACCAGTATGATCCTCCACGCCTACTTAGATCAAAAGGTGCAGGCTATCTGTTGGTTCCTCTAATAATGAAGACTACAGCAGGGGGCAGATCTTTCTCTTACAAATCCCCACAGTTATGGAACAGCCTTCCAATCAGTGTTCAAGTCGAGGTTAAAAACACATTTATTTAGTCAAGCCTTTGATCAATAGATTTTTTCTTAGGTAAAGGCGCAGATCTGGAGGGAACATGGATATAGAGTGTTTGGTGAACTGGGATATTTGTATGCTGTCGTCCCCTCACTCTCACACGTTCACTTTGTTGTATGCTGCCATAGCGAGTCTTGCCGGAGTCCAAACTGCACAGTGATATTAACTTTCAGACACTGTACTTTTCTTCCTGTCACCCTCTTCTTTCTCTCTCTCTCTGTCGAGTTAAACATGCTCCTGAGGTTCCAGTGACCACTGTTCCTGCCCCTCTCCCCTCCGTGGATCTTTTCACTTCGTCCAGGCCTGCCTCTGGATAGTGTTCTCTTTGACTGAAGGCCACTCTCTCATCAACGCCTTGGGTGGTTCCATGAAATTCCGGAGTAAGAACGGCGCTTTGAGGATGGATTGGACTGTAGGTAATGTCAACAGTCTGTTACATTGACTGAGGACTACTTTTCGCTTCTGATCATCATCACTGCACCCTGCAACATCGTATATCTGCTATAAATGGACATTCGGTGCAACCCAGATAAGGATGGGTTCCCTCTTGAGTCTGGTTCCTCTCAAGGTTTCTTTCTTATGCCATCTCGGGGAGTTTTTCCTTGCCACAGTCGCCACCGGCTTGCTCATCAGGGACAAACTAACTTATAAAGAACATATTCATTTTTAATCACCACATTATCTGTGTAAAGCTGCTTTGAGACAATGTTCATTGTTAAAAGCGCTATACAAATAAAAATGAATTGAATTTACAGTGGTTGGCATCCACCAATCCTACAATGCGTCGCTGCTGTAAACAGGTTGGGTTGTAGGCTACACTTCAGCCAAAATTAATTCATTAAACGGACAACGCACCATATGGTAACGGAGTTACTTTATTTAAAAAGTAAAGCGTTACAGTATAAGTTACTGTCAAAAGTAACTGCGTTACAGTAACGCGTTACTGCCCAACACTGGTAATCACATTGTGGTGAAAGAAACAGGTTCCTTATACTAAACTGTAAAGCATTAAATGTCCTCTTTTATCTTTGGAAGATTACAATTTGGAAGTTCATCAAACATCAATGTGATGCACAGTCCATTCACTGTTCCATTATCCCAGTTGCATCTTCTTGATTTGGATTTATTTTTGTTTCTCATTCAAGGACGTATCCTTCCTCCGCTCTCATTCTGGTCTGGAGAACACCATGGCAGTGGGCTTAATTCCACCGTCAGAGGAAAACGCTTGACCTGTACTGGCTGCTCTTGTGCTGCACTATTAGCATTTGCATTTTCCAGAAATGGTAAAGTGCTTTCCATGGATAGAGGTACAAAGTCTAACAGAATCTCGGCCATCTTTTTTCTCTCCCTGTAATTTTTGGTTGCGGCCCTCCATTGCTCTCTCTTTTTCTTCCTCTCTGTCTCTGTCAGGTCACTGGACTTGACCCATTTAATCATTCCCAGCTGTTTTCTTCTTCGATAGCTAAAACAATGGTGCGACATGGATTAGGTTCTGTACAACCAATTTTAAATACATAATATATAAATCTAAGAATGCACAGTTAAACTGCTCATGTTAAGGAATAAGGAAAAATATGGTTATTTTTCCTTTACTCTTAGTTCGTACTGCCAATATATGGAAATTATACAAAACCAGTTCTTTTAATATTAATTAACATATACCAGTCAGCCATAACATTAAAACCACTGTGAGGTGACATGAATAAAACTGAATATATCTTTAAAATGCCAGCTGACCAGTGGTGGTATATATTAGGCAGCAAGTGAACAGTCAAACAATCTCTCAAATGGGCAAGTATCAGGATCTGAGGACCAAATTAGCTTGACGAGTGGGTCCAAAATGGCAGCTCTTGTGCAGTGTTGAAAATATGCAGTGGTTAGAACCTACTAAAAGTGGTGCAAAAACGGCCTACTACAGAATTGACAGCGTCATCTCCTCCCAACACTCATTGTTTGACGGTTTTGAAGACCTTCCGTAGAACAAACTGCTAAACAGGTTAATGACCTTAGTGCAGATTTTGACACCATTGAGCACACTATACTGCTTGCTAGACTTGAGAACGTTGTTGGAATAAAGGGAACAGCTCCCTCTTGGCTAAGGTCTTATTTGACTGATCGCTATTTGTTGTAATGTAAATGGTGAGTTCTCCACAGGTAAAGTTTGGTGTTCCTCAAGGATCTGTCTTAGGCCCACTGTTTTTTCTCGTTATATATGCTGCCTCTGGGTGAAATTATACATAAACATGGTATTCGCTTCCATTGCTAGGCTGATGATAAACAGCTGTATATTTCAACAAAGCCAAACGGAATAATAAAAATTTTACATTTATGAGAATGCCAATTTCCTAAAGGCAGTAGCCTTTTTAGACAAGCATAATGCATCCAACACACTACAAACCTTATTCAGGAAAGAGTTTAAAGTGTTGTCTTGCCCTTTAGATTCCCTCAGAGATCAATCAGTGAGATGTAATGGATAAACAAGTTTGATCCATGGAGGCCCCACCTCACTCCAACTTGGAGGATTTAAAGGATCTGCTGTTAACATCTTGATGCCAGATACCACAGTTCTTGTCTAAGCCATGCTTTGACTGGACAGAGCTGTTTTAGCAGCACATTGGGGACTTGCACAATAGTAGGCAGATGGTTTTAATATTATGGCTGATCATGTATGGCTGTCCATCCAATCTGATGGCGTGCAGTTTAGACACCCCATTCAACAAAACAAAAGCCATGAAAATAATGTTTAATGCTGGCCAGTCAATCAGGTGCCCTGTAGGCACACCAAAATATCCAGAAGGTTTTATTTGAACAGATAAAAAGAATGCAAAAACTGTTTTTAGTGCACAGTACCATGTTATAGCGAATCGAAATTGGAGGGGCATTGTTTACATATATCCATAGATTTCTTTGGGACATACTCCATACCTTTCTTTTCTTCTAGCAAGATACTCAGCTCTTGCGTTTGGATCAGAGTTAATTCGCTGCCTGTAGCGTGCACTTTTTTCTTTGTTACTTAGCTGCATCTAGAAAACAAGTTATAAGAGATTAATGAATACATTCACAGATTTACAAATATATTTTCTCATTATATTGCACACAATTAGATCAAACCTCAACATTCACCCCTCAAATATCAACTAAAGTATAAGACAAATAAATGCAATAAACTAAAATATGTTTTCAATTAGACTGTAATGAACTGTAGACATAGAATAACAATTTGCGTATAAAAGCACGAGTGCCACAGACAGCGGTTGCACCAAATGAGTTCTTATGTCACTTACATTTTTCAAATGCAGAACAGAAATTTAAAACAGTAATTCTTCTCACCAAAGTTTATTATGAATTTAATTGTACAATCTTTACTGATTTACAATAATAATAATAATAATAAAAGAAAAAGTGATATGCAATTTATTTCAAAATGTTTTCTTGAGGTCATACCACATGACAGCATTATGAAGCTACATAGCGGTACATAAGAAATTGAAGGTTTTCTAAATTTGACAAAGTCTTACAAACCTTCTAGATGTTTCCAAGGATTCTTCGTTTGTTGTTGTATGATGTCGACTTCCAGTATTGTATTCAACAAGAAAAGTCTCAAAACAGTCTTTTTGTGACTGTTGTACCAGATGACACAAAATGCACAACTCCAAACAAATTGCAGTTTTATGAATCTTGGGGTTTTTATTTCTAAAAGAAGCAGATGGCATGGTCAGACTTACTTAAAGTTCACTCAGAGTACACTCAAAGTAAACATGTCAAAACTGCACCCAAAGTGTCAATATTTTGTCTGAGCACCATTGTTATCTAACACTGTCTTAATCCTCCTGGGCAAGAATTTCACCAGAGCTGCACAGTTTGTTGCTGGGATCCTCTCCTCCATAATGACATCACAGAGCTGCTGGATGTTAGATACATGGAGCTTCTCCACCTTCCACTTGAGGATGCCCTACAGGTGCTCAACAAGGTTTAGATTTGGAGAAATACTTCTGGAAGCCACTCAAATCACCTTCACCTTCAGCTTCCTCAGCAAGGCAGTTGTCATCTTGGTGGTGTGTTTGTGGTCGTTATGTTGGAAAACTGCCGTTTGGCCCAGTTTCTGAAGGGTGGGCATCGTGTTTTGCTTCTGAATGATACAGTACATGTTGGAATCCATGTTTCCCTCAATGAATCACAGCTCCCCAGTACCAGCAGCACTCATGCAGCCCCATACCATGATGATACCGCCACCATGCTTGAATGTAGGCAGGACAATTTTCTTGGTACTTCTCACCAGGGCGTCGCCACACATGCTGGACAACATCGGAGCCAAATAGGTCTCTTAATCTCATCTCAGTCTCTTCAGTCAATAGGACATGATTCCAGTTATTCATGCTCTTGGACAGGTCGTCTTCAGCAAACTGTTTGCGGGCTTTCTTGCGAGATAGCTTGAGATGAAGCTTCCTCATGGGACCACCGATTTGCTGCAGTCTGTGGCATACGGTCTGAAAGTAGGACTCAACTTCATTGATGGACTCTAGCGATGCCTGTTCAGAGTAAAACCCATCTTGGAAAACCTCTGTATGACCTTGGTCACTGCATAGATACTTAGTGCCAGGGTGTTACCAATCTTCTTATAGCCTCTGCCATCTTTGTGAAGAGCAACAATTCTAATTTTTAAATGCTCAGTCTCTGCCATGAGGTGCAATGTTAGACATCCAGTGATCAGTATGAGCACCAAATTTTAACTGCTCTAATACAAGATACACAAATGTGTATGGTGCTGTCAAGCAGACACGAACATGATGAATAGGACATGGGGCTTTGCATGCTAAAGTAACATACAGCTGATATCAGGGTGTACTCACTTTTGTTGCCGGCTATTTTGACAATAATGACTGCAGGTCGAGTTATTTTTAGAGGACAGTAAATCTCTATGGCTATACAAACTGCACATTGACAATGTTAAAATATATCCAAGTTTCATTTCTATAGTATTAAAAAATGGTTGCTGAAATGTGAGGTATGGTGTACTCACATTTGCGAGATACTGTACTATGTACTTATCATTATAAGTATCTGTGCGATGTAGCGGTAGAGCTACACCAAAAAATTCACGCTTCAAACACTTAGAAATCTGACCGCAATAGAACCCATAAGCCAAAAGACTTTTTAAACGTTTATTTATTAAGTTTATTTAATTAGCCATTTTGTTGATTTTTCAGTGTTTCTTGTGAAAATTGATGAAACCATCGATTCCATGAAGCAGCAAGATATTTCAGCATAAAAAACAGGTACCTCTACCAGAGAATAAAGATAAACTATATATAGAGCTTTCAACAAGATGGTGAGCCAAACAGACTTTAAAATCGACAAAGATACATTCTATTTTTACAGAAATGGTTAACTTTGGAAAACTGGCCTTAGTGATTTTTACTATACATCTACGTCAAATATAGTATATATTTGGTTAATAGTTTATTTTTTGGTATTTACTCAAAGCATTGTGTTATCATAAGCTCTGTGACTATAATCTAGTCAAAAGGTGCCTTTTACTTTTAAACAATTTATGAATATGGAGCTACATATCAAGCTTATTTTATGCTTCTTTTTTTTTAAAGAATGCAAGCTGAAAAAAGATCACAACATTCTTGGCCTTGGCAGTGACAGTGGCACTAGAAGATTTCATGCCAGATACATAAGCAAGGACACTGAAATGCAATACACAGACTATTTTTTTCGTGACTCAAGATCAAAAGCAAAACCTTCAGTGCATTTCACATTCACTGATGTATCACTTCGACAGGAAAACAAATCAGAAGGGGATTACTTTTTAAGAATATAACAGTCAAAGCACATGTGGGGAAAAAAAAACAGATTTTATCCAAAAATATAAAGTAATCCACATTGCTGCATTTCACTGTCAGACCCTAATGTCATTTTAAGGTCACCTAATGTTATCATTACTGAATATGTGCAGTGCATTTAGAAAGAATTCACAGCACTTCCCTATTTCCACATTTTGTTATGTTCCAGCCTTATTCTTAAATTGATTAAATTTATTATTTTCCTCAAAATTTTACAAAGAGCACCCCGTAATGACCAAGTGAAAGTTTGAAAAGTGAAAGTTTTGAAAGTTCGTTTTAAATCTTTGAAACTCTAAATTAAGCTCAGGTGCATCCAGTTTCCACTGATCATCCTTGAGATGCTTCTACAACTTGATTGGAGTACACCTGTGGTAAACTCAGTTGATTGGACATTATTTGGAAAGGCACACACCTGTCTATATGAGGTCCCAGTTAACACTGCATGTCAGAGCACAAACTAAGCCATGAAGTCCAAAAAAATTGTCAGTAGACCGCATTTAAAGTCCCAATAAACCCAGTAGCCTCAATCATTTATAAATCAAAGTAGTTCTGACCTGCGTTCTGAACCTTCCAGAAGAACAACCATCTCTGCAGCACTCCACCAATCAGGCCTGTATGGTAGAGTGACCACACGGAAGCCACCCCTCAGTAAAAGGATGATCAGTGGAAACAGGATGCACCTGAGCTCAATTTTGAGTGTCAAAGGTTTCAAACAAACTTCTTTCACGGTGTCATTACGGGGTGCTCTTTGTAAAATTCTAAAGAAAATAATGAATTTATTCAATTTAAGAATAAGGCTGGAACATAACAAAACGTGGAAATAGTGAAGTGCTGTGAATTCTTTCCGAATGCACTGTATATATTCAGTAATGATAACATTAGGTGACCTTAAAATGACATTAGGTTCTGAAATGCAGCAATGTGGACATCCCACCTGGAGTTTGCCAAAAAGCACCTGAAGGACTCTCGGACCATGAGAAACAAGGATTGAACTCTTTGGCCTGAATGGCAAGCATCATGTCTGGAGGAAACCAGGCACCGCTCATCACCCGGCCAATACCATCCCAACAATGAAGCATGGTGGTGACCGTATCATGCTATAGGGATGTTTATCAGCACAGGAACTGGGAGAACAGGCAGGATCAAGGGAAAGATTAATGCAGCAATGTACAGAGACATCCTTGATGAAAACCTGCTCTAAAGCACTCTGGACCTCAGACTGCGGCACAGATTGTGTCGTGGCTCAGAATGTTGACATTTGCTGTAAAACCATTTTACTGAATTCACCCCTTCACCAGACCAGTAAAAAACAAAAACAAACAAAAAAAAAAACCCTCCACATTCTTTCTTCATCAGCTCCTTTGTCTGTCCTCAAGAGATCACCACCTATGTTGTTTGATTAGACAGTGCGAATGCCCCTGACACTGAACTGGTGAAGTAGTTTTCACAGAAGGTGACTATAAGCCTTGTTTTGCTTTGTTTAACGTTGTCACCAGTTCAGTCCCAAGAGGCAGGTTACTTAGAGCAACATTGAAAAAAATGTGGATATACTTTGATAGGTATTTTAGTAGGTTGTGGATGATGCTAGATAAACTGGCCCTGCAGAACAATTTATAGCTAAACTTGTGTGGCTTGTTGGCAATATATTGGTGGAGAGTGCCAGCCTTGGTATATGCCACCATGACCTCACCAACACTGGGTTTAGTAGACATTTCTCATAAAGGATCTTAAAAAGGGGTGGATTTTGTAAAATCGTTCTTAGGCAGCCATTGCACTGCTGGTGATCATTAAAACAAATGAGCCGGTGAAACAGCTTGAATGTTTTCTTTGGCATGATTTCAACGATCACACTGAAACACAACTCGTTGTGCCAGTAGTCCTCTGAGGGTGGGGATTTGCTCAGGGGTCCTCTGAGCAAATCTTCAATCTTTTTCTCACTAGTTTAGAGTGGATACTCCTAGGCTGAATACAGATTGGTATGTTAAGCAATATGTTCAATCATCTTGTCAGTCAGTGAGTGTTCAGAAGTGCTGGAGGGTTGTCTTATAGCATCAGGGGGTTGAATTTTGAATCAGGAACATGGAATGCCTCAATTTCTTTACACGTCCAGATTCCACCCCTAAATTAGGGATGTCAACTGCCTCTGCCTAGTAAATTGTATTTCAAAAGCAGTGTCTCTGGTCTCCTTGCTTGTGGGGGCTAATAATCAGGAACCTCTCATTGCTCACTCTAATCTGCGAAAACCAGTCAGTATCTGGTATGACCACTATTTGCCTAACGCATTTTGCCCTGTACAATGAAAACCAAGATTCATCCGTGAAGAGAACACCTCTCCAAAGTGCCAGACGCTATCGAATGTGAGCATTTGGCCACTAAAGCCGGTTACGACGACGAACTGTAGCCAGGTAGAGACTCTGATGAGGTTGACAAGCATGCTGATGAGCTTCTCTAAAACGGGTTCTGACAGTTTGAGCAGAAATTCTTTGGTTATGCAAACCGATTATTGCAGCAGGTGTCTGGTCTCAGACAATCTTGGTGGTGAAGATGCTGGATGTGGAGGTCCGGGGCTGGTGTGGTTACACGTGGTCTGCGGTTGTGAGGTCGGTTGGATGTACTGCCAAATTCTCTGAAACGCTTTTAGAGACGGCTTATGGTAGAGAAATGAACATTTAATTCACGGGCAACGACTCTGGTGGACATTCCTGCAGTCAGCTTGCCGATCGCATGCTCCCTCAAAACCTGTGACATCTGTGGCTTTGTGCTGTGTGATAAAACTGCACATTTTAGAGTGGCCTTTTAATGTGGCCAGCCTAAAGCACACCTGTGCAATAATCATGCTGTCTAATCAGCATCTTGATGTGCCACACCTGTGAGGTGGATGATTATCTCGGCAAATGAGAAGTTCTGACTAACACAGATTTAGACAGATTTGTGAACAATATTATATATACAGTGGTCCCCCGCTTATCGACTTTAATCCGTTATTGTTCCTTAAAGCCGGTCGAAATGCGAAAAGGTCAAAGAACGAATGTAATTATCCCATAAGAAATAATGGAAAACCAAGAAATCCGTTCCCGACTTTCACAAATACCCATTTATTAACAATTTTTGCCCTGTTTTTAGCAGTATTAATACAGGTACATAAATAATACTGTATATAATTGTTATGCAGCGTAATGAGCAGAGGCAACGCCGGAGCACAGTTCGCTTTGAGTTAATTAAAAACACGGAGAGTTTTACACAAAAAAAACCACACACACGGCAGTCTATAGAATCTCGACGAACGAGAGAGAGATATCCGTGGTGGGGCGAGGTCCACGGGTGAACGCACGGGAGGAAAAAGGAGGTTTTGACAGCCGCCGAAGTGGGCGTAGCAGGTAGATTCCTGAAAATAATACAGTAAAAAGTATAAATTAAAAACATTACAAAAGTAAGAAAAAAAATGATTGTACTGTACTTACTCGTTAAGTCGTAGTGATGGCAGTGCTGGTGGTGTTAGTTGGAGGAGGATGAGCCCTCACTGCCAGGAGGAGGGGAATCAGCCTCTGGGGATGGAGGTAGTGGAGATTTTTTTCCTTCAGCTGAGGGAGAATCATCACTCATGAACACAGAAGGCAAACTATGAGGAGTTTTTTCTCGCCGCATTTTCTTTATTCCACTAGGGCCTGGTTGAGGCTCATCACTAGGTGTAGCTGTTTTTCCTGAAGCTACAGGAATTGGCTTCAAGAATCTAACTAATGTTACCTGCTTCTTTCTCTTTTTCAATAGATTTTTAAAATAAGGCATGACGGTGTCATTGACTACACTTATTGCAGAGAAAGACGCACTTTTATCTGGATTGAATTTATCAAATAGAAATTCCAAATCTCTCCACTTTTTGCACATGTCTTTTAGTTCATCCGTACTTAACGTTAATTTATTCAGTTCCTCCTCCTCCTCATCGCCTTGAACTTGGAATTCACCCCTTTCAGAACTTTCCTTTTCTTCCTGTAATTCCTTCAATTCCTCAGTGGTGAGATCCTCTCGATGTGACTCCACCAACTCCTCCACATCTTGCGAATTCACTTCCAGATGAAGATCTGTGCAGAGACGCAAAATCTCTTCCACGACCTTCTCCTCCTCCTCCAGCCCCTCGAAGTCTCGCTCTGCAACGACTGATGGCAGCAACTTCTTCCATGCCGAGTTGAGAGTCCTGATGGTGACTTCCTTCCATGCCATATCTATTAGTTGAATACACTGATAGATACTGAAGTGGTCTTTCCAGTACTCTTTCAGGGTCAAGTTGCTGGAATTAGTCATGTTAAAACACTTACGAAACAGGTGTTTTGTGTACAGTTTTTTGAAGTTGGCTATGACCATCTGGTCCATAGGCTGAATGAGGGAGGTCGAATTTGGTGGCAGAAATTTGACTGTAATCCAGTCAAACTCAGCCTCCAACTCATCGCCTAAATCTGGAGGATGTGCCGTTGCATTGTCCAGGACAAGCACGCATTTCAAAGGCAAACCTTTCTCCTGGAGATATTTTTTAATCCATGGGGCAAACACTTTCCGTACCCATTCCCTGAATAGCTCACGGTTGACCCAAGCTTTAGGGTTTGCACGCCACAACACTGGTAAACTGTCTTTGCAAACATTGTGCTTTTTGAATGCCCTTGGATTTTCTGAGTGGTAAACTAAAAGGGGCTTAACCTTGCAGTCACCACTTGCGTTCGCACAAAGCAGAAGAGTGAGTCTGTCTTTCATGGGTTTGTGACCTGGCATGGATTTTTCCTCTTTCGTTATGAAAGTTCTGTTGGGCATTTTTTTCCAGAAAAGCCCAGTCTCGACACAGTTGAAGATTTGCTGCGAGACATAGTTTTCCTCACTAATAAACTTTGCAACGTCCTGCACAAACTGTTCTGCTGCTTTATCAGCACTTGCTGCTTCTCCATGACGAACAACGCTATGAATACCGTGTCTTTCCTTAAACCTATAAAACCACCCATGAGATGCAACAAAAGGCACTTTGTCTTTGTCGTCTTTTGTCAGATTTCTGTAAATTTCTTTTGCTTTTTTACAAATTATTGCCCGATCAACACCATCACCCATGCGCTGTTTCTCTTTTATCCACAGAACGAGTAATGTTTCCATCTCGTTCAAAGCCTGTGGTCTTTGTTTTAAGTTAACATTGCGCGACATACTGGGCAAGACATTTGCTTCTTTAATTTTTTTCTTATTGGCCAAATATGTACATATAGTAGACTTAGGTAAATTATACGTAGCAACAAGATCTTTGATACGCATACCATTTTCATACTTAGAGATAATTTCTCTCTTTGTCTCCATTGAAATCACACGCCGCTTGGCCTTCACATCACTGGCTTTTTTTAGATCCATTTCACAAATCTAAACAAAAAAAAGATTTTACACTTTAAACAAAGTATAGTATATACAATATACACGCACTAAATAGTTATATTGACCGCTAAATAAGACAATATTATTCACAAACCAAAGTTTAAGTTACGAAGGCTGAGGCAAGACTGGGAAGATCCTTTCCCTCGCTTCACGCGGTCGGGGTAAAAAAAGGTCGATAAGCATTTGGTCGTTCAGCGGGAGCAAATTTCGGTCAAAAAACTGTTCGATGTCCGAGCCGGTCGATAAGCGGGGGACAGTACAGACCAAAAGTTTAAACACACCTTCTCATTCAAAGAGTTTTCTTTATTTTCATGACTATGAAAATTGTAGAGTCACACTGAAGGCATCAAAACTATGAATTAACACGTGGAATTATATACATAACAAAAAATTGTGAAACAACTGAAAATATGTCATATTGTAGGTTCTTCAAAGTAGCCACCTTTTGCTTTGATTACTGCTTTGCACACTCTTGGCATTCTCTTGATGAGCTTCAAGAGGTAGTCACCTGAAATGGTTTTCACTTCACAGGTGTGCCCTGTCAGGTTTAATAAGTGTGATTTCTTGCCTTATAAATGGGGTTGGGACCATCAGTTGTGTTGTGCAGAAGTCAGGTGGATACACAGCTGATAGTCCTACTGAATAGACTGTTAGCTGCTTTTTTCTTGCCATAATACAAATTCTAAGTACAGAAAAACGAGTGGCCATCATTACTTTAAGAAATGAAGGTCAGTCAGTCCGAAAAATTGGGAAAACTTTGAAAGTGTCCCCAAGTGCAGTCACAAAAACCAGCAAGCGCTACAAAGAAACTGGCTCACATGCGGACCGCCCCAGGAAAGGAAGACCAAGAGTCACCTCTGCTGCGGAGGATAAGTTCATCCGAGTCACCAGCCTCAGAAATTGCAGGTTAACAGCAGCTCAGATTAGAGACCAGGTCAATGGCACACAGAGTTCTAGCAGCAGACACATCTCTACAACAACTGTTAAGAGGAGACTGTGTGAATCAGGCCTTCATGGTAGAATATCTGCTAGGAAACCACTGCTAAAGAAAGGCAACAAGCAGAAGAGACTTGTTTGGGCTAAAGAACACAAGGAATGGACATTAGACCAGTGGAAATCTGTGCTTTGGTCTGATGAGTCGAAATTTGAGATCTTTGGTTCCAACCACCGTGTCTTTGTGCGACTCAGAAAAGGTGAACGGATGGACTCTACATGCCTGGTTCCCACCGTGAAGCATGGAGGAGGAGGTGTGATGGTGTGGGGGTGCTTTGCTGGTGACACTGTTGGGGATTTATTCAAAATTGAAGGCATACTAAACCAGCATGGCTACCACAGCATCTTGCAGCGGCATGCTATTCCATCCGGTTTGCGTTTAGTTGGACCATCATTTATTTTTCAACAGGACAATGACCCCAAACACACCTCCAGGCTGTGTAAGGGCTATTTGACCAAGAAGGAGAGTGATGGGGTGCTGCGCCAGATGACCTGGCCTCCACAGTCACCAGATCTGAACCCAATGCGAGATGGTTTAGGGGTGAGCTGGACCGCAGAGTGAAGGCAAAAGGGCCAACAAGTGCCAAGCATCTCTCGGGGAACTCCTTCAAGACTGTTGGAAGACCATTTCAGGTGACTACCTCTTGAAGCTCATTAGGAGAATGCCAAGAGTGTGCAAAGCAGTAATCAAAGCAAAAGGTGGCTACTTTGAAGAACCTAGAATATGACATTTTCAGTTGTTTCACACTTTTTTTGTTATGTATATAATTCCACATGTGTTAATTCATAGTTTTGATGCCTTCAATGTGAATCTACAATTTTCAGTGTCATGAAAATAAAGAAAACTCTTTGAATGAGAAGGTGTGTCCAAACTTTTGGTCTGTACTGTGTGTATATGTGTGTGTGTGTGTGTGTGTGTGTGTGTGTGTGTGTGTGTGTGTGTGTGTGTGTGTGTACAGATTGCTGTCCTCTGAAAAGAACTTAAAATACAGCCATTATTGTCAAAATAGCTGGCAACAAAGGTGAGTACACCCTAAGTGATAACAGCTGTACCTCATGTAACCTGTTCATGTTTTTTTTTTTTCTGCTTGTCAGGACTATTATATTTTATATAGTTAAATAGTTAAAATTTGGTCCATTGTGTACAATTCTGTGATACTGATCGCTGGATGTTCAGCATGGCACCTCATGGCAAGACTCTCTGAGGATTTGAGAATTAGGTCATACCAGGAAAAAAGATCTGTTTAGCATGAAAGCGCTAAAGAATCCTTGGTGCATGCGATATGGATTCTTTAGCCTTTTTTTGTCCAGCTTCAAGAGTTTTTATTAAAAGGAGACAATCCTGAGAATTCCACATATTGAGGGAGTGAATGAATGAAGGATGGAAAGAATGAAGGAATTTGGTCAATTATGCTGAAATAAGTAATAAGTTGAGTATCTTTAGAAAATGTAACACACACACACACACACACACACACACACACACACACACACACACACATTATTCCCTGTTCTAAATCATATGCCTCGATCAAGTAGTGCAATGAGATAAAATTCTTATCAACATTAATTTAAGAGACAGAGAAAAAGATAAAGAAATAACGAGGTCATGTGAGAGTGAGTGAGATATTGTAAATAATAATGAAGCTGTTGATGTTAACGCCTGGTGCTGCTGGATATATGGTGATGTGTATGTATACACACACACACACACACACACACACACACACACACAAAAACACTACTAACCAGATTCAGCACTTAAACCCCACAAAGCCATGTATGACAGTTGCATAGCTTAAAACCCGCACACCAGTGTGTCAAGTAAGCCAAATAGCACCCGACAGGGATCACTGACCGAAATGTTTAGAAGCATAACTCTGTATGAATTGGCTTTAAAACGGCACATGGAAATTACTCAAGCAGTAACGTGAAAGATATGATGCCGCTCAGCACGGTCACCAAGCAGCCTGGGTTCACGGCTTTGATAAATACACCGGATAAGCGATACAGCATGCTCTCTTGCACATATTATAGCCAGTTCGCCATACCGGAGCTACACAAGAATCGATAACAGAGCTTATGATAACAGAGTTTTTCGCTGCTACACGACATGGTCAAGTGTACCGCAGATTTTTGGAGAGATACAGACTTTACTGGAGATCAGTAAGATAATACATATTTTTAATTTAAAGACTATCTGCTTACAAGGCTGACAAATGAACCATTTATTCCACATACTCCTGTGATTGTAGTTATTAAATAAAAATGTCTTTCATATCAATTCATGCATCACCTAATATCAGTCACATATGGGTCTGGCCAACAGAGAAGAAAATGTTAAGTTTAATCTACCTAGTAGTATGATTTATTGCTATTATTTATTTATTATGATTCATTGCTTGTCTTTGTAGAATAATACAGAACACAAAAAAATTGCATATTGAGTAATTGTATATTAAATCACACACGTAATACAAAAAAAAAAAAAATCGCAATTAGATTATTTTCCCAAAATCGTTCAGCCCTAAATTAGAATTCGAGTATTCAGACAAAACATGCTATAACCTCTAATGTGGTATAATTCAGATGCACCTTATGATCAACCTGTCTGCCTGTCAACCTGCCAATCAACCTGTCCATCTACCAGTCTATCTGCAGTGATCATTAGTAGCTTTTTTAGTAAGACAATGCTTCCTGCCACACTGCAAAATAGTTTTAAAAATGGTTTCAGGAGCATAACACAGGAAAAACAGGAAGATCCTTGAAAAGATGACGAGAGTGAGGTGACCTACCTCAGCGGCATTATGCATTGAAAGTTCATCTAATCCTGTATCAAGCCCGCTGACATGACTGGAAGCAATAGCACTGCTCGGATCATCAGATGTGCCGCTCTGTGACATGCAGAAAATCTCTGCTCCCAAACCAGATTTCGATTCATTGGTTTCTTCTTTAATCTGCATACACTGATGAGCCTGGAGTAAAGGACTCTCACGGTTGTCAGTCATCTGTGGATGGAGCATTTCTTCAACTCTCTGTTCATCTTCTAGACATGCACGTGGGGAAACGGGTTCCTCAGGCACACTTGTTTGAGAAGGAGGATGAGCAGGAACTCGAGGCTCCTCTTTTGAACCACTGGGCTCTTGCTTCACCAGAACCTTCTCCCCTGGATCTTCTCGCTCCGATTCAGCACAGGGTTCTCCATGAAAGACAGACAGGCCGGGCTGTAATTCTAAAACAGAAAAAGTCAACGATATAGAATGTTATGTGATCTAAATTAAATACAAACTAGTGAAATGTATCAACGCTTGTGTTGCTTCCATGATGGAGCTGAACGAGTCTTCTACTAAAGGAGCTTAGCTGTTTCTCAATACATCAAGAAATGCTGCAAATGTTTATTATACAGAGAATTACTCTGAGTTTACAGTGTGTCCTCATTTCGCACTTACAGCTATCCCTCTGTACATCACTGTGCTGGACGCTCCTTTGTTCTTAGCTCACTGAACGACCATCCACCAGCTACTGTTAATCTCATTAAGCACTTCCACTTCACTTCCATTACATTCATTTTGATAAGGTAAAATGCACTGCCACTTTAAATCACCTTAATTCTGTGCTGGCATAAGCCATATTTACACATGCTGCACTACCAAATCTCACCCTTACATTATAGCGATTTATCTACCCATCTGTTCACCTACCTACCCATCTATTCACCTACCTACCCATCCATCTACCCATTTATTCACCTACCCAACCATCCATCTACCCACCCATCCATTCACCTACCTACCCATCCATCTACCCATCTATTCACCTACCCAACCATCCATCTACCCACCCATCCATCTGTTCACCTACCTACCCATCCATCTACCCATCTGTTCACCTACCTACCCTTCCATCTATTCACCTACCTACCCATCCATCTACCCATCTGTTCACCTACCTACCCTTCCATCTATTCACCTACCTACCCATCCATCTACCCATCTGTTCACCTACCTACCCTTCCATCTACCCAACTGTTCACCTACCTACCCATCCATCTATTCACCTACCTACCCATCCATCCATCTACCCACCCATCCATCTACCCATCTATTCACCTACCCACCCATCCATCTACCCATCTTTTCACCTACTTACCCATCCATCTACCCACCCATCCATCTGTTTACCTACCTACCCATCCATCTACCCATCTATTTACCTACCCACCCATCCATCTACCCATCTATTCACCTACCTACCCATCCATCCATCTACCCACCCATCCATCTACCCATCTATTCACCTACCCACCCATCCATCTACCCATCTATTCACCTACTTACCCATCCATCTACCCACCCATCCATCTGTTTACCTACCTACCCATCCATCTACCCATCTATTTACCTACCCACCCATCCATCTACCCATCTATTCACCTACCCACCCATCCATCTATTCACCTACCTATCTATCCCTCTACCCATCCATCTACCCATCTGTTCACCTACCTACCCATCCATCTACCCATCTATCCACCTACCAACCCATCCATCGACCCATCTATCCACCTACCCACCCATCCATCTACCCATCTATTAACAAACCTACCCATCCATCTACCCATCTATTCACCTACCTACCCATCCATCTACCCATCTATCCACCTACCCATCTATTAACAAACCTACCCATCCATCTACCCATCTATTCACCTACCTACCCATCCATCTACCCATCTATTCACCTACCCATCTACCCATCTATCTACCCATCTACTAACATACCTACCCATCTATTCACCTACCCACCCATCCATCTATTCACCTACCTACCCATCCATCTACCCATCTATTCACCTACCTATCTATCCATCTATTAACATACCTACCTATTTATCTACCCATCTATTCACCTGCGTACCTACTTATCTATCTATCCACCTACCTACCAACCCACCCATCTATTCACCTACCTACCCATCCATCTACCCATCTATTCACCTACCCATCTATTAACATACCTACCCATCTATTCACCTACCCACCCATCCATCTATTCACCTACCCACCCATCCATCTACCTATCTATTCACCTACCTACCCATCTATCTACCCATCTATTCACCTACGTTTCTATCCATCTACCCATCTATTAACATACCTACCTATTTATCTACCCATCTATTCACCTGCGTACCTACTTATCTATCTATCCACCTACCTACCAACCCACCCATCCATACATCTACCTGGGTGGGTGGGTGGACGGAAAGACAGACAGACAGACTTAACACTACCTTCCTATAAATCTGCAGTGATCATTAGTAGTAGTAACCTCTTTCAGTAAAATAATGCTCCCTGACACACTGCAAAATTGGCTCAGAAATGGTTTCAGGAACACAACACAGTTGTTGACTTGGCCTCAAATTCCGCAGATCTCAATCTGTGTGATGTTCTGTACAAACAAGTCTAATCCACAGAGGCTCCACCTCGCAAACTTACAGAACTTAAAGGATCTGCCGATACATCTTGATGCCAAATACCACACGCACCTTTAGAGCTCCGTAGAATCGATGCCTCAACAATGCACAGGTTTTTTCCAGCAAAAATGATTCCGATCGTTTTAATTGTACACGTGCATGTGTGTATGTTTTACTGATGTGTCTGCATGAATAAATACATCCATTCCTTGATTGATTAACGCATTCGCTAACCAGCTAACAGGCTTTGGCTGAATCCCAATCCCCTGTCCCTATTGGCTAATGCCCTACATACAGAAAAAAGACTGTTCTTCCATTCCCTATGTAGTGCACATATCTTTGACTCCATCGGCATTTTAAAGTGATCCCGGACTCACCTGGATAAACCTGGATCCCTGCCTCCAGCAGTCTGCTTTTCAGAAGCTCGTTTTCTTGTCTGGAGCGGGAGATTTCGTCGTGGTATTCAGTAACGGTCACTTCCACAGCCTTGAAAATCTCCTGCGCTGCCAGCATTAAGCGTTCGGTCAGAAAAATGCTCAGGGACTGCAGGTTCGTCATGGTGAGGTTCACACAGTGACGCGCAGAAACACGCTGGAAATAAGCAGCAAACTTACTAACAACAATTGACCGTATTTACCACCGTCCTTCTTCTCCTGTCCTTTCAGTCTACAATGGTGGAGTGAAATATGCTATATAGCGCCCTCACGTGGACTGGAGCAGGCGTCTGGCTAAGGATTAGACTTGGATATCCTGTAGTACTACGTTACAGCAGCAGCATGTACCCCAGACAGTAGTGGGGGAGGGAAAAAAACAGAATGTAACTAAATAATTGTAACTTAAATACATAAATACAATATTGCAGATGATGCAACATAAAGAGTGCAAACTGGCAATTCAAATAGAAAGAAAAGAAGAAGAAATGAAATGTGCAAATTGTCAGTGTATGTGTGCGTAAGGTGACTGAATAATCGGACATGTATAGTAGTTGCTATTATAATCTGCTACATAGAGGTGATTCATTGTACAGTACGATGGCACAACAGTAGGAATGATTTCAGTAGGAATGATTTCCTGAACAGTTTTTTGTGACAGCAAAGCTGAATCATCCTTTGGAGAATGAACTCCGCGGCCTCTGGGATCATGTAGAGGGTGGGATTGATTTTTCACGATTGACAGGAGTTTGTTCGGTGACCTGCTGTTTCTCACTGTCTCCATTCTGTCCAGTGTCCAATTATGTATTCGGCCTTGCGGATGATTTTATTGATCTTGCCTGCATCCCTGGCACTAATCCCTAATGCTGCTCCCCCAGCAGACCACAGCACTTTAAAGGACAATTGCCACAACAGACCGATAATAGATTTCCAGCATCCTGTTGAATACATTAGATTAGTGAATCAGTCAAGTCAAGTAGGCTTTTTTGTCAGACAAGACGTTTCCACAGGACCAAGGTGCTACATCAGACAACATAAATTAACAAAAGGAACAAGGCAACATTCAGTGCAACAAAAGCCAACATGAGACAAGGACAGACACAGTAATTGTGACACTTTAGCACCCACCAGTACGGTACAGAAGGTTGTGCACATGGATTGTCCATATAAAAAAACAAAAATAAATACATGTACATGTAAACACTTAGTTGGATGTAAACATTAGAATCAACAAGTGTGCAACCAGTTGTGGGTTTTTTTTTGCCGTTGATGTTTGTGTGTGTGTGTTTAACCCAGCCATTAGGGGGGCACAAGCCAGTGCACTCTTAGTGCCGGTCCCAAGCCTGGGTAAATGGGGAGGGTTGCGTTAGGAAGGGCATCCAGCGTAAAACATGTGCCAAATCAAATATGCGGATCACAAATGAGAATTTCATACCGGATCGGTCGAGGCCCGGGTTAACAACGACCGCCACAGGTATCGTTAGCCGACAGGGTACCGGTGGAAATTGGGCTACTGTTGGCCGAAGGAGGAGAAGGAGAGGAGGAAGACGTCTACAGAGACGGCAGGAAAAGGAGCAGTGTAGGAGAGTAGAGGTTCGGGTTGGTACTTTAAATGTTGGTACTATGACGGGTAAAGGGAGAGAGGTAGCTGATATGATGGAGAGGAGAAAGGTAGATATGCTGTGTGTTCAGGAGACCAAGTGGAAAGGGAGTAAGGCCAGGAACATTGGAGGTGGGTTTAAACTGTTTTATCATGGTGTGGATGGAAAGAGAAATGGTGTAGGGGTGATTCTGAAGGAAGAGTACAGTAAGAGTGTAGTGGAGGTGAAGAGAGTTTCTGATAGGGTGATGATCGTGAAGGTGGAGGTTGAAGGGATGATGATAAATGTCATCAGTGCCTATGCTCCACAAGTTAGCTGTGAGATGGAGGAGAAGGAAAGATTCTGGAGTGAATTAGATGAAGTGGTAGATGGTGTACCTAGGAAAGAACGATTGGTGATTGGGGCAGACTTTAATGGGCATGTAGGTGAAGGGAACAGAGGTGATGAGGAGGTGATGGGTAGGTATGGTTTTAAGGTGAGGAATGTGGAAGGGCAGATGGTGGTAGATTTTGCTAAAAGGATGGAAATGGCAGTGGTGAACACGTATTTTAAGAAGAAGGAGGATCATAGGGTGACGTATAAGAGTGGAGGAAGGTGCACACAGGTGGATTATGTTCTGTGTAGGAGATGCAACCTGAAGGAGATTGGAGACTGTAAGGTGTTGGCGGGGGACAGTGTAGCTAGACAGCATCGGATGGTGATCTGTAGGATGGTTTTGGAGGCGAAGAAGAAGAGGAGGAAAGTAAGGATTGAAGGTTCAGGGAAGAGGTCAGACAGGGGCTTGGTGGTGGTGAAGAGGTGCCGGATGATTGGGCAACTACTGCAGGAGTGATGAGGGAGGCAGCTAGAAAAGTACTTGGTGTGACATCTGGAAATAGAAAGCAAGACAAGGAGACGTGGTGGTGGAATGAGGAAGTGCAGGAGAGCATTAGGGGAAAGAGGTTGGCAAAACAGAAGTGGGATCGACAGAGTGATGAGAAAAGTAGGCAGGAGTACAAGGAGATGCGGCAGCAGGTAAAAAGGGATGTGGCGAAAGCCAAGGAAAGGGCATATGAGGAGCTGTATAAGAGGTTGGACACTAAGGAAGGAGAAAAGGATTTATACCGATTGGCCAGGCAGAGGGACCGAGCTGGGAAGGATGTACTGCAAGTTAGAGTAATAAAAGGATGGAGAGGGAAATGTGTTGACTAATGAGGAGAGTGTGTTGAGAAGATGGAGGGAGTTTTTTGAGCAGCTGATGAATGAGGAAAATCAGAGAGAGAGAAGGTTGGAGGATGTGGAGTTGGAGTTGGTGAAGCAGGATGTAGATAGGATTAGTAAGGAGGAAGTGAGAGCAGCGATTAGGAGGATGAAGAATGGAAAGTCGGTTGGACCAGATGACATACCGGTAGAAGCGTGGAGATGTTTAGGAGAGATGGCAGTGGAGTTTTTAACCAGATTGTTTAACAGGATTCTGGAAGGGGAGAGGATGCCTGAGGAATGGAGAAGGAGTGTGCTGGTACCGATCTTTAAACATAAGGGAGATGTGCAGACCTGCAGTAACTACAGGGGAATTAAGTTGATCAGTCACACCATGAAGTTATGGGAAAGAGTAGTGGAAGCCAGGCTGAGAGAAGAGGTTACCATCTGTGAGCAACAGTATGGTTTCATGCCGAGGAAGAGCACCACAGATGCCTTATTTGCTTTGAGGATGTTGATGGAGAAGTATAGAGAAGGACAGAAGGAGCTGCATTGTGTATTTGTGGATTTAGAGAAAGCGTACGACAGGGTGCCGAGAGAGGAGTTGTGGTATTGTATAAGGAAGTCAGGTGTGTCAGAGAAGTATGTGAGGGTGGTGCAGGACATGTATGAGGACAGTGTGACGGCAGTGAAGTGTGCAGTAGGTACGACAGACAGGTTCAGGGTGAAGGTTGGACTGCATCAAGGATCGGCCCTGAGCCCTTTCCTGTTTGCAGTGGTGATGGACAGGTTGACGGACGAGGTCAGACAGGAGTCTCCCTGGACTATGATGTTTGCAGATGATATTGTGATTTGTGGTGAGAGTAGAGAGCAGGTTGAGAAGAGCCTGGAGAGGTGGAGATATGCGCTTGAGAGAAGGGGAATGAAAGTCAGTAGGAGTAAGACAGAGTACATGTGTGTGAATGAGAGGGAGGGCAGTGGAGTGATGCGGTTGCAGGGAGAAGAGGTGGAGAAGGTGGAGGAGTTCAGGTACCTGGGGTCAACAGTGCAAAGTAATGGAGAGTGTGTTAGAGAAGTAAAGAAAAGAGTGCAGGCAGGGTGGAGTGGGTGGAGAAGAGTGACAGGAGTGATTTGTGATAGTAGGGCAAGAATGAAAGGGAAAGTTTATAGGACTGTGGTGAGACCTGCGATGTTGTATGGATTAGAGACTGTGGCATTGAGTAAAAGACAGGAGGTGGAGCTGGAGGTAGCAGAGCTAAAGATGTTAAGGTTTTCGTTGGGAGTGACGAGGATGGACAAGATTAGAAATGAGTTTATTAGAGGGACAGCACATGTAGGATGTTTTGGTGACAAGGTAAGGGAGGCGAGATTGAGATGGTTTGGACATGTGCAGAGAAGGGACATGAATTATATTGGTAGAAAAATGCTGAAGATGGAGCCACCAGGTAGGAGGAAAAGAGGAAGGCCAAGGAGGAGGTTCATGGATGTGGTGAGGGAAGACATGCAGGTAGTGGTATGGAGACGGATGATCCGCTGTGGCGACCCCTAATGGGAGCAGCCGAAAGAAGAAGAAGAAGATGTTTGTGTGTGTTTCAGAGAAACACATCTGGTGGCTTGTGGCAAGAATCTATTACTCAGTTTGGATGTGAGGCCTGAATGCTTCTGTACCACTTTTCAGAAAGCAGGAGATCAAGAGTGTGTGTGAGGGGTGTATGTGGTCAGCCACAACGCTGGTTGCTTTAAAGGATGGAGCATGTGGTGTAAATAAATTGCAAATAAAACAGCACTATTATGTCTTCTTGTCAGTATTTCGAAGCAATTATAGGAACCATTTGACAAAAAAAAAAAAAAATCAACTGTGTTGTGTAAATATTTTGAATTAGCACCTCTAGTAGTATTTATTTATTAAATTATTTCTTACAGTCGAATCTTTGCCGGTGTTATGAAATGAGGGCATGCCATCGCTATTCCATTTTGCTTATTTGTGGTCTGATTTCACATAGAACCACCAGTTTTCTCTCAGTAAGGTTATATACAGCCCATTATAATAATCTCATAAATAAAAATGTGACTAGAGAGGAGCTTTCCATGATCCATGCCACCCCCCACACACACACATATACACACACACACACACGCCCACACACAATTTAACTATCACTTGAATATAGTCAAAGACTTGATCAATCTGATTTGACTATGGAAATCCTTAGTTGAGGACACTCCTATTGGCAGGCCATCAGGGGCAGCAAGGCCTCCTCTGCTGGTCTAAACTATCAGAATAATTGACTTACATTTTAGTGTTTTTTTGTCCAAATGTCCAAATAATATGTGTTCAATTACTCCTAATAATCTATTCTTTTCATTTCTTAGCTTCATTTCTTAGCTTGCACTGCTTCAAGGGGCAGCTCAACCAAGTGTAAGTTTATTTAAGAGTTTCTAACCAATCAGAATTCAGCCGTCACATCAGGTGTTTCTGGGGTCAAAGGGACCTGACGTAAGGCCTTCAGAAATCAGCACTGTTGGGCTCTTTTATCTTACAAATAATTTTGCATGAAGCTGTTGCTTTAACCGATCAGATTGCAAGCTGAAATCACTGGGGGCTATCTAGAAAACGTCCAAAAAAGATCAGCATTTTTATGTCCTTTGATTGGGTGATCCGAGAGCGCACTAGTCAGAGCTTACATATTTAGCAAACTGCACAATTTCACCTATTTTTATGTGGATTTAATAGCTGTTTTATTTTTATTACACAATGGCTGACAGAGGATAAGAAATGCAGATATATGTATGTAACAGGTATGGGAGTTGTTATAATTCATTTTCTATGTAGAATTATATAAAAAAAAGGCAAAATGTTCATATGTGTACCAGATATGCCAATTTGTGTGCATTGTCCCCTTTAATTTCTCTCACTCCAGTGTTATTCTTCACTTCCCGCTGTTGCACCGCCTTTTCCCTTTTATATGGGATAGGTAGGTTTCTAATGAACTCTGATGAATCCAATTACATCTTTGTCTTAAACAAATTATTGACAAGTATTGACAATTCTGGTCAATTTCCTGTCCTTGAAGTTGAAGCATGTGCTAATTGCAGTGCATTCACTTTGCAGAAACAAGAAAGGGTAAATTCACACTCTGTAAAAGTGCTTTTTGTGCCTTATCAGCAGTGGTGGACAGTAGTGAAGTAAAATTAATATGTACTGTATTTAAATAGGTTTTTTTTGTATCTGTACTCTATTGAATTTCCATTTGAGGGGACTTTTTCTTTCACTTAACTACATTTCAAAGTCAAATACCATATTTTTTCCTCAACTACATTTTGCGAAATCAGTTGCAGCAGGCCACCAATCAGTGCAGAGCGCACACTCTGTTTCAAACTTGTTTTAATTAGTGTTTGGTGGTATCTACTTATCACCAACATACAGTTAAGCATCAGTTCTGCAACAAGCAGAACTTTAATGAGAGGAATAAATGACGGAAGAAACTCCTGACTCGAACTTGCCACAACTTTTTCTGTTCATGCATACTCCTCAATCTTCTGTTCAACTGAATGAGCTATACAGTGGGTACGGAAAGTATTCAGACCCCCTTAAATTTTTCACTTTTTGTTGTATTGCAGCCATTTGCTAAAATCATTTAAGTTCATTTCTTTTCCTCATGAATGTACACATAGCACCCCATACTGACAGAAAAACACAGAATTGTTGACCTTTTTGCAGATTTATTAAAAAAGAAAAACTGAAATATCACATGGTCCTAAGTATTCAGACCCTTTGCTGTGACACTCATATATTTAACTCAGGTGCTCTCCATTTCTTCTGATCATCCTTGAGATGGTTCTACACCTTCATTTGAGTCCAGAAATTTTTGATTATACTGATTGGACTTGATTAGGAAAGCCACACACCTGTTTATATAAGACCTTACAGATCACAGAGAGGTAAAGAAGAACCCAAAGATCACTGTGGCTGAGCTCCAGAGATGCAGTCGGGAGATGGAAGAAAGTTTTAGAAAGTCAACCATCACTGCAGCCCTTCACCAGTGGGGCTTTATAGCAGAGTGGCCCGACGGAAGCCTCTCCTCAGTGCAGGACACATGAAAACCCGCATGGAGTTCTCCAAGATGGTGAGAAATAAGATTCTCTGGTCTGATGAGACCAAGATAGAACTTTTTGGCCTTAATTCTAAGCGGTATGTGTGGAGAAAACCAGGCACTGCTCATCACTTGTCCAATACAGTCTCAACAGTGAAGCATGGTGGTGGCAGCATCATGCTGTGTGGGTGTTTTTCAGCTTCAGGGACAGGACGACTGGTTGCAATCAAGGGAAAGATGAATGCGGCCAAGGACAGGGATATCCTGGACGAAAACCTTCTCCAGAGTGCTTTGGACCTCAGACTGGGCTGAAGGTTTACCTTCCAACAAGACAATGACCCTAAGCACACAGCTAAAATAACGAAGGAGTGGCTTCACAACAACTCTGTGACTGTTCTTAAATGGCCCAGCCAGAGCCCTGACTTAAACCCAATTGAGCATCTCTGGAGAGACCTAAAAATAGCTGTCCACCAACGTTTACCGTCCAACCTGACAGAACTGGAGAGGATCTGCAAGGAGGAATGGCAGAGGATCCCCAAATCCAGGTGTGAAAGTCTTGTTGCATCTTTCCCAAAAAGACTCCTGGCTGTTTTAGATCAAAAGGGGGCTTCTACTAAATACTGAGCAAAGGGTCTGAATACTTAGGACCATGTGATATTTCAGTTTTTCTTTTTTAATAAATCTGCAACAGTGTCAACAATTCTGTGTTTTTCTGTCAGTATGGGGTGCTATGTGTACATTAATGAGGAAAAGAAATGAACTTAAATGATTTTAGCAAATGGCTGCAAAATAAAAAAGAGTGAAAAATTTAAGGGGGTCTGAATACTTTCCGTACATTGGTAATTGTAATTTAGTTGTACTTACATTTACTTTTACTTTTACCTAAATAGAAGTGCTGTCCACTAAAAAGCTCACAGTAGCAATATTGGTTTAAGAACAGCACAACCTTTAACCTTTTTAGAGAGGGATTACTATAAGAGTTAGTTCAGCGAAGGCAATTAGGTTTTTTACATAGATTCGATTTTTTAGTAGTACTTTTAAGTAGGTCTTCAGTTTTCATCTGAAGTGATTCAGTGATTCAGCTGTTTGGATTATCAAGAGAAGTTTACGAGTGTCAGGACAGGATCTTTTTTGGTGTTGCATCATCCATCAAAAGACACATCGGTGCAGAATAGGGCTTGATAGATGTCTTGGCTCCTACTGTGGCAAGCCATTCTACAGAGAAGCATCTCTTTATCATGGATATTACTTCAAAGCATATTACTACAGAAGGTCTGTTACTGCTACTGCCTGGGTGTCATCATACTGTACATTTTCTGTAACATCACCCCTCCTAGTGGTGTAAGTGTGGAGATCATCTCTAAGTTCCTTTCCAAATACAAATAATCCTATTATAAGTTCTGTATCTTGTGACGTTATAGTTAAAATGTTGGACTTCTGATCGCAAGTTCATGAATCCAAATCCCAGCACCACCAAGATGTCATTGCTGAGTCCTCAACCGAGGGCCCTTAACCCTCAAACCGCTCATTTGTATAAATGAGATAATTGCGCCTGCCAAAAATCAATGTATCAAATTTAGTCATTCAGTTCCAGCTCAATGAAAAGCTTTTAGGAAAGATGGCTGTACGAATGTGTCACTTCATAGACGTAATAGATTAATATTTTCTGTACTGATGTATCAAGAGAATTCATTCTCACATTAATCCTTTTCCATCCATTATGAAAGAATTTGGTATCGTATCTAAAAGGAAAAAGTGGTATTGCCTATCTCTAGTTCATAGGGCAGCACATTTACATTATGTACAGTATACAGTACAAGCTATTACTATTTTTTGTAAATCTATTACATTTTATTAATATATAATTGTATAATGCCTAAATTATATTAATTGAAAATGTTCTGGACTGGACATAGAATGATTATATTTCTTTTTTTTTTTTTTTAACTCTCTCCCACACTCACACAGTATATACAGTAGTGGTGTAACAATATTTGAATCCAGATTGTGATTGACAGTTTCATTTTATTTTTTGCATTTTGACCATTTCAAAAGAGAATAGTTGTCTCATTTTTCACACACACACACACACACACACACACACACACACACACACACACACACACACACACACACACACACACAAATGCCCTGTTACAGTATACGTTCAAGGAGTTTGTGTAGTACAGTGCTGAGTGGCGAATAGTGAAGAATAAGTCATTGTTTGACAGAAGCAGCTGTCCTCTCAGCTCCTCCTCATGACAGGCCCTGCTCAGCCACCTGCCCCTCGTTCTCCAACTATGGTAGCAAACTCTTTCTCTCCAGCCCACCTCACATTACTGCCCAAACACTGCTGCCTCTGTGGCACGTGTGCTGAAAAATCTTCCAATTCTTGTATTTGACAGAGGAATTCTTCCATAAAATAGATTATGTTGGAACAGCTGTCATTATTTGTTAGATAGACGAGTTGCTAGAAAAAAATTTAATATTTTGTATGCTAGCTAACGGGTGTCAAATGAACTAGCATTTAACACATCCAGCTAAACCTGGCAGACAGCACTTCAAAGCTAAATATATGTGGTGGTTCCAAAAATTACTAAATAAATAAATGTGGGAAATTAAAAGAAATTATGAATAAATAAATTATATCAGAGTAACACTGAACTTACAACAAGTGAATGTATGCTTTGAAGACACTGTATAGTGTCTTATCTGTGACGACCAATGTTCTCTGCTCAGCCTTGAACGATACACTGATTGCTTGATTGTTCTCCCTCGGGAAGTGTTCACCTGTTTGGGGAGGAGGATGCGCTGTTTAGACTCAGAGACTCAGATGGTGAAGAAGCAGCTCTGTGTCCTGTGTTTTATTAATCATTCACATCTCACCTCATCAGGTGGTGAGGGCGCTACATTTTGGAGGCACCGCTGGGATAAATGCAGTGTGAGTTGGCTTCCAGTAATAAATGTCCGCTTCCACAGCCATTCACCCTACTACTCAGCCCAGCTCAGCTCACTTTACACACATTGAGAGACTGAGTAACTAATGGGTCACATAGAGGATTTGAAGCTTGAAGTGATAGGAGCAGTATGTGCTCTTTAATGAGAAAATTTGATTGAACAATGCGCCTTTCTAGGGATCGAGTGTGTAGATGCCAGTAGCAAAAGCCGGTAATTTCTTGTTTCTGTAATTGTGAGACATGTAGAGCAAGAGGCTGCATGTGAATTGGAAGATGCTGGCATGTCTGAGCTCTTGTATTTAAAAGACAAAATCTTTAAATTCAGAAGATTAATGAAAACAGTGATTCAGAACTAAACGTAGCACAGACCAGTAGCAGAAACTACAGAACAGGATAAGCTGCCGGAAGAGAATGACACTCTACAGTTAGCTTGCTTCTAATTTAATAGAGCATAAACAGAGAGCAGTTAACCATACACCACAACCCACAGGTACACAACAGAACCTAATCACTATACAAGGTCCTGCTACTTTGCAGAATCAAAATGTCCAGCCAGACACAAGCTCCCAGTTGCAGTTAGTGACATGCAGGCCAGTCATGTCCACCTGGAGCAGAGAATTTCAGATATCAGGACAGGTAGGTGAACATGGACAAAAAGATAAGCTCACCTTTTCAAATATCAGTACATTCAGTAAAGACCAGTGAAGTCTCTTCTGAAAAGAAAAAAATATATCATGTTATACAAGCACAGAAAAACGTGAGCCTGACATCTTAAGTGAATTAAAGGAAATGCCTTTTTACACAGTGTTTTACTCATGTGAGAGATCAGACTGTCATGTCACCGCCTCAATCTGCATATCCATGTGAAGTTTATGTACTGCCATAAGGCTAATTCATGTGGTAGACCATCAACGCGTGTGAGAAAATGCTTGGCATGTCGGTTGAATGTGTACTCACTGTTATAAGTGTAGCAGTAGCGATCATTTCATGGTTGGCTGTAGAGCACAGGGACCAGCTTGTACAGAGAGCAGCCGTTAAACCAGACCGGGTCACGACTGCGGGACAAGAAGTGACCAGTTATGCAATGATGTCCCCACCCAGCTCTGCACAGTGTGGTATCATAGGTTCTAGCCTTAGACTATGACAATGTGTTGCCTGTAAAAAAACATTATATTCCTGACCAAAGGAAGTTGTATCATCAGGGCTACATGGCCAAGGAGAGCAGACCCTTAACAGCTTTGTGACCCCTTTGGGGTTATATAAGTGGATTAGGGTACCTGTTTGGCCTGATCAACGCACCCTCAGCTTTCCAGCGTTGCATGGACCAGTGTCTTGGCGAGCTAAGATATACTATCCGCTTTCCTTACCTAGATGACACATTAGTTTTTAATCGAACCTTTGAAGATCATGTGGTTGATGTAGGGAAAGTCCTGCTAAGGTTAAGACGACATGGAATAAAACTAAAGCCTGGCCAGTGCGAATTGTTCAAATGTGAGGTGCGTTACCTTGGGAGGATTGTCTCTTTGGAAGGTAGTAAGATGGATCCAGCTGATACATATGCCGTGAGAAACCTGAAAGATAAAAGACCAAACCAAGTGGGACAGTTAAGAACAGTCAAGGGCCTGTTATGCTACTATCAACAGTATATAGGGATGTAGGGATTTCTCTAAAATTTGAGAGTCCATTGTTTGGTCTGCTGAAAGACACTGAAACAAGAAAGAAATAATGTAAGTAGACAAGAAACTGACAGGATAAAGGAAAAAGTGAGTACCTTCTCATAGACCGATTGTGTGGACGGACAAGCACCAGGATATATTGGAGGGGCTGATAGACTGTTTGGTTGAGCCACCTGACTTGCGTTCCCAGACTTTTCACATCCATTCGTACTTCATACGGACGCATCCTATCAGGGTTTTGGGGGAAGTTCTATCTATAGGAAGCAAGGTGAAAAGCTTAGAGTTATTGTTTATGGCTCCCCGGCACTGACAGTCCCCACTCATGGAAATTGGAGTTTCTTACCCTGAAGTGGGCTGTCATGGAAAAACATAGGGAATGTTTGTACTATGCTCCTACGTTTACTGTGTACAGTGACAATAACCCTCTCACTTACACCTTAACCAGTGCAAAGCTAAAGATGGGTGGCAGAACTGGAGGATTTTCGTTTTAATATCAAATACAACACAGAAAAGAAGATGTGGACAAAGATAGCCTATCAAGAATGCCTTTGGATATTGAGACAGTGATGAAAGAATGCACAGAGGAATTACTATCTGACTCTGTCGAAGCGACCATTCAGTCAGCTTGCAGAGGAGTTTGCCATTAGAGATTTGACCTCGGTGAAGAAGGAAGAAAAAAGGAGCCAGTGAAAAGACAAAACCAGTAGGTAGATGTGAATGAGTCCCAGAAGAGGAAGAGGAGGAAGCTTATCCTTACTATTGTTACCAACCTGCAGATTAGCCCCAGCAACCTGGGCAAGAAGGCATTGAGCTGGGAGAGAAAAGTGTACCTGAGGTCCAGTGTCTAAACCTGCAGAAGGAAACAGAGGATTAGTAAGTGAAGACTTACCAGCTATCCGGTCCAGTGAACCTGAAGAGGAAACTCAAAAAATTAGTGAAGAGGCAGAAAAGGATTGTGGAAAAGGAGTTCAAATAAAAAATAAGGAAATGCCTCAACAGGCAGTTGGTGTGATGGAAAATGAACAACCTGGAGGGAGACCTGATGACATTTAGGATGTACTGGTAACACCGGTTGAGAATGACAGGGAGACAGATCAGGAATACAGAAGGCCTAAGAGAGAAAGGAGACCACCAAAGACATTTACTGGATACTCTGGCATGTTATAGGGCATACAAACCAATAGCGTTTCAATCCATGCCATATAAACTTTCTTTCGGCTTCTCCCGTTAGGGGTCGCCACAGCAGCTCCTCCGCAAATTTGATTTGGCACATGTTTTACGCTGGATGCCCTTCCTAACGCAACCCTCCCCAATTTATCCGGGCTTGGGACCGGCACTAAGAGTGGCTGGGGATGGTTCCCTGACCGGGGATCGAACCCGGGTCGCAGCGGTGAGAGCGCTGCATCTTAACCACTAGACCACCAGGGGACCTTCAATCCATGCCATATGACATGCAGAATTTAACTCCACAGACTTACCTAGTGCAACAGTCTGAGCCAGCATACTCGTACGTCTATTGAAGTGAATGAAGTAATGGAGAAAAAAGAATGAAGCTCAAAGAAGGAAGACTACGTAGTTTCCAACATATGCCTCTATTCATGACATGCATTACACAAGTACAGGTAGTCGTCGACTTACAACCTATGCAACTTACGACCATTCAACTTTACGACCACAATCGCTAGCCAACCAAAATCCTAGCTGACCAAATCGCTAGCTGACCAAATCGTGTTATGACAGTGCGTACCAGCTTCCGGGATCATTTCACAGTACTGTACATATAGCCTACTCTACTTATGACCAAATCGTGTTAGAGACCAGTCTGTCGGTCCCGATCGTGGTCGTAAGTCGACGACTACCTGTAATGGGAGAATTCATACAGACAGGAGGGCATTGAAATCACAAGGTATTGTCAGGAGAAATTATATATTGTAGTTGGGTTGAGAAAAGGGAGAGTAATGTCGGGCTGACATTTATTTTGACGGGGAAAGTGTGCTGGTTCCAAAAATTAATAAATAAATAAACGTAGGCAATAAATAAAACATAACAAATAAATAAATTATATCAGAGTAACACTGAACTAAAAACAAGTGAATGTACTCTTCGAATGCACTGTATAGTGTCTTATTTGTGAGGGTCAGTGTTCCCTGCTTTTCCTTGAAAGATTGCTTGATTCCACTGATTGCTTGATTGCGCTGCTCAGAAAATACAGAGATTCTGATGGTGAAGCAGCAGCTCAGTGTCCTCTGTTAATCATTCATATCTCCCCTCATCAGGTGGTGAGGATGCTACATATACAGCAACTGATATAATTCGGATTAAAAAACTAAATAAATATTGATGGTCGGGAAAAAACTAAAACAACAAAAATACATTATCCTGGTTGCCAAAGGTTGTATACACTGTTGTTCAGAATCACACACATGGTTCAAAGTGACTACACAATATTGCTTAAATGAAGTGATTTGAAAAAACGATGGGTTACTTAACGTAATCCCGGGTTCTTTGATAACAGAGTGAGGTGTTTCACTATGGGAATCGCTTTGGAACTACGGAAGCTCTTATGACACCACGTCTGTCTTGCCTTCTAACATCATTGCAGCGAGATTTCTTCCCGTCCCGTGCAAGGAGGGAAGTGCTGGTGAAACACCTCACTCTGTTATCAAAGAACCCGGGATTACGTTAAGTAACCCATCGTTCTTTTTCTAACTTCGCTCGGTGTTTCACTATGGGAGATATAGACCGCTCCCGGATTGCACAAGCCAATCACATGGGCTCAGAACGTCTGGCACTTAGCACTGCATGTGCCAAGGATGACTCAGACACAGCTAGTCTATAAAACTGCACAAAGGTGTGTGGCGTAGCCCAGCCAGCCGCCGCACAAATTTCCTGAACAGAAACTCCCTTAAGTAGGGCCCATGATGTCGCCATCCCTCTAGTAGAGTGGGCCCTGGTGCCTGAAAACCGCAGCATTCATACGCTATAGATATAGCCTCCACAATCCAGCAGGACAGCGGTTGTCTCGACAACGGCTTCCCTTTGTGAGGGGTAGCCCAAGACACAAACAGCTGGTCAGATTTCCTGAAACCCGCTGTTCTCTTGACATACGTTTGGAGGGCCCGCACTGGGCACAAGTAACTCAATCCCTCCTCCTCCTGAGGTGGGTGGAAAGCCGAAAGTTCCGTAACGGGACATCTATAAGAAGAATCCACCACTTTAGGTACAAACGCCGAGTTAGGGCAAAGGAAACTTTCGTGAGCCCAGGGGCAAACTGTAAACAGGACGGACTGACAGACAGGGCTTGCAGCTCGCTCACATGCTTAGCAGTCACTAGAGCCACAAGCAGTGCCGTCTTAAGAGAAAGAAATTTCAGCCCTACGCCATCCACCGGCTCGAAGGGGTGATGAGAAAGGGCTTCCAAAACCAAAGACAGGTCCCACTGAGGCACTAACCGCAGAGACACCGGCCTCTTACGGCGTGCACCTTTCATAAACCGGCTAATCAAAGGGTGCCGACCCGCCTGTTCGTTATTAAACCCCACATGACACGCAGAAATAGCCGCCAGATACACCTTCAAAGTAGAAAAAGCTTTCCCTTTATCCAGCAAATCCTGGAGAAAGCACAAAATGTCTCCCACAGAACACTGGAAAGAGACAATGTGACCACGGCCACACCACTCCTCAAAAACTCGCCATTTATTGTCATAAAGCGTGCGAGTAGACGAGGCCCTGTAACTCTGGATAGTGTGTATAACCGATTGGGGTAAACCTGCCACACTCAAGTTCCACCTCTCACGGGCCAGGCCCAGAGAGCAATCCTGTCCGGGTGCGGATGATAAATCTCCCCGCCCGCCTGGGACAGAAGGTCCCTTCGTGGAGAGAGTGGCCACGGTTGATCTGACAGTGGCTGAACTATTTCTGCGATCCAGTGTCTGGACGCCCAACATGGAGCTATCAGAATCAGGGACAAGCTGAGTTCTCTGACCCTGGCCAGGGTGGGGGAAATCAAGCTCAGTGGAGGGAAAGCGTAGAGAAGAACGTTTGGCCACGGGTGGGCTAACGCATCCACACCCAACGGTGCATCTTCGTCCCTTAGAGAAAAGAACAGAGGACACTGAGCGTTTTCTCTCGCGAGGCGTAGAGATCTATGGCAGCCTGGCCATATCTGCTCCACCACCTGGGTGTGCAGTTTCCATTCCCCGTTACAGGGGGTTTACCCTGGACAACAGATCCGCACCCTTGTTCCATATGCCTGGAATATGAGTCGCTCTGATGGACAAAAGCCTCATGTCGCACCACATTATCAGTTTCCTCGCTAACTGATGCAGCTGGAGGGAGCACACACCTCCCTGCCGGTTGATGTACGCGACTGTGGAATTGGCTGTTTTCACCAACACATGTCGGCCCTTTATGTAAGGCAGAAAATGACACAAGCGGCTCTTTTCCCTGTTTATTTTGAAACCCAAGATGCAGAGATGAGTGACTACACTCTCCACATCTCTGATCGCTTGCTCTCTTGACGAGGAGCATATCAGATAATTGTCTATATGAGACAAAATCCGAATGCTGTTTCTCAATGGCAAAAGGGCCGCCTCCACACCCTTGCTGAAAGTCCTCGGAGCGAGAGACAGTCCACACGGAATGATTTGAAACTCGTAGGCAGTGCTTCTGTGCACAAACCTCAAATATTTTCGGTGTGACGGGTAAACGTCTATGTGAAAATACGCGTCTGATAGATCGATCGTCACAAACCAATTGTTTGGACGGATCGACCGACAGAGTGCTTTGTGTGTCAACATTCTGAATGAATATTTTCTCAGGTGCTTGTTTAACACACGCAAATCCAAGATCGGATGAAGAGATGTGCTTCCTCTCTTCGGGATCACGAAGTACCGGGAGTAAAAACCCTGACGGCTTTCTGCCTCCAGAACAACTCTGATTGCCCTTTTTGCTCAAAAGAGAGTCGATCTCGGTCGTTAGGACGCGAGCTGACTTTCCTTCGGCCACCGAGACCAACACATCGTTGAATCTGGGTGGTTTCATTGCGAATTGAAGCCTGTATCCCCGTGAAATCGTGCTTAACACCCACGGAGGAACAGCGCATGTGTGCCAATTGACGAGGTGCGCAGAAAGGGACCACCCGCGTACACAACTCTGGTCGCGCATTGATGACGTCACAACTGTCGCCGCGCTGGGCTCCGCTGGCAGAGCGAGCGCGCCCTCCAGTGGTAAAACTGATCGCCTGGATGCGAAAGTGCCACATTTATTGTGTTTTTTTTTTTTTTAACACATCGCCCTCAGCCCGTGGCTTGGATGCGATGATGTATTCTTTATTATGCAATCGTCTGAACTGACGTGCGAGTGAACAAATGTGCTTGGTGACACTGAACATTTTCCCTTATTCCTCGAACCCGAGGAGAAACTAGAGAGGAAGCCCTTACGGAACTTAGAACCAGGCTGTGTTCTCTTCTCCTTTTCTTCGCCAGCGGAGAAAGGAGGATAGGAGAACATTCGCGTGTCAGGTCGCACGCTTCTTCTTCTGCTCCTCGGGGTGGGGCAGACGGTTTTTAGCCGCCACGGCCGCAAATGCTTTCCCCACGGTCCCGAGCCATTCGATCTCGGACGTTGACCAGCTTGCTGTCCGCCGAGAGCCGATCTTGTGCGTTCATCGGTCTCCCTCTCGCAGCCGCGGCTGCGGCAAAACCCCGTCACGCTGTCTGAGGGGGCATGTTCTGAGACAGCTTACGAGGCAAACAGAGGTTGAATGCTTCGTCCTCCTTTTTCCTGAGACTGCTGGTTTCTCTCATCTTCTCTAGAGCTGGACCGAACAGACCTTTAGCGGGGTCGTAGGCAGCATCCATGACTTCCGCTTTCTGTGTGTCACCCAAGCCTGACAGGTTAAGCCACAACGCTCTCTCACCTGACACAGCCAAGCCCATCACGCGGCCGCAGCCCTGAACTGCGCCTCGTGAAGAGCGGAGAATTAGGTCGTTCACCACACAGATCTCGTCCCAAAGTACCGGGTTAGGTACTCCCGTGTCGAGCTGTCGTCCCATTTCCTCTAAAATCTCCGCCTGGTACGCGGACAGCAAAGTCACCGCGTTTAGCGAGCACACTGACTGCGCTGCATATTTATACATCCTCTGATGGATGGACGCCGTCAATCTCTTGATTTTCCCAGGCAGCGCAATTTGAGAGGAGGCAGATATAGAACGCCGATTCGGATGGAGGTGATAAGCCACTGAAGGCTCCACAGCTGGGGGTCCGGCCAACCCCAGCTCCTCCATCCCTTGAATCTCCAGCTTGGAGCACCCTTTTGCGGGAAGCTTGCACTTGAAGGGGCTAGACCCGCACGATGAACAGTTAAGCGAAACCAGCCGAGAACTGGAAGTGCTGAGAGAGCTTAGTGTAGTCCCTCACGGGAAGAAAGCGAGAATGAAGTTAGAAGGGGTCGACCTGAGGGATAAAGGTGGGGCGGAGCCTGATCTCAGGTCGACCTGTCTGTCAAGACAGACGTGGTGTCATAAGAGCTTCCGTAGTTGGTCACGCCCAAAGCAATTCCCATAGTGAAACACCGAGCGAAGTTAGAAAAAGAACTCATTATCACCTTAATGGTTTCATCTGCTTACTAAAGCTATGGACAAAAGGTACAAATAGAGAGGCACAAAAGAAGTTCCAAAGAATGATTGGCACCATGGATCACCTTGAAGGTACAACAACAATTAAGGATAAAATTGGACACTACAGTGACATTACTAAGAGTTTCCCAGAAATTGAAAAAACAAGATGGAAAGGTAACAGGAAGGCTGCCAAGAGACCAACAACAACCTTAAACATGCTGCAGGAATATCTGGCAAGTACTTGTCACTCCTTGAATGTTACAACAATCTCTTGTATTCTTCACAAATTCTGTTATGGGATAGGGTGGCTAAACTAAAACCTTTATTTGGCACATATACATTACAACACAGCAATTTTATTAAAAATTTTTAAAAATTGTAATAAAAATAAAAATTATTAAAAATTATTTTTACAAAATTATTTTCTTCGCATATCCCACCTGGTTTTAAACCCAGAGTTAGAGCGCTATGTCAGCCATATACAGGGCCCATGGGGCACAGAGGGTTAAGGGTCTTGTTCAAGGGCGATACCAACAGATCCTCCAATCAGTAACCCAGAGCCCTAACCAATGAACTACCACTCCCCCAGATGACAAACATCCAATCCTACTTATCGAATCAAAACAAACCCTGTGACCAATGCATTATATTAATGTTTGCATCATATCTTTGATGCAAAAACAAGATTATTACTCACCAAAAACACTATACCTGGCCTTCAAGCCAGGTGGTATGAACAGAATTGCATAGATAGTGAGCATCGCTAAACAGGAACTACAGACAGAAAACAGAAAACCTATTTTATGTAAACTAGAGATACCCAGGAAACAGACATGGACAGAAATAAACAACAAATGTAGCAGGATTTGTAACACAAAATAATGGAGACTAGAGAACAAAGAATGTGCAACACAGTCCAAAGCTTGACTGGAAGAAAATGGCTACTGTAGAGTTTTTATAAAGCTGGAAACAATCATTTGACTTTGAAATGTAGTGAAGGTACAATAAAAGTCTCTCCAAATGGAAATTACAGTGAAGTACAGATATGCAAAAAAACAAATTAAGTATAGCAACGAATTACATTTATTTTGTTACTGTGCACCACTGGTTATATTTGACAGAAACACAAAACTCATTACACGTTTTGAATGGATGGCACACTTGTCTCACACCTCCAAGGTTGGGCGAGGTTTTGGGGTTTTGCTCTAATTCTGAGTGGCTAATTTCTGCTAATTTCCAAATTGCCTGCAGTGTGTGAATTTGTGTGATTGGGTCAGCGTTGGGATAAGATCCAGGAATCCCTGTGAGTGTGTAGGATAAGTGATATGAATGATGGATGAAAGAAACTGACCCTTGAAACTAATGTCTAAAATGAGATAAAGTGTTGCATGTTTGTTACTGTATGTAAATACCCCATGCACAGCATAGCTGGTTATTTAAAACTCTGTGATCCTAGAGGGCGCATGATTTCCACCCAGTAGAGGGTGGAAAAAGAATTGCAGGCCAATGGTGACGTGGCAGACGCCTCAGTGTTGGAATGAACAGACATGTCAATACAGCTACAACATGATTGCCATTCTATGCCAGCCAGGCACTTCTGGCATGCCAGCCACATTCCATTCTATCGAAAACCCCATAGAAAGAAATATCTACTTTTGCAAGATGATCTTGTCTCTACATGTTGGATGCTTACTTTGATATTTCTGGAGGACCAGAGCTGTAATTCGAGTATCCGTATTTTAAAAGTGTAAATATTCTCACCCTGGTTTCAGTGTTGTCAGGCTATTTGGTCTCTCCGGAAACTGAAGCACTAAATTTGTCTCCATGCTGACATGGGAGAAGGTCAATGAAGCCCAGGTCACATATAAACACAAAAAAAGGTGAGAAGAAAAGCTCGTTAGTAGTATTTCTGTTCTGCCTAGGAGGGGGCGGAGCTCAGCTTTCGTCAGCGTCCCATCCCGAAATCAGGACTTGAATGGGGAACAAATATAGGCCAAAATTCCATTTCAAACAATTGAATGCCATTCTCTTTTTCTTGCCCTTACTGTAAAACAAATGCCATAATAAGGAATATGGGCTCCAGATGTATAAATGTAATATTATAGTCTCTCAAAATATGCCCAACTTAGAATTCAGTACATGCTAGGAATGAGAGAAGTCCCATATCAAGATGGTGACATGTTTTTAAAATGTTGATGGGAAATTCCATACGATATACTTAGCAACATAAGAATTTACATGATTCATAAATGTATTCATGAACCTGTATGCATAAAATGAAGAAACAGTATAGCTTGAGCATTTTAAACTTGGACTTGCCTGGGTAGTCAAGAAATGCTACACATAGCTTTATAAGCATATGTGGTCCAGTACATATACCTTGCTGCAATGGTGGTACATACAAAATTAGGCTTTTTTATTTCTGTCCTTTAGTGCTTAACTTAACAATGCTAAGGGTTTTTTAATGAGCCTCCTCATATAGTGATGGATAATTGACACTAAAATACAGTCTCTACAAATGAGAGGCCACAGTGACACACTGCATCACTTTAAATATGATGTGTAGATTGCTACTTTCAACTAGTTTAGATAGATGGATGGACAGATGGATGGTTGCTTGATGGCTTGTTGTTGGTTACTGATTCAGCTGGTTGTTGGTTGGATGTTTGGCTAACATTTGTTGTTAAATTGTTTTATGTTTGTTAAATTTATGGATTTTTGGTTTAGATAAACCAAACAGTGTGTCACATTTTTGTTTGCTATTTGTTAAAAAAATGTTTGTGGTGCCTTGGATTTTTACTTACAGCTAGGAGAATGCCAGTGTCGGGTGAGGTGGGCTGGGCACACGGTCATTCCTGTGACTTAACATGACACCACTTGCACTAAGACACAGACAGCTGCAAATGCACATACCTTCCATTCTGTTTGTTGTAGAGGATTATTAACTAATAAAAGGACCCAGTGACTTTAGTGTTGTGGACCATGTACAGTTTTCAGTCTTCTGAAGGCCTCTGAATCCTTCTTAGAAACATTTGTAATTATTGTAACTACACACTTACCTCTGGTTATTGTAAACATAAATAGTAAAATTTTTAAAAGGTGGAGGGTCTTATAGTATACCAGCATAACAGAACCCATTGATATGGAAATTGACATGCACATCTTTATAGCATTAATGTATTTGGCAAAAAAATATATATATTGCTACATTCTTGCTGCCCTTATGTGATTATAAATCCAAATATCATTTATTCAATTCGAAAGGAAAAACTTACAATTAAACTATTATTATTATTCATTCATGTTATTTACTAAATTATTTAACAACAATTAAACCAATAGTTACACAAGTCTGTTAGATCATTTTCCCTTCAGTGTGATAATTTATGATTTTCTGAAAGTGTATTGGCTTATACATTTATAATTATATTATCTATAAATGTATCTTATTAATCAGCTATGAAATTGCCCATAAATGCTAGATAACGACTCTAAAGGCAGTATAGTCAGATGCTAAAAGGTAGGTCTAGGAAATCATAATGCAGTAAATGGCCAAACAGTTATTAGTGGTGCAGTGCTGACAGACCAGAATGCAAAGTGGCAAATTATTGTTAGGGAAGTTTTGGAATGCTTATTCACAGGTTGCATCACCCTGCCTGCAGTCATTCTTCATATGAACCAATATGAACTCACGGCAGAGAAAGAGGGAGAATTTCCCTCTTTTTTCGTGTCCCTCAGCACGACAGCCTCCGTCTGGCTCGGTCTCCATAGCAACAGAGGCAGAGAATCATGGGTAATGCTGACAGAAATGCCAAAGGTACTGTTTTTTCCCCATTTTTATCAGAGAATAACACTGAAAATATATGGATAGGGTTAGTTTTAGTGTTATACTGTAGCAAATGTGTGTCTCTATTTAACGCAGTCTCCTTAATTAACCAGGAGAATATATTTACTGTACATATTGACTGGAAGGAACCACTGACGAGGGTTTATAATAGCGAGTAGTTTACCAAATATAAAGCAATAAAAACATGGATAGAATCTCCTATTTAAATGCTGACTAATAGTGCTTGAAGATAAAAAAAAAAAAAAAATCAATAACAAACAAGAAAAAAAAAAAATACAACATTTGTGGTATCCTGTAGCAGAAAGAAAACACCAAAAATACTTAAATAATATAATATATATATATATATATATATATATATATATATATATATATATATATATATATATATATATATAATATATATATATATATATATATATATATATATATATATATATATATATATATATATATATATATATATATATATATAAAACATTATACTTATGGACATTATAGACTTATGGTTTCGAATAGCAATGTTGGTGTTAAATAAATGATAGCCATTAAATTGGATTTTATTTTTATTTAAAAGTGAAAAAAGACTAAATATTATTTGACCATTTTTAAGTCTAGTTGATCAAATAACAGGAAACTGAACAATATTGTACACAAAAATAATTGTGAACTGTTGCAAGGTAGAGCTAAGAAGCCTTATCCATCCGATTAACCACTGGAGACCCACATTTTCTTCTTCTTCCTATTTTCCTTCTTCCTGGTGGCTCCATCCTCAGCATTCTCCTACCAATATACCCCATGTCTCTCCTCTGCACATGTCCAAACCATCTCAATCTCTTCTCCCTCACCTTGTCTCCAAATCGACCTACATTTGCTGTCCCTCTAATACAATTAATTTCTAATCCTGTCCATCCTCGTCACTCCCAACAAAAATCTCAACATCTTCAGCTCTGCTACCTCCAGCTCCACCTCCTGTCTTTTACTCAATGCCACTGTCTCTAAACCATACAACATTGCAGGTCTCACCACAATCCTATAAACTTTCCATTTCACTCTTGCAGATACCCTACTATCACAAATCTTCTCCACCCACTCCACCCTGCCTGCACTCTTTTCTTTACTTCCCTAACACACTCTCCATTACTTTGCACTGTCGACCCCAGGTACCTGAACTCCTCCACCTTCTCCACCTCTTCTCCCTGCAAACACACCACTCCACTGCCTTCCCTCTCATTTACGCACATGTACTCTGTCTTACTCCTCCTGTCTTTCATTCCCCTTCTCTCCAGTGCGTACCTCCACCTCTCCAGGCTCTTCTCAACCTGCTCTCTACTCTCACCACAAATCACAATATCATCCGCAAACATCATAGTCCAGGGAGACTCCTGTCTGACCTCGTCCATCAACCTGTCCATCACCACTGCAAAGAGGAAAGGGCCCAGGGCCGATCCTTGATGCAGTCCAACCTCCACCTTGAACCAGTCTGTCGTTCCTACTGCACACTTCACTGCTGTCACACTGTCCTCATACATGTCCTGCAACACCCTCACATACTTCTCTGACACACCTGACTTCCTCATATAATACTACAACTCCTCTCTTGGCACCCTGTCGTACGCTTTCTCTAAATCCACAAACACACAATGCAACACCTTCTGACCTTCTCTATAATTCTCCATCAACATTCTTAAGGAGAACCAAAGTTTCCTTTAAAAGTGTATAATATAAAGGAAGAATTTGGCAGATTTACAGCATTGGCTCTTATCCAGAGCCACTTACAGTTATCTCTTTTTTTTATTCAGGTGGTGGTGCTTTAAGATTTGAACTTACTACCTTACTACCTAGATTCGTATAAACTTGATTTACAGTATATTTTTACATTTTGTAGCACAGTGACACATTGGGCAGCATTGCTACCTCATAACTCCAGATGTGTCCATGAATTTCTTTCTGGTTCTCAGTTACATTCCACCACCACAAAACATGCCTGTGGATTGGTTCTTCTAAAATGTCCCTTTGTGAATGAGTGTGTAAATTTTGAGTCATGTTCAGGCTCACGCCCAGTGTTCCCAGTATAGACTCAGGATCCTGTGTAACCATGACAAGTATAAAGCAAATGAATGACCAAATATATCAATAAGTGCATTAGAGAATAAAGAGGCAAGAATTACAAGCCAATTCAGGAAAAAGTCTTCTTTCTTGATGAAGAAAACATCCTATAATTGATTCTTTCCTTTCCTTTATGTACTACAGTCAGTGCAACAAGTCAGTTTGTTGTTCATGTAATACATAGTTATGCAAGTAGCTGATGGAGATGAGCTTGAAAAGAAGGACCCAACCAATAAAAAAAAATGGTCGTGAACCAGCAATAGGCTGTCCAAAACCCTTCCAAGCATCTGTTGCAGTCACTACAGACACTTCTCTGGCTGAAGCAATAATGAAGGCCCTTATTTTTTTCCTCTTCTTGGGTCTCGTGAGCCAAGCATGAGAGGAGCGCGCACATTCCGTGGCTAATGCGGCCACGTTCTGGGCATTTCTTTACAACAGGCCAATTTGTCCCCTCCTCCGCATACCAGCTGTCATGCAATGTGCTGCTGCTTGTCACTGAGGAAGAAGTAGAGCACTGTTTTCCAGAGGCACCGAACGTCGACTCGCACCCGAGACCCAATCTAACAGACTGTTATCAGCTGTCCATTTGAGGAGTGAGTCAGGCCTTCATGTTGAAGTGGTGTATGACCTGAAGAGGGTGTGTAAGTGCTATGTAAGTCTATCTTCAAATGACATGGATGACACTGACAGCAATTAGACATATTATGACCTAGAAAAATGAAGTGTAAAAATGTAATCTTGATTAATATGTAAACACAGCAGCTATTACACATGCTCATTATTGAGCCCTTACAGAAATATCTTATTTATAAAATTATTATAAAAAAAGACTTTTTATTGTTAATTCTAAGATCACTTCATTTAATACATTGTTATGCTGAAAGCACAGTGCATTTCATTACACAAATCACTGACCCGTTCACCCTATGTGCCACTAATCACTTGTAATCAGTGGTTTGGTGGACCTAGAGGATGTAATGCAAAGACATTGCACACTTGCTAACAAGCTAGGTACACAGGATCTTTTACCTGCAGAGAATACACCAGATTCCTGAATCAGCATGAAAGATAAATCTGAGGGCTGTCCATCATATGACTTTGTATCTATTTTTCACAGATACACTACAAGAAATACACAAAAAAAATTATATATATATATATATATATATATATATATATATATATATATATATATATATATATATATATATATATATATATATATATATATATATATATATATGTATGGATCTAATATTGGTTGGGGAAAGATGACTAGCGAGGACTTTTGGAGGTATAGTGCAGGAAAAAGAAGAGCTCTATTTTTATACTGTGCACTGCCAGGAATCATGTTAGTTTTGGGTTCTTTTTTGTCTTCTTGACAAATCTTTCGCTCTGAAATGGCAAGTAATTTGATTGCTGATTGCAGTCAGAGAGACTAGGAAACTGGGGTGGAAATCACTTAGTTGACAAACATACAATTATAAAGAATAAACATATACATTGTTTTACCACCACTTTTTCTGCTTTGAGACAATGTCCATTGTTAAATGTTCTACATCAATAAAAATGAATAGAATAGAATAAAATTGAATTTAAATGAATGTACTGTGTGCGGTAAGTTTCAGAAAAAGATTCTGTTTAGGACTTTTTCTCCAAAAAGGGTTCCCCTGAGAACCCTATAGGGAAATGCTCTCTTGAGAAAACCTTCCCCGAGGAGAAAAAAAAACAACAAAGCACTTTATGAAATGTAGCACTCAGGAAAGTACACACAGAATCTGTGAGTAAGGTGAGCAGGTGGACAACCTCTTCAAAATGCTGCAGAAGTACTTTTCGTTTTAAGTGGGGACTTGTAGTATGGTATGAGTCTAATTGTATATGTGTATCCATGTGCATGAGTTAGAACATGTGTATATACAGAACAGTATTCAACAATGTACACACATTTAATTGCTGGATGTGTGCATCATGTGCTTGTTTTCAGTAACACTTGAGTGAAAAAAGGATGTCGTATATAAACATTTGTTGCGTTGAAGGTTTTAATTTTGCTCCTTTTATATTTATGTATATATTTGATAAAAATGGCCAAACAGAAATGTGAGCTGCATTAATCGCTCGTTAATAAAATCAGTGCCAGTAAAATAAATTTGTGGTATTTTGTATTTTTTTTACATACATTTTGACAGCCCTAATATACATATATATATATATATATATATATATATATATATATATATATATATATATATATATATATATATACATATACACACACACACACACACACACACACACACACACACAGTATATGCATTACATTAATTTACTGCAGTAATGGCAGTAGAAGGGCCTATTCGTGTGTGTGTGTGTGTGTGTGTGTGTGTGTGTGTGTGTGTGTGTGTGTGCATGTGCGTGTGCGTGTGTTTGGGTGCGTGCGGCTGCCACCCTGTTTATGCTGACAATGAAGTTAAAGGGAGGCCCTGAGTGAGTGATACAGACACAGTGCTCCCTCCAGCCTGGAGAGCCACAGAGGGCCCTTTGTGCTCCTTCAGCCATCAGTGGCCATCCATCACATTCTAACCTGACACATTTGAACTCAACTGCACAGCCTGTTAATCCTGCCAGGCCTGGAAGCTTGGGTTACAACAACGAGAGGCAAGTGGTGCCCACAGGATGGGTATGAAGGTGTTGCTTAGCCCTTATTTTCTGATGTCAAAACAACCTTTATTTTTCTTTTCTTTTTTCACTAAATAAAATGGTATCATTTTTCAAACAAATGTTTTAATCAAGTTCTGGATTATTTTCTTTTTTCTTTATCCATTGTGCACACACACCTGTCAACCTATGAAATAATTGTGTGTGTACTAGGTATTTTTAGGATACTTTTCCCATCAGTGAAAACAACACGAGGTAGTTTATAATTATTTCACCTTTTTAACATTAATAAGCAGATATTTTACTGTCATCGCAACTACACAAGTGAAATCTTTTTGCAGATGTTGATTTTTTTAAAGTTGGTATTCCTTTCTTCTTTTCCACCCTCCCTCTTTTCCTCTTTCCTTCCTTCTTGCTAAAACAAAGTTGATTATCTTAAAGCATATTATAACAAAAGAGAACAGAATAAGTCTATTTACTATTTACAAAACTATGTCGAAAACATTGGCACAAATATTCAGTATAACTACACAATTGCGAATGTGAATCTGCGTTTGTATAAACAAGAAACTAATAACGAGTAACTGACATTTTGGACACACAATGGATTAAGCCATTTTTGCTAACGCCAAAGCTTTTCAGCTAGCTTTCCACTGAAATTGGATTTCTTGCTTAATTTTTCATCAAATGGGCGTTCACATTTGAAGTCAAAAGTTATATTACTAAAAGTATCATTTGCCCTGTCTAATTAGTGGACTGAAACTGACTGATGTACAATAATTACATAATAAACGTATAATGTGAACTTATTGTAAGTACGTTCTAAACAGGAAGCTTAGGAATTAAACATGAAATCACAAAGCAGTTCCTAAATCAAGAGTAAAACAGTTAGACAAACTCTGATTCAAGACACAGGACAGAAAGCGTACATACAATGACAAAGCTGAATTGTGGGGAAAATCCCCTTCGACATGTATTTTAAATGTGTCACATAGCTGCTGCTGCATCTGTAGCCATAAATAAGTCAGTGTGCTTCATTAAGAGCCAAATAAAAGCTAAATAGAATTAGCATTTGGGCAATGAGTCTCCGCCCACACATATGCACACAAGGGATTTCAATTCATTTCTTTATGTAAAGCACTTTTAACAATGGATATTGTCTCAAAGCAGCTTTATGCAGATAATGTGGTAAGAAAAAATGAATTAGATTGTTTTTTATAAGTGTAAGTTTGTTCCTAATGAGCAAGCCCGTGGTGACAGTGTCGAGGAAAAACTCCTTTTTTCCAGGGAAGAGTTCCAATCTCTGAAAATGCTAACTCTCTAAATGAGGTCAGAGACGTTACAGGGCTGATTCATTGTTTAGTACCAGTGCTAAATACAATTATGTCTAGATATTTGATATTATTGTCTCTCAGGACACATTGTTTAATATAATCCTAAAAAGATTTCCACATTAGACCTTTGTTTATATTACAACGCATTCTATATGACAAAGGTTTTAGGAGACAATTCCTTGTTATCTTTTTTAGGATAATCAAAAGAACAACTAAAAGATCCTCATATAACACATTTTCAAATCCTCAGAAACTTAAGAAGAACCTATTTGGAGATGTCAGCTAATTAAAGTAGTCACTCTGAATTGCCTGTTCAAATCTTCTGTGATTTGTTTAGATTTCTTTGGCACCGAGATCATGTTTCACAGACTTTTCAACAGTGCCCTGCCGCCATTCCTTAAACAAAAATGGACCCCAAAAACATCCCTGAAAGACATAGGGGCGACGGACAGAGATGCAAAGTGTAGATGTGTGGCAATAGCTTAACATGGGGTCAGGTTTCTCAGGGCCCTGGCTATATTTAACTTAGTGATCTAACACCAGGCAGAGGGTTTAAATGCCACCCCTGCAGTTGGTGTGGAGCAGTTGTTGCCCACAGATCTTGTTCGGCACGAGCTTGGGGATACGCACGTGCAGTGCGCACACACACACACACACACACACACATCACACAGGACTTAGTACGTGAAAGAGCAAGTAGGGGAAGAAGAGAGCAAGCCAGTGGAGTGCACACTTTTACAGCCTTAAGTCAGCCTAGATGGAGCTTTTCGAGACCAACCCGTACTTCTTCCCTGAGCAGCGATTTTACGAAGGTGGTGAGAACTTCTTCCCTTCTAGGCTTACAGGGGGATTTGATCAAGGTGGATACCAGGACCGGAACTCAATGGTGGGGCTGTGCGGGGATGGAAGGCTGCTTACTGGCACTGTAGGACTAGAAGACAAGCCATCTCCATCCTCCACACTCTCTCTGTCACTCTCGCCTAATCAGGAGCAAGAGCACTGCCCGGGTCAGTGCCTGCCATGGGCATGCAAGGTGTGTAAGCGCAAGTCTGTAAGCATGGACCGGCGCCGGGCGGCCACGATGCGGGAGAAGCGCAGGCTCAAAAAGGTGAACGAGGCATTCGAGGCTCTCAAGCGCAGCACACTGACTAACCCGAACCAGAGGCTACCCAAAGTGGAGATCCTCAGAAGTGCTATCCAGTACATTGAGAGGCTACAGGCACTTGTCAGTTCGCTCAATCAGCAGGAGCATGAGCAGGCTGGCCTGCATTACAGGGCCTCGGCTGGTCAGAGGGTAAGTTCTATCAGATAGGAAAGTACATTTTGGGCAAAGAAATGGCAGGAGTGTGGTAGCTTAAACACTGTCATGTCAATTAAAGGTCTTGGCTACAGGTTATATTATTGTAGACTATGTACAATGTAAAGGATACCTAATCTGCGTACAATAAAAAAAAAAAATGATTGGTGTTTTACAGGTACATTAAACCCATGATCAGACTTACTTACATTAGATAATTGTACAATTTCGCAGGCATATTTGCTCCGGGCTGAACCTAAAAAACAACTGTTCCCCTTTGAGTTGTGTCAGTTCAAAGTGAGTGGGTCAGTGTTGTGACTGATGGGTGTTTGTTCATTTGTGTGGAACAGGTGTCCTCCTCCAGTGAACAGGGTTCAGGCAGCACATGCTGTAGTAGCCCGGAGTGGAGCACCGCATCAGACCACTGCACCCCTGCTTACGGCTCCACCCATGAAGGTAAAGACTCGTGGATCTAAACGTCACTTAGTTGTTTTGAAGGCAATACATCGACTTTATCGTGTTACTTATATTAATGAGGAAGTTTCACAGGAACAAAGATAATCTCACCTCCTGATTCGATTCCACAGATCTGCTGAACGATGATTCGTCAGAGCAAGCCAATCTGAGATCTCTGACATCAATCGTCAACAGCATCACAGGGACAGACGGAGCGGCGGTCGCTTACTCAGTGGACATCACGAAGTGAAGGTGTGAAGGAGCATTCTAACAATTCATTTCCTGAAAGCCTATAAATACAGCACTACCTGTTACAGCAAAAGCATGAAAACCCAAACAAATCCATGAAAACCCAAACAAATCCATGAAAAGCCCCCGGGTACAATTTCCAGTCAAATTTAGTGGTCCATCGAAAAAATATTTCCAGTTTTGTTGTTGTTTTTTTTAAGAAGATGTTCAAGCTAGCTAGTCTAGACTGATGTGTTGTCCTTTGAAACTTTCCTCAATTATTATTTTTTATTTTTGCATGTGTGTTATGTTATGCCTTCCAAAAACATTAATTTTATGGGGCCAATGTTTTCTGATTGTTTTGACCAATATTTGTCTAATTTAACTAGTTCCATTATGCCATGTAAATACGTTCCAATTTTCTACTGAGTGAATCTGCAAGTTTATTTTATATATTTTTTTGTTTGGAGTAATTTATTTGGACTTTAAAAAAAAAATAATTAAATAAAGATTGTTGTGTATTTGTACCGGTGTTTGGTCATCGAGAATTCTTCATATTTGTTAATAACACACATTCACATACATGCCATGATCCTCATATCAGAAAACATAGTTACATACTTAAATATTTATTTCACATATATATTGTACATATATATGCATATAGATTTACAGTCAAAGAAAGAAAAAAAAGGACCTACAGAACATAATCTCTTTCTGAAAAAAAAACCAAGTCAAGAAGAATTTTCACTTTAATAGACTTCACCCACATGTCTCATGTGGAATCTCATATAACTACTGTATACATATTTCTGTACACAAAAAGACTATTTACAGACACTGAAACCTACGCACATGCAGACAGATTGAAATATGAAAAAGAGAAAGATAGAAAGAGAATTAGAGATGGATAGAGTGATATAAATAGAGAGCAAGAGGCAAAAAAGATTGGTTAGATAGTATCGAGAGAAATAGATAGTAAGGAGTGATAGAGAACTGGAAGGGGGTTGAGAAGAGAATACATAGGAGAGAAAGACAGAAAGAGGGTAAAGAGTAATAGAGAAGCAGAAAAGAGTGAGCGGAAGAGAGAGATTGAGAGAGAGAGATTAAGAAAGAAAAAGAGAGAGAGAGAGACAGAGAAAGAGAGAGAGAGAGAGAGAGAGAGAGAGAGAGAGAGAGAGAGAAAGAGAGAGAGAGAGAGCAAGCACTGCACCTGTCTCACATTTCACATTACTGTCATGAACTAGAGGAATGGCAGGGTGATAAATGCTACCAACAATCACAAGAGGACACAGTGCAAAAGCAGATGGCTTCAGTTACTGTCAGTTCAAAACTTTACACACGTCAATTATTTGCTGGATTATAAACATGTCATCATCTAGACGACAAGGACACTGGGGATTGGTCCAGGTCAAGATTTAACAATTCAAAATGTCAAATAAGTTACTGAGAGTGTATGAGCTGGTCAAACGACAGACAGACAAAGAGAGAAGGGGAGGGAGGGGGGGGGGGGGCAAAAAAGATAAAAAAATACATTTGGCCTTGAATCTGAGATGATTCAGCAATTCTGTGAATTGTATTTGATCAGGCACGCTTGGCAGATACAGAGATTTTCCCCCCAAAATAATAATAATAAAAAGAAGAGCAGCACACCACAGGGTTTCAAGTTTAAGTGTTCAGCTGATGGACTCCTCAGCTGTGTATAGAGAGACAGAGACGATGAGAGAGAATAAGAACGGGGGAGACATAAAGAGAGAGACCGAGAACGATAGAAGAACGATTGTCAGGTTTGTGGCATGCATGCCCCAACATGTCCCTCTCCTGCCAATAGTGTTCCAAACAGGGAAATCGATATTCTAGCTTTTCATACACACATCTTGATATATTTATATATACTCGCTATCAAGTGGGAATTTGGATTGGGTGACGTCTCTGTATGCTAGTTTTCGAAGTAAACAGGCAAAAATGGCTTGATTCATTACTTGGCATAAAATATCACACTAAAATACATATACATACAGTATACTTACAGACATATACAGAAATTAGCAAAAATAGCTGCCTCAGTGGCACATGTCTTGAAATAGAATCACTGTTTTTTTTTTTGTTTCTAAAAATAAATAAGATTAATAAATAAGATTTGACAAAACGAACAAAAAACACTAATAGGATGTTATGCACTCGTAATGTTTTAACAGATTGATTAATTGGTTCACGCAAATAGAAAAAAAAAAGATTTTGCTCCTCAAATCAGTTAAGACTCTTGAACTTGGAAGGTTCTGTGTGACAGTTATGTATATTGAAGCGCTCTATTTTTTGTGACCTACGAATGCAATGATGCTGTTTTTTTATTTTATTTTTGCTTGTCAGCTAAGCGTGCATTGATATCACTACTGGTACTGGGAATTTGTCTAATACAATACTTATTTGAAGAATAAAAAATAATGTATGGTGCTTTACATGTTACATTGGCTTTCTGAAGCACAGTGAATTTCTTTGTTCGCATATACCAGTGATGTTAGGAAGCTGCGGTCAGAGCTGGGGCCAGACATGATACAGCACCCCTTGAGTACTACGGGTTAAGGGCCTTGCTCAGGGGCCCCAAGAGTGGCAGCTTGGCCATACCGGGGCTTCAACCCCCAAACTTTGGATAAGTAACCTTAAGCCTTTATTCTTACTTGTGAAATACGAATACAAATACTCAATGCCATGTTACATGTGACATGACATGTACATAATGTTATGCTAATAGCCAGAAGACCTGGAAAGACTGAACTGTACTCTGTGGAAATTTCAAGTAGTAGAAATACACCTCTTGAAAATGAATGCTGTACATTTACTGCATTTGGCAGTTGTCCTTATCCAGAGCAACTTACAACCAAACTGTTGAGTCTTGCTCAAGGGCTCAGCAGCGGCAGTTCGGTGGTTATGGGATTTAAACTTTTGACCTTCCGATTCAGGGTCCAATGCCCTAACTACTGAGCTACCACCTCCTACATGCTTTAAGATACTTTAGGAGAGGACAAAAAGCGTCTGGAGATTAAAAAAGGAAAAAGATCGTTGTTTACTCCACTAAGCTAAAATATACAAACCAAGCAGAGTAGGTTGAAGTGCATTTATTCATGAACCTGTGCCCTCGCCATGGCCACTATACAGTATAAACTGAGTTAAACAAAGTTAAATAATATACTCTATATTATCCATGCTTTCATCATTTTTTAAATATTGTTTTTCTTTAGAATGAACATTTATGGCATTTTGGCCAAAAATCTTTATACAGAGCAATTGCAATTATCTCATTCATACAACTGAGCAGTTAAGGGCTCTGCGCAAGTGCCCAGCAGTAGCAGGTTAGTGGTAATGAGATTTGAATTCACAGCCTTCTGATCAGAAGTCCAACATCTTAATCACTGAGTTGTTCTTCTTGAAATTGGTTTTGCGTACTCAGCCTGGTACAGACGCATGCCTGCTAATTTTGGTGTGAAATATTATTCATACGTATGCTAATAAAATTTAAAGCAAAGTCAGACAGAACCTTCTAATCACAAGGTCTTAAACTGAGGTGTCAAGTATGTACCAAGTATATGAAGACATGGATGGCTATTGCTTTCAGTGCTGCCCTGCTAGCATAAAACATCAAGCTAGGCACATCACTGTCTAATATGAAGGGTTGCATTATCTTAACATCTTGGAAGTGTTTCTTTCTGTCTTTTTTTTTTTTTTGGAATGAACTGACATGTAGATGTGCACTGTTCGTGTGATCGCAAACAATCTTCCTCACCACGGATGCTACTCATATATAAAGCCCTTTTCACTAACCTGGGATCAGCAGCCCCCACCCCTTTTTATGGAGATCCCAGTAGTCTTGATTGTTTTATAACCCAAACTGGTCCCAGATAAGCAAAAATGAGCAGCGTAGTCCAAAACTGACACTGTCCAATACAGTAGCTACAAGTTGAACACTGGTCAAAAGAGTTTCAAACAAACAGAAACAGTCACAACTGAGACACATTGTCAGTATTCATATCATATTGATATAATCTTTTCCATATACAATTCCAATATATATATATATATATATATATATATATATATATATATATATATATATATATGTTATTTATTTGCATTTTTTTCAATATATGTATTTATAAAAAAACAATTACAATCAATTTTATATACAGACACACTGATTAATACCTTGCATAACCAGAGAGAGGGGGAAGCCTAATAAGTTGCCATCAACACAACCTGGGGGGAATAGACTAAAAGTGACAGACTAGGGTCAAGTACACCAGCTGAAAATGACCATCACAATGACTAAATAACTTGTGGCTACTAGAAAGTGACTCACACGACGATATATCTCCTCTAAAGAGCAGCTACGCAAAAGATGCGTTCGAAAGTTCAAATTTCAGCTTTTTATTACATTTTTTTAGTTCTGTATCATATCATCCCCCACCTACCCCCTTCCCATTTTTTCCCATTGCACATGTCCATGAAAAGCACTGGTTGTTCATTTGGCTGGAGGACGTCTCCTCCCGAATTTGGCATATCACTCTCGAAAGGCCGCGAGCGTGTGTCCATACAGGTAGTGAGAATGCACTGGTATGACAAAACAGAAATACAGGTATCAGTAAACAGAATTTAGACTGCAAAAATATTAGCATGAAAACAGGTTAGCATGAGTTCCTTTGAAAAGAGTGCTAGGGTCAGTCGTGTACAGCATGTTTAATTTTCAATGGAAGTGTTTTTCATTGGGGTTCTTTTAAAAAAATGTAGCTTTCACACTGAATGAAATGTTTTATGTTGGATTTTCTGAATCACACTGCGTGAAAGGAAAACGACAACAAAGAAAACCTTGAGTATGGTATACACATTGCGCATTGTCTTTACTTTTTATTTCATTCAGGGATGGACAAATTAACAATTCTTTAGCTCGGCAATGACTAGGCAAGTAAAATTGATAATATAGCAGGCAAGTTAGCTAGTTAAGTGCATCAAAGCAGACCTTTGGAAAGGAACCTACTAAATACGAATTCTCAAGAAGTGGTAGACTATGTAGTCATCATCTTTGTCCTCCCCAGCTATGTTTTGGATGTAGATTTGTTTTTGTAATCTCAACATAAAACCATTTCAGCTACTGTATAAACTGTGTTGTTCCAGATATTTGAATCTGGCCAGTGTCTAGCATTAGGCTAGTGTGTGTTTTCTCTTCATATGTTTAAGTATTGTGCTATCAGGAGATTGAAATAGCTTAGAGCTCCACTTTATTTTCGCTTGACTTCATCAATGTCTCCACACATCACAACACAAGGAAGGTACATTAGGAAGTAGGGATTTTATTTTTATTTTTCTGTCTCCAACTGTTTCCATCTACCTTTCTATTGATCTATGCTGCATTGACACTGTTTGCCATTATTTTTCTGGAAAAAAACTGAAGTGCTGTCGGACAGGTGTATCGAAAGCAAGAAAATCACTAAAACCAGGATTGGGAACCTGTGATCTAGGTTGTCGAAGGTCAAACCTTTAACTTTCCCTTTCAGAAAAACCTCTAAGGTGTAAACCACTCATTTTTGGGGGTAATCCAAGCATAAGTCATCCCTGACAGGAGCAAACATGAATGTGGTAAAGCTTTCCAGAGCTGCTTACCTGATACAATGAGTGTTGTTAGTAAAGCAGAGTTAGCAAGAGTAAGTCCTGATGGTAGAGGGGTCAAGTCTTTGAGGGGCTTGTGGTCCAGCTATAAATCCACAGTGACAGGAAGAATACAGCATGCAAGGAGAGGGCAAAAAAAAAAAAAAAAAAAAGCAGCCTTATGAATGGATTTAGTGTTAGTACTTTCACTTTGAATCTCAAATAAATAGAAAAAACAGGTGATAAGATTAGCTCAATGCATGCTAGTTCACAATTCTAGAGTGATTAGCCAAGCAATATATCTTAAGCCAGGCAAATTCTCAGGCACATCAGTATATATACTGGTTCATTGTTTGATGTTTTAGGCAGGAATACATGTTATTTGCAATGCTCGCATTTGTGGGATGAATTGTAAGCCAGTGAGAAAGCTGAACTTGTTTACCGCCAGAGCCTTGTTTTTACCTTCAGGCTGCAGATGTTTCTTAGGATTAACAGTCATGGAGGAGGGAATGGACATGGTGGAGAGACGGAAGCCAGCAGGTAATGTCTCAATAGAGCCGGGCATCATGCCCAGGCCTTGGCCATCCCGTGGTCTGAACCTTTTTCTCCATGATGGAGACCTCCGAAAAGATTTATCATCGCTCTGTTGAAAAAGAAATGATGCACATGGATACACACTACAGCACATGACAGTGATCGAGATCTACCTCATTTCAGATGCAGACTAGCCAGTTTAATCACAGGCTAGTGAACTTAGATATAATGCTCATACCTCCTCCTGACGTCTGTCAGTCCCCAATGCCAAGAGATTGTTAAATTCTCGTTCTAGAAGCTGCCTGGCCTGAGATCAGGTACAGATACAAATGATTAGAAATACAATATAGAATGCTTAAACCATATTAAACTATGCATTCATATTAGTCAATGTTAGTTTTGCAGAGTATCATAAAAGGCTAAGTGAATATTTTGGCATTTTTTAATATAATATCTATCAAGTGCTTATGCAGATAATACTTTATAGATACAGAGCTGTAGCAAGGATCTTACATTTCTCAGTCAGTACAACTGATTCTATAAAACGCAGATAGAAAAACAACTGTCACGCAAAGATGACTCAGGCAGATGCAAATTCAGTTAGGCAGCTTTAATGAGTTTAGACAAATCCAAAATGTGTATTTGAAAGCAGTATATACAAGACAAAAACAGGATGAAAGTATATGAGGCAAAAAAAAAGTAATTCAATGAATGGTCTTTTTTAACAGATGTACTGTATGTGTAACTGGAAACAGAGGGTTGGTTAGTTGGTTTTTCGGTTTGAGGGCACTAAGGGTACAAGAGTACCAAGAGACAAGGATACCACACAACTTTAAACAACACAATTAATCATAATGGAGTTTAGAAAGAAGTCAATAGTTCCTTAGTTGCAGCATAATCAGAAAGTTACTTATTTCTCCCTGATTCTACAAGAATATGCAAATATCTCTTTAATAAAAATTATAAAATACCAGTTTAATTTAAATGAATATTCTGATAGGATAAGCTTACACCCAGGTGTAATATTCTATTTGTAAAATTCTAAACAATATGCAACTCAATACAAGTAAATGGATTTAAAAACTATTTCTGCCCATACACTAGAGATGCAATAGAGATATTATCATGTTCTCTGAAACCCGAGATTACTAATCATGCAAAAGTTCCATGGAAAAGCCAAGAAAAGCTTTTGCCATTAATTCAAAAAGGGCAGCGAGCTTTGACGTCTTAGCAAGAGAAAATATCTTAAACATTATATATAAGTTAAAATAGATATCCATGTGAGAGCTTGTGCAGACCACCTATACATGCTTTTATTCAGATGCTTGTTGTCAATACGAGAAACCACTCATGTCTATGATAATATTCGGCTAATACAAGCGGCGAGATCCTTGTCACCTGTGTGTTCTGCATGGGAATTTGCAGGATGAGGGCCAGGCTGCTGAAATCGAACGTCTCATCCAAGGCGATGAGGGCACCATGTACGCCACTTTCCGGAAGGTTATTGCTGAACTCCTTTAGCCCGATGGTCTGCACCCAGTTCATCACGTGCTCATTTGTCCACACCAGAGCATCTGTAGAGGGCCAGATTAAATACTTTGGTAAATCTGTATGTCTATTTTTGTTAGGGTCTTTAGTTCTTACAAACAACAATATAAGTGTCTCCCTAGAGAGACAGAAAGGCATTTTACTACACCTGGTGGTCTGTAAAGTTCCAACCTTTGCTAAAAAGCTGAATGAACTCATCGACATGATTTTATATTGTGCAGTGATTAGTGTGGTACATGATAACTTTATAGCACAGTGCCTGGTCAGGAATAAACAGAATGAACCCGTAGTATCGTTGTGCAATTACGCCAACAGATGCATATTCCCGGTGATCTTTCTACACAGCTGGCCAGTCAACTTTAAAGGACAGCACACGTGTGTGCCTGAGTACATTTACCAAATCTGCACGCGTGTGAGTGAGCCTTGTGTGTGTTGCTAGCGAGGCACATGAAAGGCTGCAGCAGCTGGATCAAGTTCATGTGTCATGCTCAAGTTCAACAAGGCACAGGGCTTTTAAACCGATTTGACGCTGAGTCTCAGCTGTTGGCTTTTCCACATGACACTACCACTAGATGATGCTGTTTGTCAGGAAATTTTATTTCTCGACAAATAGGAAAATGCCTGTTCATAAAACTGCAAAAAAATTAGCAAAAGATGTCATATCTATATCTACATGCTGGAGTCCCTGCTTACACTCACATTATCTTCACACTTGACAATCATAATCTGTGTTATCCCTTTCCATATCCCCATCTGTCTCTTGAGCTACACTTAAGATATCAGTGATCCTATTTCCTACTGCTCTCTACTGTCTGATTCATCTTGATGACCTACTTCTTGTCAGCTTGCTAGCTAAGGATGGTCATTGTGGAAAATATCCATTGTTTAAAAGGGGTACAAAATAAAACTAATAAATAAATGAAGAAGAAAATCTAATTTATTTCAATTTAAATTCACCTTTGAGTTCATGGTGACAATCTTCTCTCCTTCGATCGAGCTCCTTCCTGTCATAGTTGAGCCTCTTTAAGCACATGATGCCGTACTGTAAACTTGCTCTGTTTTAATGAACAAAAAACGAAATTAATAGCTGTAATTTTTTTTTAATTATGTGCTTCAAATCTACAGTATATCCCATGAATACGTTTCAATTCCATAAAAACGTTTTTTTTTTTTTTTTTTTTGTTTATTCCACTAGAGGGGAACATCATAGAACATTCACAACCCATTTTCAGACTGGAATTGCAGCAGAAAGACCTACCTATGGAAGCTGTCCACCATTTTTAAGTGTGTGCGCAAGTCCTTCTTGGTGAGGTGGTCCAGCATGCGAGCATCCACCAGACACTCCATGAAGTAGCTGCGATACTGAGGGAGACCCAAACTAGGCAGCCACTCATTTCCTATCCATTCGTGGTTCATATCTCCATATGCCAGGGTCTGATGTTAAAAAAAATAAACAACAATCTTTTGAAGTTTAAACATTTTGAAATCTGACTAAAAAGGATTTGTAGATTTTTATGTAATTTACATAAAAAAAACCCACATTTGCTTCCTTATATTAAACTTAAATACTAATTGTTGTCAGAATTCTAGAGTACAGTCCAAACACTGGTTTTATTTTTTAGCCACAACCCCACTTACAGTGCAACCACTGTAAAACCTTTTTTTTGTCTGAATACATTTCAAAATTGCCAACAATATTTGCTGAACACACCACAGATTCATGTGGCATGTTGAATTTAATGACTGGAGGCGCTGCATGGCATTCATAGTTAATGATCTGCTGTGGCATCAGTTCGAAAGAGATACACTTCCCTCTCTTACTCTGTCGGTCAGTCTGTCTCACCTGTGCCCAGCTCCCTTCCTCGTTCTCCTGTCAGCCAAACCCCGGAGTGACAGCATGTTAATGCACAGCAGAGAGCGAGTCAGTCCATTTTCAAGCAGAGTTTAATTAGTACAGTCTTGAAAAAGACAGGAATTGTGCCAGAAGCAGACAACAATTTACAAGACAAGCCACATGAACAGATGACACATTTAGCGTTATCCTTAGGGTTTAAAGGACAACGCTATAAAAGCTGATTGCATGCTGTAGATGTGTGTGATGTGACAAAAGGTTTACATTTGTTAAACCAGGGCTGTCAACTAGACAATTTGTTATATTTCTTGAGATTAAATCTGAAATAATATCTCCAGCCATATGTGGCTCTTCCCCAAAAGTATACTTTAAACTGTATTTAAGAGAAATTTTGGATTATTGTCGTTTTTCATAGTGTATAAGACAAAAACTTAATAAAAAAAACTCTATATGGACAAAACTATTGGAACACCTGACTTCTCTAGGCATATGTGTTTCTTCCCAAAACTGATACATTTAACTATCTTAGTGAAATTTTGTATTATTGTGATTTTCTTTGTGTATAGCACAAAAGTACACTACAAAGATAAAACTATTGGGACACCTGACTTCTAGCCATATGTGGTTCTTCATCAAAATGAATGGCAACACAATTGTATACAATGTCTTTGGGTGAAGTAGTATTGAGGTTTCCCTTCACTTTAACTAGGAGACCCAAACCTGTTCCAGTATGACAATGCCCCTGTGCCAGCTTCATGAAGATACGCTTTACATGGGTTGGAGTGGAAGATCTTAAGTGGCCTACTATAGAACTCTGACCTCAACCCAATCAAACACCTTTGGGATGAATTGGAATGCTGACTGCACCTCATGACATAATGTACCGTAATTTCCGGACTATAAAGCGCACCCATATATAAGCACTGAATTTGACAAAGATTTTTATTTTAAACATAAATAAGTCTACATTTGTCTACATTTAAACTAATGAACTTTACACAGGCTTTAACAAAAGACTGTTACACGGTGTAACGGGTGAAATATGTTGAGGCTCTTTAAGAGCAGAGCGGCATTTTGGGAATAGGCTGCCGCCACATTTTTTCGCTATTACTGCATGTGTGCAAGACCAAGGAATATGACCATATTATTTTCTAATGCTCATTTCTAAGTTTCTTTGACTAACCCGTAACGCTGTTGCCAAGAAAAATAAAAAACCACGTGTTTTGGAAACCTGTCTGTGCTTATATGATTTCTGTTGCAACTGGAGTTAGCGAGCCCTCCCTTCACCCAGACTCAACGGCTTGTATTTAAACAGTAGCCTACCAAGAAAGTCATTGTTCACTGTCTTCCTCCTTCCTCTCACAACTATTTCTCTCGGGAGTTTATCTTTTGGCATCGTCGTGCGTTTAAAAAAAAACGTTTTTTTCTCCCGAAGCCTTGCAGCTCAGAACACAGGTGAAGTGCGTTTTTTCGTTTCTGCTCGGAAATTTCATTGGTCTAATGTTATGGGGTTCAGTTTTTTGGCTTGAAGTTTGTGAAACCAGGAAAAACCCAGGAAAAATTCATAAATAAACCGCTTCTTTGTTCAAGCCGCGGGGTTCAAAACGTAGGAAAAAAGTAGCGGCTTATAGTCCGAAAAATATGGTAGGTACCGGAGGTTCTCTGCATCATTACTGTTATTACTATTATTATTATTATTATTATTATTATTATAGATTATTTTTATATTCAAGCCAAATGAAAGTCCTGAAGGTGAAAGCCTGCTTAGATGTATTATAATTTACATGGCAGTAGGAATTAATCTTTTAAGTGGGTGTTCTATAACACTGAATATTCCTTTTAACAAAGGAAATGTTAACACTGAGAAATTTCTGTGGTACAGTATATAATAAAAATCAAACACTTAAGGAAGTGTAATTATTGGAAAATAATCTTAGGTTGATAGTTCAGCACACAGCCCTGTTATTTTATTACTGTACAGCAGCATGCCCAGTCATGTTTTGTTTCTTATTTAATTACATGATGTATTTTTTTACTAACTATATTGAACATCAGCTATCTCACCAAACATCTGAACAAGATCTACAAATTCAACTCAAACTTTGATTCTTATGCACACAGCACTGCTAAAAACAAAACTACACTATGCAAAACACAAACAGCTGGTTTTCAGAAACAGATTAAGCATATTATTATTTTAATTTATTTTACAATAAACCATTTTTAAACTATAGCTGATTCTCCACGTTATTATTAAACTTAACCTTTGTCTGAAAAACCAGTATGAAGGATATGCAAAGGAAGCCTTTTTGCAGGTTTTGGGGTTTTGGGGTGGTGTTAAGCGGGCAGTAGGGAGAAAAGGAAATGTAGCATATGCTTGGCACTGCAGGGGGCAGAGGTGTGACCCAGATGGACTAACTGCTTTGGTGGAGGTTGCCAGGTTCTCCATCTCCTCATGAGTCACCCAGACATTTCCGGAGGACTGCACAGAAAGAAAAGAAAAGAAAAGAAAAGAAAAGAAGAGAGAGAGAGAGAGAGAGAGAGAGAGAGAGAGAGAGAGAGAGAGAGAGAGAGAGAGAGAGAGAGAGAGAGTAAATCAAGAATTAATAAAAAAAAAAAAAAATTTGTGACCTACAGAATGTACCTTTGTCACTTTCAACATCTTTAATTGTTTCCTTTCATTCATCCATTTGGTTATATATTATCTGGCGCCACAGTGTGAGATGGAAATACACACTGTATGAAAAAATAAGTCCCCTGATTGTATTTTCACTCGTTTTTAATATAAATGAAACCAACTGACAAGTAAGAGAAACAATTGCACAGTTTAAAGCAGTGCAATTGTGAATCTTCTTGCATATTAGGAACATTAGCATAATTGAGCAGTTTAATTAGAGACTCGGCAGCGTTTTTTGTGCAGGTCTAAGCCTAACACAAGAGGATAATTAGGATAATGCATTACTGCCTAGCAAAAAGTGTGAGGATTACGTGATTAGATTCACAGATTATTCGGTGACGTGGAAAATCTACCTGCAGTACAACAATGGCCACGGTGAGTACATTTACAAAATAATAAATGTTCAATTAAAAATGTACGGTAGAACTTCACATGATAAAAACCCCCACATACAAACAGATAATGTTCATGTTTGTGCACAAGAGATGCTCTGAATTTCTATGTTCTGATAATCAAGATGGTGGATTATAATATGAAGAATATGCATGGTGGATTAGCTGACGATCCGATACAGTGGGCTTTGAATCACAGGCTAAAAAAAAACAATCACATCTGAGGTCTTGCACATGTAGGATTAGGATCAGTTAGGATTGTATAAATATTTTACCATGCTCATGAAATAAAAAAAACTTATTGCTGATCATGCCTGAGTGTGAGCCAGTTTTGTCCATTTGCTGTTTTCCAAAACCAGAAATAAACACACGTGGGTGGAGCAGCAGGGGTCGGCTGATTTCTATTCTAGAGGTTGATATTTTGCCAGAGCACTGATATATCTAAACCTACTTTGGTCCACATTTTTTGTTAACATTATGGCCCACTCCTAGCTCAGTTATAGGTTATACTTCCACAATTGTTTATTAGTGCTATTTCATATTTTCTGGTTCCTATTCGAATACAACAGAATGCTAGTATTAGCATTGATTGATTAGTGCAGGGGTCTTCAACGTTTTTCAGGTGAAGGACCACTTAGGCGATGGGGCAGATACAAAATGTGTCAAACACAGCCATTGATATTAACACAAACTAATCATATTATGTTAGTTATATATGTTAAGACAATTAAAACTATGTTGTTGACGCATCATTATCTGTATATTTTCATATACTCTTAAATCTTTTAAAAGGATTTATTCGTCATAACAAACATATTTTGCTTTTGAAATCACAATTTATTAAGATGTTCACAGTATTATATTTTTAATTAGAGATTTATACAAATGTATATTTTATCTTTGATGCTTTTACCCATGTTTAGTTATTTTTTTTACCAAAAATTATTTGATTCTACATTAATTATCGGACCCCCTGCAGTACCACTGCGAACCTCCTAGGGGTCGCGGATCCCCGGTTGAAGACCCATGTATAAGTGTAATCAAGTCACAACTGCTGATCTGCATGTAATTAATTAATTAAGAAAATAAGTTGATTTAAAGCTTTTGTCCTTATTGATAGTCAAAAAATGAATATGTTTCTGCCACACTACATTCATCTGATTCTTTAATTTTATTTTTGTGCTATGATCATGTACATGGCCTTAGGTTAACCCGAGATCAGATCAGAAAGTGCAGAACAAAGCCAGCTACAAAATTCAATCTATGAAATGCATATTGCAGTTAAAAAACTGTTATATGGTGAAAATAATCAACCAAAGAGCTGTCAAAAAATGCTCTGCAAAGCCAGAACATGTAAATATAAATAAAGGAAAGTGATGTGAATTGTATTTAGGTCAGAATTATGGTCTTGAACTATAGTACCCATATTTATTCAGATTTATGGTTAATTAGCGATTGTATATAATCTGCACGAGTCATGTGCTCATGTTTAGGTTATGGTTTCTCTTTTTCTTTGTATTGTGTTTTCTTTTGTATTACCCGTTTATGAATCCAACCTTTGCTTTATTACATTTGCATTTTGGGTATTAGATTTTAATAAAAAAATAAAAAAAAATCCATAAACTGAATTTTCTTCTATAGTACATTTTTCTTCTACCATTTTCTTCTATAACACTTAGATCATTTGACCCTTTCACAAAATAAATCATGTTTTCATGAGTTTTAATCTTTTTTTTTACACATGATGTAAATAGATGAAAATGTTGCTGACATAAATGTAACATATGGAATCCTAACTGACAAACAATACATAAAATAGTCCTCTATCCAAGACCCTTCGAATGGTCCCGTATGACTACACACTCGTGTCATAAATTATGACAATAAATTGAAAGAACCTGGGCTAACATTTAAAAAGTCCCCTAATCATGTGGATAAACCACATACCTGGCAACACTGCTTAGACATTTCAAAAGCTGCTTTGGGACAATGTCCATTGTTAAAAGCTCTATACAATTAAAAATTCAATTCAATTCAATTAAACATGGCTAGTGGAGAGAATTGTAGTTGTATAATAACATTTAAACAGACTAAAACAATGTACACAATAAAAATGTTCTCAGTTCAATTGATTTCTCTCTGCGGCTTCTATAGTGAGACTTAAAATCCAATCTTAAGGCAGTTAAAGATGAAGCAAGTGTAGTGTAATACAGTTTCTGTTTAATAATAATCTGTTGGTAATTCAGTGGTTACTAGTTTGAGTAATTAAGGCATCAGTAGGTTATGAGTTTAAACCCCAGCACTGTCAAGCTGCCACTGTTGGGTCTTTGAGCAAAGTGTTTAACTCTCATTTGCTTGGGTGTTAGTTGCTTCAAGTAAAAGAGTCACTTTATATCTGATTGGCATTTAATTATGGAATACACACGTTAGGTACTGAGTATTAAACATATTGATCTCAGTTGTGATACTGTATGAAACACAGAATTGGTTTTTGGAGTTAAGGGTGATTCTCTTACGGTGCGTGAGGTGAGTGGTGCTGAGGGACTGGTGAGTGATACCATCTCCTGGATGGCCAGCCTGAGCTTAAGCCTGTGCAGTGGGTTGCTTATGCCGATCTCCCTCTGGATCTCTGTATCAGACAGCGCAGACATGATGGCACCACTCTTCACATTGGCACGGCAAGCCGCTACATACCACGCTGGCATGCCAACCCACAGCTGGAAAAGAAAGAGATACATCATTGTCAAAGCCACCACCGTCATCTTGTCTTCGTCAAGTGTTTTCATCATTTCTGTCATTCTTACTCAGTATGATCAGTGTAATTATAATCACTATAATGGCTGCATGGTGCGAGTATGTGTGTGCATGAGATCCTCTACCTCAAGCCAAGAGACCACTGTTGGGCCGTCCCACTGGGCAAACGGAAGGCCTTTTCTCCGTGCACCTTCCAAAAGCTCGTGTCTGAAAGACAAGGGAAGAAAATAAAGTTTTTTTGGAAAATATTTTGTTTAGAACTTTAATATGAAAGACCAAATTTTGGATTTGGCTTGACTTCTCTCGGTGTGATATCGAAAGATTTTATTACTAACAATTTCTTTACCTCATCGTTAATAAAAAGCTATTAAAAGCATTTGCACGTACTATATTTATAATGAGGCACACTTTAATTTATGTGGTGATTTTATTTTCTTACTGAAATCCTATTATTCTTTTGTAGATTCAACCTTTTTTTCTGATAGTCCATTAATGACACTGGAATGTGATGATACTTACTTGGGTTGCCAGATCATGTCTTAAAATTTAGAAATCCTAAATGCTAAGCATTGTAATTAAATAACCTTTTTTTTGGTGAATCTAATTTAATTCAGAGTGTGATATGGCTTGTTCTTGATTACAATTGGAGCAGTGGTTGGAAGGGAAATTGGCAATCCTGCAAAATGCCAATGTGGCAACATTCATTTCTACCTCCTCAGACCAGAACCAGAATGATTTCATTAATTTCTCTATTCATTGTTTGAAAGTTTATTAACAGTGTGTAGTATTCCTGAGCACTAAAGTTTGCCATAGCGCTTATGTTTCTTTTTTTGGCATCACTGTGGCATTGCATGGGAATATGCTGGGCTGTTTGGGCTCCCTGTTTCACCAAATTCTTGCATTTGGTTTAATTTAAGCACTTGTTGTGAAGGCATAACTAACTAATGTTGAGGCAATCTGGCTAACTTTGGTGTAAGCATTTGTTGTTAGTACACACTAAATCACAATCATATAAACATGAACGGAAACCGAGATGGGTTTGATGTTGACAGACATGAAATAGAAAAGAATAGCTACTTCTTCTTCATCCTGCGGTCTCTCTCAGCCTGCTTGCCCAGGGTCATTGTATCTCCAATGTTCATCTCAAAATCTGCAATTCAGTGACAAAGCTACAGAGTTCAAAATCTAACATAGTTAGAGACAATGTTATACATTCCCCAAGATTTATCAGCCAAACTGTTGCAGAGAGACTGCTAACCTGGAATAACAGGAGGGGTCATTTGGCCATCTTTGCTCATTGGTTGGGGCTTATCCTTCTTGCCAAACAAGCGACCAAAGGAGGACTTGATTCCCTTCTTTTTGTTGCCGCTGAAGAGAAAAAAAGAATAAAAATGACGTATTTCACTAGCTGAGGGACATCTTTCAGAGGTGCTTTCTAGGTTTATCCTTAGGCAATATGTCTTAGAGCTACTCTCTGATGACTCTGAGGGGGGAAAAAAAGCAAGGACACAAGAATCACTGCCAAATATATTTGCGAGTATATGAATAAAACATCATTCCAGCAAGGAATGAAAAACAAAGTAGATTTCGTTGTAGGAAAATAACCAATCGCTGAGTGCTTAAATATTTTCAACAACTTATAAGTCTCATTATTCTTATACTTAGGAAAACATGGACGCAATTATTAAAAAATTAGTATCTTAAAGATTTTTTTTTAATTATTGTGTTGTTAAGACACGTATGTAAATCTTTGCAGAAGAATAAATGATCTAAATGAAGCTTAAAAGTAGTGTATTATTGGCAGCATGGTATACTTAGATATTTATCACTTTTAAAAGGCTTAAGAAGTCACTAAAACTACATGTGTTGCATAGTCTAAAGCAGAAATATAGTTAGCACTAATTAGGAGCTAAAAAGCACTAGACAAGTTTTGAATAAATCAATATGTGGCATATGTTCTTCCAATGGTTTAAAACTAATTGGCCGGTGTTCAGTATATTGTCCAAAACGAAGCTGAAAAAAACAAAAAAAAAAAAACATTTGTCAGATGAAAAATATCAATATAGATCATTAAATGAAGGTGAATTAGACTTGCAAATAAATGCATTGAATCAGATCTTAATAAAATAATAAAATATGTATTACCTAAAGATTTCAGAAATCACTTCATGCAACCTGGAAACTAAATGTATAGCACATTGCCAATGATGTTCTAACTTTCTCTTTTCCTCCTTCCTGGTGGCTCCATCCTCAGCATTCTTCTACCAATATAACTCATGTCCCTCCTCTGTACATGTCCAAACCATCTCAATCTCATCTCCCTCACCTTGTCACCAAAACATCCTACATGCGCTGTCTCTCTAATAAACTCATTTCTAATCCTGTCCATCCTCGTCACTTCCAATGAAAACCTTGACATCTTCAGCTCTGCTACCTCCAGCTCCACCTCCTGTCTTTTACTCAATGCCACTGTCTCTAAACCATACAACATCGCAGGTCTCACCACAGTCCTATAAACTTTCCCTTTCATTCTTGCAGATACCCTACTATCACAAATCACTCCTGCCACTCTTCTCCACCCACTCCACCCAGCCTGCACTCTTTTCTTTACTTCTCTAACACACTCTCCATTACTTTGCACTGTCGACCCCAGATACCTGAACTCCTCCACCTTCTCCACCTCTTCTTCCTGCAACCGCATCACTCCACTGCCCTCCCTCTCATTCACACACATGTACTCTGTCTTACTCCTACTGACTTTCATTTCACTTCTCTCCAGCGCATATCTCCACCTCTCCAGGCTCTTCTCAACCTGCTCACTACTCTCACCACAAATCACAATATCATCCGCAAACATCATAGTCCAGGGAGACTCCTGTCTGTCTATCAACCTGTCCATCACCACTGCAAACAGGAAAGGGCTCAGAGCCGATCCTTGATGCAGTCCAACCTTCACCCTAAACCAGTCTGTCGTTCCTACTGCACACTTCACTGCTGTCATACTGTCCTCATACATTTCCTGCACCACCCTCACATACTTCTCTGACACACCTGACTTCCTCATACAATATATTGAAACAAAAAAACAAGATCTTAATTAACCCAGAATTTAATAAACTGACAAGTCTTTGTAAATGAAGCTGTTACAATAGAAACAATAAAATATTAAAACAAACACAATAATACAACCCAGTACTGTCAGAGCTATGTTATAATATTTAATTACTAGCTCTTTTTCTCTAACAAGATTCAAACATTCAACAGCTCTGTGTATAATAATCATTAATGGCTTGTCGTCCAGCTGTATTGCCTGTTATAAGGCAATAACAGATGCAAATAAATACAACATGTTGCGATTACACACTGAATGAGCATTAATTAACATTACTGCAGGCAGGAGCTGACAGAGAGTCCAAACATTTCCTCATTTTTGTAGCACTGCATTCCTAATAGCTTTTGTTGCTGATAAATAATTAATAAATAGGAATAAATAAATACAAAAACCTTTAGTATTTAATAGATGTTGGATTGTAAAGTTGGGGTATTTATACATAGGTTTCCATCACATGCAACATAAAAAAAGAAAAGGAAAAAAAAAACGTACTGAAAGTCTTCTCGTTCTAGAACCCTATTTGCTTCAAGTCTGTTTAAAAAAGAAATGCTGTTTCATAAAAAACATTTATTCATAAACAAGATCATTAATGGAAATGAACTGAAATAATGATTGTATTCCGGCACCTATAAAATATCCACTATATTATTACATTGTTTTATAATGTCATAAGGACATAAAGAGAACAATCATATAAAAACAGAATCTTAATGATGATAAACTTATGAGGTATTATGGATCATTTATTATTGTTTGGCAAAAGTTGCGATTTCTCCGGTCTTATCACTTTAACACATTTAAGCCCCCTGTTGCCAGACTATTTGCTATTCATGCACTTATGTATTACTTCAATCAGATTTGATGTCCATTGAAATGAAATGTTTGAATTTACTTCCAATCCTTAAATATTTATAGAGCACCACATCCTACTGAGACACTCTTTCAGGGGCGATTAGGGGATAACTTCATTAACACTGCACTGGGAGAGAGGAGTGTGGGTGAGAGAGAGAGAGAGAGAGAGAGAGGGAGGGGGGGGGGAAGAGCAATGAAAGTCAGGGACAAAGAAAGGAGATGTCTTTGTTTTTGCTATTGCATCAGAACATTAATAATAATCGCATGCCATTAGATAGGAAGCATGTGGAAAGAGGGGAAGAGGGGAATGTTATGGGTGGCTGCAGTTTAAATACTGTGGTATATGTGTGAGAGTTACACATAATTACCCCCGGGGGCAGTTTTAAGATTGAGGGTGATTTGCATTCATTCGCCTCTAAAACGTCTATTTGGCAACACTAAGGCGGTAATTGCATTGTGTTTTATAGCAGTCTTATTTACAGCAGTTTTAATGACCTTGGACAAGCAACCAAACAATCCATAATAGGTCTTTAAAGGGTCTGGTTAGGAAAGAAAGATTTATTTCAAGCACACCTGTGACCGTCACGTGTAATCTAAAAAAACACTTTCAGTAGAATGACAATGCCAATAGTAAATCACCAGAAATACAGGCATGTGGAATTATTCATTACCTATGTGTAAAACACAGAAATATATATATATATATATATATATATATATATATATATATATATATATATATATATATATATATATATATATGTGTATATATATATATATATATATATATATATATATATATATATTTACAACCTAAATTCTAATATTTGTTCCATGAAATTTTATTAATTTATTCCCAACAGTTTATTTTCTTCATTTTGTAGCGTTTCTCTTGGCTGCACTGTTTCCAGTACGTGTATGTGGATGTTAGATTTTTTTGTCCAATCAGATTTCAGCCTCTATGTGCTGCCATGTCAATCTACTCTGCCCAGGGCCTTCTGCTGGCTTTTTACCATAGTCTTCTAAAAAAAAAGCTCTGTTTCTTTAACTGATCAGATTTCATATTCGCCTCAAAGGGCCAGCTAACTGCCCCAGAATAGCGTCAGCATTTTTCCGTGTTCTGATCGGTTGGTCAGAGGGAAACTGTTACAGCCAAGTTCGACTGGCAAAACACATGTGTAGCTCTGCACACATTAATACATCTGAGTTAGACTTTATTATGCCTACAGAGGAAGAGAAATTGATTTGGTCTTTGACATATTTAAAAATCGATTTTGAAGAAAAGCTAGACATCGTGAGGAGAGGTCGGGCCAACCCCAAAGCTTGTCTCAGCCTGGGAAAGGTTTGTTCCACACTTCCAGACCAGTGAATACAAGCGGTACTACTGGATTACAGCCTCTGAGGAGCGGTGCAAATTATGACAATGCATCTCTGGTTAGGAGGTTGTATTTTATTAAAATGTATATGTTTTTGTCATGTTATTAGACAAATATTGACTCTGAACTGCTTCAGATGATGTAGGTGGCACTATTTTGAATAGTATTGATGGTTTCTATAATTGCGACGTGAGAGTGGTGGATTAATTCGGGTCCCCAGTGAAGTCCCAGGTACCAAATGCACGGCCCACCACTGATATATATATATATATATATATATATATATATATATATATATATATATATATATATATATATGTGTGTGTGTGTGTGTGTGTGTGTGTGTGTGTGTGTGTGTGTGTGTGTGTGTGTGTTGTAACAGCCCATAGCTCTGTTACTGATTTTGCTAGGGTGTAGTTCCACCTCCATCCTCTAGAGGCTCTAAGTTGTAAGCTTTCTCTAATTTGAGCTAGGTAATTTAGTAGAGGAGGAGAGGTTGTTTGGTTTGGAGGAAGTATGGCCATCTTCTTTTATCTCCTCCTACACTTTAGAGGTCAGATTGAGAAACATTTGTGTTTCTAGTTCAATCAATGTAAATGCTTTTCTCTGTTTAGTTTCTTTTTGTATTTCTTTTAATTGTGTTAGTGTTAAGGTGGGCCTCACACTGGTTCTCCAAACACATTCCTATGTTATCTGTTCAGTGTCTATAGGATCTTTATGATGTGAGAATGTAAGGTACATGGAATGTTTTTTCTGGGTTTACACATCTCTGGTTACTATGTCTTCTTACACAAACAGGAACAGTTTTAGGTCAGGTTTGTTTCAGTGTATGTATATATATATATATATATATATATATATATATATATATATATATATATATATATATACTTGTCTGTTATCCACATAGAACTATAGAAGAACATATGTGCCATTCTGTGTGCCTTGTGATTCTTCTCTGTTCAGAAAAGGCAGCACAGGCATCGTAGATCGCATGGAAAACCTCTCCAAGAATTAAGTTTTGTTTGGGCATTATACAAATATAACAAAATGACTTTGCGCATCAATTATAATTTGTTTCATATGTTTGTTGTATGTGTTTGTTAGCATGGCAACACTCAGTTTGTATATTTTATTTTAGAAGGAATCTTTTATATTAGTAGTTTCCACTGTATGGAAACTGTATGGACTGTATCAATAGGATGCTTTACAAAGAGAACTAAACTACACATCCTATTGTAAACACTTTGGAAATGAATACTTAAGAACTGAATTGTTTTGGGAGCACACAGTGGATGATGTTGTTTGGGCCAACCATATAGCATTTGGTGGATTGTGTATCGTCATCATCATAATCATCAGCGATTATTATAATAGACATTCATCAAAGGACATTGTGTTTTTTTCATCAGACAATGACCACATTTGCCATGTTGCCTGCTGTTATACATACATTCATACAAGTTTCTGAACCTGCTGGATTCCTTTGCTGTTAATTGTACATGCCATTTTTCACACTTCATTGATAATGTTATGGACTGCATCTGTTTGTTTATGTGCATATTCCTTAAAGTTTAAATATATAATCTAAGGTACGCATATTAAGAGTGCTTGGAAGGCCCTGCAATTATTAAATCTGGTAGCACCTTGTTCTTGAAGAGAGAGGAGGGACGGTTACATAGTCCCCATACGGGTCACCACTACATGGCAACATTTGGTCATTGTCCAATTAAAAACACAAAATGTCTTTTGATGAATGTCTATTATTATAGGAGATAAAAGAAGGCCATGCTTCCTCCGAACCTAACAACCTCTCCTCTACTAGATTACCTTCTAATTTCTTAAATTAGAGAAAATTTACATTTGAGAGCCCCTAGAGGATGTAGGTGGAACTACGCCTTCGCAAAATCATAGTAACAGAGCTATGGGCTGTAGCTGTGTGTGTGTGTGTGTGTGTGTGTGTGTGTGTGTGTGTGTGTGTGTGTGTGTGTGTGTGCGCGCGCGCATGTGCACATACCCTCGTCCATCTTCAAGGCTTCCAGTCAGCTGAGCGAAGTTTATTTGATCAAGTTTAAGACTACGAGGGGAGGAAGGGGGCGACATCTCACACTTTATAGTGGCCTTATCCTCACGAGCTTCCACTGGAGACTAGAGCAAAGAAATGGATAGTCACATATACACCAATAAACACAAAACATGAAAGTCCTTGGTATCTACACATGCTCTTCATGCAAGTCATGCTCTGTTATATGCTCACATACATCCAAAAAACCACCTAATAATATGACATAAATGCAAGAACATGTTTTTTGTCGTATCTGAAAGGGACTTACAGTGACTTTCCTGCGGTGCTTTCGTAAATCACTAGGCTGATAGCGTTAGAAAAGAGACACAAACATGCAGACAGACAGGTTAAGCTGATTAAACACACAGTCAGATAAAGGGAAATAAATTGGATGCTGATGTCCTGCTGAGGTCCTGTCACACCTCCTGGCCAAAGCCAAAATTTTATTGAAGAATTAATAAAGACAATATTCTTATTGATTATCATTTCGAAAAAAATTAAAAAAAATAAAAAAAAAATAAAAAGTGTTGGGCCATTTGGGAACGCAAATGTCAACTACTTTAGTAAAACATGAAAAAATAAGACAATGATTTGGAAGGCTGAATAAAGGAAAATTACCTTTCTTTTTTTTTTTTTTTTTTTACTAATTCTTCAGTTTCTTTAATAAATGCATCAATATACATTTTATATAATATAAAAAAAATGTAGGATAAATTGGTGTTGCATTGTCAGCTTTTTTATACATTAAAACAAATAAATGCTAATGTAAAGAAATATTTGTTTACATAAATATTATTTATATTGCTAATAATTTACATGAATGCTAAATACGTTATATTCAAAAATTCTACCGAAAATACAAGCCTTTTACTGTGTGCATAACGAACGCTCACGTGTAGGCTGTGATTTCTCATTTCTCACCAGGGTCATGACACCGAGCTCATGTGCAGTGGACCGAGATGCCATCTTTGGAGTTGAGCGGCCACTGACGGGAGGTGAAGAGCTGGCAAGGGAGAGGGCAGTGACGGAGGTGGGGATGGTGGACCGTGGGCGCAGCGTGACATTTAGTCCATCCATGCTACCGCTGTTCACACGGCTCTCAATCTCATCAGCCCGAAGCTCAGCTGATTCTCGCTCTACCTGGATCATTCTGCGGCAAATACCAGTGAGAAAAGCTTGTATCTTCAGTGGGCCTAGGTTCCATCTACACCAAATATATCCATCTACACCAGGTTTAATAATTTGGACATATGTATTATCTCACACTTGTACAGCAATCTCAACAATTTGTGAAATTCACAAATATCAATAATAATAAGAAAAAATATAGTGCGGTAATTTCAATTCTGTAGACAACACAAAGCTGTTTTTAGAGAAATTTGGATGTAGATGTTTTTTTGGTTGGATGTTGTGTCCAGTGATCAGCCATTAAAGCAATTAGTAAGTGTAAGAATTTTTGCCCAAAAGTTGTTAGAAGAAACTCCCTGGTTTAACAGATGTTCTTGTAGAATCAAACTGAGGAATCATGCCAAATATCTGCACGTGGATCCTAATGGTTTCCAGATTGTTTGATGTCATCAATCTCAATGAATCATTTACTCTATTGTTTTCTGCTAAATTTAACAGATGTCTCAATGCAAATAGCTGAGTTTGCATGAAATCGATTTTCTGGAGAGATAAATGGTTCCTAAGAAAAATTATGTAAAAAAGTTCTCCCACACCACCCCACTGCTGCGCTCCCTTCACTGGTTTCCAGTAGCTGCACGTATCAGATTCAAAACACTGATGCTTGCCTACAAGGCCAAAAATGGACCAGCACCATCTTACCTCAGAGACCTCATCACATCTCGCACTGCCCCACGCTGTCTGAGATCCTCCAGCACTGCTCGACTGGTATCACCTTCTCTCAGAATGAGAGGTAAGTACACTTCAAGGCTCTTCTCTGTTCTGGCACCGAGGTGGTGGAATGAACTTCCTCTAGATGCGGAGACCCTCGCTATCTTTAAGCGACGGTTTAAGACCTACCTCTTCCTCACTTAAATTAGCACTTTCCAAGTTTGCTTTGTAAAAATCAAGAGTTATATTTATCTTAAGTTTGTAATCTAGCATTCCAGTGTAGATTTATTCATTGCTTAGAGACCCAAAGCACTTTTGTACGTCGCTCTGGACAAGGGCGTCTGCTAAATGCCGCAAATGTAAATGTGAGCCCAATATGCCCAACCGGCCAAGTTTGCAGATTCTACTCTTCTTGTATCTACAATAGAAAGAAACTGATTTTTTAACATAGACCACTGCTACTGACAAAATGCAAATTTAAAGGTGTAACATAATGTCAGTAATTTTTTCCTATTAGAGTCAACAATTTGTGTAGAAATCAACCATACAAAAACAATAAAGCCTATTAAATCCCTAAACCATTAAATGTAACCTTCCTGTGACAGACTGGTTGTGTATATTGTGCTTTCTTTTATACTGTTTTTTTTTTTTTGTATATTTAGAGCCATTTGTCACTCTTCATATGAAACACTGTTTTTTAATGAATTTTCACGCAAACTCAGCTGTTTGAATAAGGACATCTGTCAAACGTGGCACAAAACAAAAGAGTAAATGATTAATTGAGATTGATTATACTAAACAGTCTGGAAAAGATTAGGTTCCTCATGCAGACATTTGGCATGATTCATCTGACTCATTATGTCATGTATACCAGATGGATTCTGCAAGAACATCTGTTAAAACTGTTAAACCAGAGACATGTTCCTAACACACGATAAGCAAAAAATCTGTTAACACTTTAATTGCTTTAATGGCCTAACAAGGGACACAACTTACTGGATTGACATCTACATCCACATTTATCTAAAGACAAGCAAATTCAATTAAATATTACTAATAGATATACAGAAGACATTCTGCCACCTGAATGTGGCATTCTGAGAAGTCTGGTCCTGTTGTAGCCAATCAGCCTGTTCTATTTCCTGTTCTATTTATTTCATTCTAATGTGAACACAATGATAACACATTCTGCATGATTTAATACACCTACAATACATATATATGAAGTTTTTATTTTATTTATTTTTTAATATATAAAACCCCAAAATCTCTTTCTTTCGAAGCTTTCCAACTGCTTCTAGTCATACCTGATCTCCTCGTTGATGGCATCCAATTGCTCCTGCAACATTAGGGCAAGCGTCTGAGCATCTGAGTGACCACTGGGAGACAGCATGTCTCCTGAGCTAAAGACGGTGTCACGGTCATCATCATCCAACTCGGAGAGGTCTGTGTCGCTGCCCATCAGGTGTGAACGGCTACTTCGAAGGCTAGAAGGCTGTAATCGGTCCCAGTCCTGCTCAACCACCGGTAAGATCTGAAATAAAATCCAAAATCTTCAATCGGAGAATTGTAAAGTATGGGATTTTTGCATTTTTAGTATCTAGTGCTAATAAGAAACAGTTTTTCACTAAATTCGGAACATAAACATTTCCTAGTAAAGCTATTTAAAATTCAAACTTACAGTAAGTGCAACATCCAGTGAAGCAGTTCAAGATGAGAAAAAAACATTTATGAATATGATAGCATATTATTTCCATAATACATATTCTTAAACTTAATAGTATAAAAGGGCACTACAATAGGTGATTTATGCAAAAGGTCAGCAAGATCATGTGTAGACTTAAAGCCGTAAGCATATATCTTGAAAATGGAAAAGCAATTCAGTGTAAGTGCTGCATATTATTTTTTTACTAGCAATGTTCTGTAGTGTAATAGCATTATTCATGTAGAGCATTAGGCTACAGTTATTTTATAATATTACATCTGAGCGTGAGTCTGTTATGTATTAAAGAAAATGCAATTTGTTGTAGGTAGTGAATAAAATCTCAAAGCAACAAGTTGGAAAATTTGAATCATACATATAAAATTTATTTAATTCATTAGCAACGGGTATAGTCATGGCGGAAGGTACACCCTAATCAGATTTCTAAATAGAGTTTAAATAACAACTCTGTGGCCTTCACCAACTTCTCGTAACACCTAACAAAACACATTGTATATGTATATATATATATATATATATATATATATATATATATATATATATATATATATATATATATATATATATATATATACATACACACACACACACACACACACACACACACACTTTTTTATTAATTAATTTATTTTATTAATTATATATACACACACACACACATTTTTTTTTATTAATTAATTAATTAATATAAGGGCTGTCAATCGAAAATATTTAATTCCGAAGAGCATGAAAACTAGACGATGTTTTAAAGGTCATTGATGTTTTTCAAAGAAACTGTTCATGTTTATTAGACACCAGGTTCACATCACTTCTCTTTCTTTGCACTGAGCAATTTACTTACACAACCCTGTTTACATTTTCAGATGACCGGGAAGTTCGTAAAAATATCCTTGTAAATGTTTGAAAGTAATGATGGTGTTTTAAAAAAACGTAAATCATCAGAGCACCAAATGAAACTTTTGTTTCTACACAGACGGTTTTAAATGCCGGATGTGTGCATCGCGCCGCGTTTTGGCGCTCGAATTAAGACTTGCGGCATCAGTAAAACAAATGTTTAGTGATTAAAAATAATTATGCTGTGGAGTTTTACCTTTTTTATATATCTGAGTAATGAAAGGACATCGTGAATAAATCTTTCATTGAAGGTTTTAGTGGGCACCGCATTAATTGCGCGTTAATAAAATTGTCATCAGAGGTCGCCACAGCGGATTATCCGTCTATATACTACCGTCATCTACATCTGCCTCTTTCAAACCAATTTGGCAGCCCCAATAAATAAATAAATATATATAACTTGACATTATAACAGTATAAGCATTGAGTGAATTACACTGATTTTTCTTCGTCATGGCAACTATTAGTATGTGGGATATATTAGGCAGCAATTGAAAAAAATTTCCCTCAAAGTTGATGTGTTAGAAGCAGGAAAAATTGAAGTGTAACGATTTGAGAGAGTTTGACAAGGACCAAATTGTGATGGCTAAATGACTGGGTCAGAGCATCTCCAAAACTACAGCTCTTGTGAGGTGTTTCCTGTCTGCAGTGGTCAGTATCTATCAAAAGTGGTTCAAGGAAGTGGTGAGACCACCGGCATTTTGTTTAATGATGCCTGATCTGAGGTCATAACTTTATGTCTATACTATACCTATACTATACGTGTATATGTATGTGTGTATATATATATATATATATATATATATATATATATATATATATATATATATATATATATATATATATATATATATATATGTGTATATATAAAATGTGTACTTCAAGTTATTGTTGCTAAAGTTTGTGTGAGAGACTGATGTACTTTGAAAATGTGTACTTTAGCAACAATAAATGGAAGAACACATTTTCAAAGTCTATCAGTCTCTCACTGTTCTATAACACATTGCTTCATTTAATTGAGAGAAGCAATGTTATATCCGTAGACACAGCATCTTTATGGGATTTAGGTGTTGACTTTTCATTGGCCATTAACACGTGGTATTTCATCCTTAGCGATACAATTTGTTGGCTCGCTTGTGTTCAGTGTCCTGTAGCATGACCGAATTTTGATACAGCTTAAGCTGTTGGACAGATGGCCTCATGTTTGCCTTAAAAACATTTTCACATTCTAGCTTCCCATTCTGTGGCCCAAATCATCAACCATGAAACATGCTGTGCACAACAACCAAACATCATGCCAAACATTAAATTCTGCCTTGGGCTCATTAGTTCAAAATATACTCTTGTAGATATTTATGGGTTTGCTCTGTTTGAAAACCTGTCATGCTGCCATTTTTCTTTTACAATAGCCACCTTCGCCTGAAAGCAATACTTGTTCAGACTCTTTTTGATTGTGCTATCATCTTGTTGTTTTTTTGTTTTTTTTGTTTTTTTTTGTTTTTTTTAATCTCTCAAGGCTTCTTAGGTATGACCTTAAACTGAATTAGATGGGACACCCACTCCAGGTATGATTGGCAACTGTTTTCTTTGTAACTCTTTCTTCCTGTAAAATAATGAAGCTAATTTAGTGATGGCCCAATAACAAATTTCAGATTGATAAGCAGCAGCAGTTGCTTCTTTAGGTCATGGCTCAGATGTGGGTTTTTTTTTGTTGTTTTTTGTTTTTCAAAAATTTCAAAAGTTGTTATTTCATAGAAGTATGAACTTATTTCATAGTTATAGTTCTTGCTTCTTTCTGTTGTCACTTAAAAATTATATATTTGTTTATGGTTAAGTTGGTGCAGATCAAACATTTCTTATTCAGGCTATCATATATATAAAAACAAAACAAGACTCAATTCCCTGATTGCATCCGTCAAAAGGACAAAATACACACATTTTGGATGTCTTAATTTAAAAACATTGAGTCATCAATGAAAAAAAAAAAACACCGATTTGACATACTGTTTTCTACTTTGAGTTTGAAAAAAGTGTTCCTATCCTATAGGACTTTTTGTGTGCAACTTTTTGTGTGCAAATGCATCATGTATTGCAAGTACATTGCCAGAAATCATGCAAGTTATCTAAACTATTTAAATTACTTATCCATCATAAATATCCCTCTTCCCAATCAATGTAACCCATATCTCAAACTTTTAGTGATATTCTATCTAAAAAAGAGTTTACAGTACCTTTGCTGGCTCGTCCCTAAGTGCTACCAATCTTCCTTTTTGTGCTCGTCGAATGACTCCTGTAGTGGCAAAATGCTCCCCCTGTCCTTCCACCACAGAAAAACGCAGGTCTGTGGCACTGCCCAAATGAGACCTGGTAACAATATTATAAAAGAAAAAATATACATTAAAAACTACAATGAATTTAAATTAAAATGAGCAAACCTCATTTATTAAGTCATCTATCCGGAACATTACTAAGGATTGTAAACACCACTGTATTTTATTTATTGCTAGTCTGTGATTTTCACAGAGACAGAATAGTAAACTAAAGATTTAAATGAGCACATAGTGTATTATAACTTATCAGCAAGAATGATCACTTACGCTTGGGCGGCCACAAAATTTACTATACTACACTATACACTAAACTGTGTCAAAGCTCAGTAAGATAACCCTAATACATTTGTGTGAGAATGAAAGTAAACCCTTCTTGAATTCTATGGGTTTTTTTGTATCGGGAAATATAAAAAATAAATAATCTGTACCTTGCCAGGTTTTAAAATGAGGTAAACACAGCCACAGATTGACAGACAACAACGCGACATATTACAGCGAGTCATTATTTATTTTGCAAAAATAAACCCAAAATGGAAAACGAATGTGTGAAAAACTAAAGACAACTTTTCAACTTCCATAGGATTTCAGAGGCTAAGTAACAGTCAGCTTCTGCTCATAAAATGGCCTTAATTAGTTAAATAAGATCATCAGCAAGTGTGACCACCTCTATAAAAGCCCAAGTCTTTTTCAGCCACAAAACCTAGGCACCTTTCAGTCACTAAGTTGTACATTTCAATAGTATTATAGGTGTACGGGTAGGATAGGTATTTAAATGTGAGGTCATCTATCTGACAGCAAAAGCTTGGCCGAAATTGGGCCATGCAACAGGACAATGATTTGATTCAAAGTCCAGACCTAAACCTGACTGAAATTCTGTGGCAGGACCTTAAGAGAGCTGTGCCTAAACAAATGCCTGCAAACCCCAATGAACTGAAGCAACATTGTAAAGAACAGTGAGCCAAAATTCCTCTACAACGATGTGAGAGACTGATAGTCATACAGAACACGATTACTTGTGGTTCTACAAGATAGTGATTCATAAGGTGTACTTTTTTCACACAGCTTTTCACACATGAACTCCCCATTTTTGCTTGCTTTTTTTGTAAAAAAAAAAAAAAAGGATAATTACATGTAAAATGTTGTGTAGTGTTCATCTGAGGTTGCATGTATGATTTTTATTATAGCAAAGAAGGTGTGCTTTCTTTTTCACATGACTGTGTATGTGTAAATTACCACTGTGTGTGTAAATTAATGTTATGTATATTATATATATATATATATATATATATATATATATATATATATATATATATTAGTATACATTACCGAGGGTGTGTCCCATCTCCAAAAGCTCCACTCCTTCTCTTTAGATGATCAATCTCTGCGCGAAGCTTCTCAATTTCTCCGATCAGTCTTTCCTAAAAAGCAAGTCGTATCTTTAAACTTCAAATGACTTCCAAATTAAGTAATGGTACAGTAGAATGAAAAATATAGAAATTTTTAAAACAGTGTGTGAAAAGTTGTAACAATCCTAACTTTACCAACCACAATTTCTTATCATTTCTTTGCTTTATTTTTTGTTATTCAACAGTTTTTCCAAGAATTTGTGCTTACATTCCTTAAATCAGTTCATTTGTGTTTGCTATTCACTGTAGCATTCCATTTCCTAGTTCTAAACAGTAGCGTTAGCAACATCCTAAGCGATTGCAAATAAGTATTTTCAGATACATGTTTTTTGGGGTGCAAAATATGAAACCTCGTAATGTAAAGATGAGCAGGAAGAAGGAACCAGTTAGTCATCATACTATAAAGTAAAGGTGGCATCTTTGGGATCAATTTTCACTGAGAGAGCAGAAGTAAACCACACATTTGGCTCCACTGTGTCACTCAATTTAAAGTTCTTTAAGGAACTGTTGTATAAACGCGATATTGTAGCCACAACCATGCACATACACTGAATATCAGCACAATTGTGACTAACCATGCAAACTTCATGCCTATGGGAAATCACAGCCATTCAAAAATTCATTCTAATCACATTCTTGCTTGTGTAATATAACTTCATTTGAGGATCTTTAGCTCTCATTGACTAACTCTAGTTATTATGATGTTATATATATATGTGGCTAATTTAATACTCTGTAGAGTCATTAGAGTAATGTATACATACAGCCATCCAATTCCAGAAACCCTTGTACCCACTAATCTTACCTTAGTGTGGTGGAACTCTTCCAGCTGCTTCTGTGAATTTTCCAGATCCTGAATGAGTGCATTCTAAATAATTAAATGAAAGGAAAAAATTTAAGTGGGATATCATTGTTAAATTTGCTATCAGTATACAGTACATTACAGTATTAAATATGTACTAAGTTGTAGCTTAGTATTGCTGTTTACTTGACATTCATTCCACTTAACATTATTCTCCCTGCAACCAAGGAAAACTGTCATAGAACTAGCTTCATTAATGCCATTTAGTAAAGAAATCTGTTACTACATGTTCTTAGCAACACAAAGTTCTCATGATATAGAAGATATAGTGACAAGCTTAAACAATTATAATTGTTTTTAGCTATAAACTTTTTTTTTTTAAGAAAGAAACTGAGGATGACTAGTACTTGAATTACTTGGATTTAGATTAGATTTAGATTTCTATTTAGACCTAGTACTTGGGACAAATCTCAAAAGTTTCTTCTTTTACCTCAGCCAACCAATGACTGTATGACATATATGTTAAATAAATGAGCACAGCTAAGCCTAAAAAAATTGTTTCAAGTCACATCCAACTATTGTATTTTAGTGTCTAAGTAGGAATAATGCCATTGTCTTTTGTAATGATTTTCTTATGATACACAATATAGTTAATGCTACAGACTGCATTGTTGCTTTTAAAGGTAAACCAGCCCTGGTGCTACCTTTTAGTGAATTGTTTCAATGTGCTTGAATAAGCAAAGACTCACAATATAATGCTACATCCTCAAAACTCCATGAACTCCATTTCATTCGAAAAATGTATATGTTTAATCAAGTTTTAATAATTTGCTAGCATCATTTGCTAGCATCATTTTTTTTTTTAGACTAGCGTCAATTCCAGCAGAAACTTAGATTGCTAAGGTAGCTAGTCAAATTCCAGAAAATAGGAAAAAGTAAACACCTTTATTATTTTACTTTACTTTCTGATTAATTTGTTAGCAAACTAGTGTATGGTGCAGTAGCTATGCATTTGAGGTTTTTGGCCAAAATGAACGAGTTGCTTAACGACAAAATAACTGACGTAGTTCATTAGTAATAAGAGTTTTTTTCCCCACTGAAAAGCATGCCATTTTAGAATACAAAAAATTGAATTTTTTAATAATTCATTGCATTATAATAAAATGTCATGCAGTCACTCATGGGGGTTCGTTCACTCTACATGGACAAGTAGTGGGTCACTTGACACTTTTTCAGTCATGTGCAGGTTTTCCCCAGACTGTTCCAAAAAAAGCTGAAAGCACAAATTGTATAGGATGTTTTTGGATGTCTTAGAATCAAAGTTTCCATTCGCTTGAACTAGGAGGAAAACCTGTGCACCCCAGGCTTCCTTACCCTACATCAGTACATGACTTTACTAAGGATCTTGTGTCCGAATTAAACTAATTTTGCAGAAGCGCAATCTAAACCTGGTGAACATCTTTTTAGAGGACTGGAGGGTCAGGTGTCCACAAATTCTTGTCCATACACTTTCAATTTGGTTGCATAGTTCCGTGTCCCTATACAACTAAACATATTCAACCATAAATTTACGACATGCCGTAAAATGCTTTTAATGGTCAGTGACATCAAATGAAACAAATATAGAAAGGATTAGATTTAAAGAGTAGAATGTGTCCACCTTATCCTCCAAGGCTGCCATTCGTTCTTTTAAGTGGAGCTGCAGGCGTTCGTTAGATTCAGTGAGCAGGCGGTCCACTGTATCCGACAGACGCCTGTTGTGTTCCTCGTTCATTTTCTCCCTTTGACGAGCCTGTTTTTAAATAAGGGAATACAATAAGTCAAGAGACATGATGATCTATAATCCAACCAGTAGATGGCAGGCATTTTCATTCATGCACATAGGTGGGAAAGAAATTGAATAAAAGTGTACTTTCAATTTTGTCATTTTTTGTGCAACTATAAATAAGATATTTAAACCAGTAATCAGAAATGATTTGAGAGTCCTGTTAACAGAATCGTGTAATCCTGTTTTCCTACGACTGTCTTCTTGACCGTCCAGTTGGTAAAATGTGGACTGACAGCATTATTCGTTTTTGGCCATTTCATTCTTCTGAAAGCTTGGTATTTGTACTTTGCCTTTTCCATACACAAAAAAATACACTCTTTTAAAACGAAAGCAAACAAGCACATGAGCACACTCACTCGACTAAGCTCCTGGTTCTTCTCCTCCAACTGTGACTCTAATTGTCGGAGACGCTCTTCAATGTTTCCATGGCGTTCCTCTGCCTGCGAAAATTAATGTCACTTTAAAAAACGAGTAGTATTGATTTTTGTAATGTTGCATAACAAACAATGTACTCGCTATTCCATTAATTAAGAATGCTGGGGAAATGGGAATCATAGCCACAAAACGAACAGCTAGTAACTAAAGCTAGCTAGCATGCAATTCTCTCCTTATTTAGGTAATGTGCAGATGTTTTTACACACAAAAAAAAGCCAGAATGGCAATGAGAAACACTACCTAACAACTACTTAACTAAATTACATTTAGCAACTTCACTTAGCTTAAACTGAAAATTACATTTCTGTGTAATATTAAGTAATAGCAAATGTAGACGATTTTCCACCATATACATTAGACATTAAAACAAAACAAAAAAATATATGAATTAACACAAAATACAAAACTAACTATGACACTACAGTACTTATAGTGTGCAAACAATATGTACTAGCCCTCAAAACAGAATTATAGCAAACAGAATTACGGTTTTGGCTTTAACAATATTGGAGTGACATTTGGCCAAAAAAATCGGGACTCACTAGCCACAATAATATGCCACCTGTGCCATCTTATTCATTTCAGTTAAATCACCTGATGAAGCTGGACTAAGCAGAAAAGCAAATGAAATGTAAAACAATGATGTCAAGTGTGTGTTGATTTTGAAGTTAATAAAAAAAAAAAGCTACAACTCAAACAATCAGTGCAATAAGTGAGCAAAAATAAGTCTTGCTTACACTATATAAAATTAGTAAAAGTAAAATTAAAACCAGACACCACTGCCTTCAAACATGGCAACCCTGGACTCCAGAGCCCTTACCCAGTCAGACTCTATGGCTTAATTATTAAGAACGTGTGCCTATGTATATACTATTTAAAATAATATATGTATACAAGAGAAGGTTTCTTTCTTCCACGTTCAACTCAGGACTTATAAATCTTACCTAGGTGAGTTATAGGTTAAATAGTCATGTGCAACCCCCAGCTCAAAAAAACAAAAAAAACCAACCTCTTTCACATAATGCTAGTCACAGAGGAATTTACTATGCCACAGTGCACTACATTTCCATATTTTATGGCTTTAAAAAAACAACAATAATCATACTACAATTTCTTCAAGAGTGGAGTTAACAAAATTTACACACATACCTCTTTACTAAATTGAAAGTGATTTGTAATGAATAAGGCAGATTTTGCCTGCTTTTTTTACTTCTCCATATTTCATATTCTCCATATTGTCTGCTGAAACTTTTTTGGTCTCTTAACCACAACTGCATCTAGTAAATGTAAAATTTAAATATTCAACTAGTATGAGAAGCACGTATTAAACATATGCTGTGTGTGTGTGTGTGTGTGTGTGTGTGTGTGTGTGTGTGTGTGTGTGTGTGTGTGTGTTTGACTTGCTTTTGTCAAAGCAGCCACTCTCTGAGCCAGTTCAGCCTCCACCTCTGGCAGTGTCTCAGCCTTCCTCATGGTCTGCTGTAGCCTCTGTTCAGCCACTTCCAATAGCTCCTGCAAATGGCGCACCTTTTCTTCGCTCTGAAAAATATGATTTAGACTTGGCTTTACCCTAACAAAGTACATAGCTTGCATCATTGCATCCTTTCTCTACAGATTACACTTTACAGAAGTCCTGAGACACTATGTGTAGTTAATTGAATTATAATCTAATCAGATGTAAACACAAAACAAGTAAACACAACCAGACAACAAACCTATGGCAGAGCTGGAGCCTGTACTACAGTCTAATGACAGTTTCCCTATAAATTAACATATTAAGTTCTTATGTGGGTACATTTTTAGTACCTTTTCTCACAACATTATTAAGTGGCCTATAAAGCATTGCAGATTTTTTTTTTTCTAAAAAGGAAAACTAAATATTGCTTTTATATGTTGATATCAAGCAGTTATTAATGCTTATTAAATCTTGACCTGTCGATAGAGCGAGTCCTTGTTAGCCAGCTCGTTTTCTAGCTTGTCATTCAGGTCATGGATGGAAGTTGTTTCACGTTGTGCAGCCAGGTAGCGCTTTTCCAGCGTTGTGATGCGCTCCTCCATGTCCTCCTTCTGTGCCATCGCCTGTTGAACAGGCATATAGTAAGAGCGAAACACACTCCAGGAAAAAAAAAAAAAAAAATATATATATATATATATATATATATATATATATATATATATATATATATATATATATATATATATATATATATATATATATATTATACACAAACAAATTATTGTAATGGACCATTTAGGCAAAAAAGTATTTTCCTTGTACAGTACATTTACATTCTCTAAAAAAAGATTTAGCCTGCTTTCTTTAAGAAAATACATAGATATACATTTTCAATACTGTATGTTTGCAATGCTGTACTTATATAAAATTCTTGAATCTAATTGGTCAGGTGTTGATTCATTTGCTGCAACAACAGCTCTGACTGCAAGGTTTATATGAATGCTTTCTTTTGAATATGCTCTCTTTTCTATAGAACCAACTTCCAAGAAGACCTGCCAGGTGTTCATCATCATCTCCGGTCTTTTAAGTTATTAAGAAAAATGTATATGATTTAGTCATTTCCGATAAAAAGGCATTTTTTTAAATATTTATTCAAGGAGTCTCCAGTGAAAGCACTTTATAACAGGAATAGGCACAGTTGTAACTTTAGGCTTTCCAATTTGGGAACATCTGAAAATAGTACATTATGTTTTTATATTTTTTCAGTAAAAAGGACAATGGTAGAAAATGTATACCATATTAAGCTGTAAAGATCTTTTTTAGACTCTATACTATGTCCATCGTGGGTTTTTTTGCAATTGAAACTGAAAGGTTTTACATTTACTATATGCACCTTCTCATATTAAACATATGAAAGCTGTACCCTTTGGGATTCCAGCACAGCTTTGAATTATATGCTGTGCGGCTCACTCTAACCTCACGGATGTCTCGCTGGTGTTTGACGCTGAACTCCTCGCTCTTCAGCAGCTCCTTGCGCACAACGGCGAGCTCGCTCTCAAGCTCAGCCACGCGGTTATTCAGTGTGTTGGCGCGCTCACGACTCGTGGAAAGATCTTTGTTAGCTTTGTCAAGCAGCTCCTGAAGCTCCGTCGCACGAGTGGAATCATCATGGACATCGATGGAGCCATTAGGCAGCCTCTATATTGAATAGAGACATGAAAGTTACTGCATTGCCATACTGATGTCCTTGTTGATAGAAATGGGAGCACTTATGGGAGCAGTAAGGGTGAGGAGTGAGTAAGAGTTTCATGAGGGTCTTTATTTTATTTATTCATTTTTATTTGACATTAAATCTGAAATGTGAGGCCAAGACAAAGAAAAAATGTAAGGTAATTGTATTGTGGTTGCAGGATGATGATGATAATATGATGATAATGTAAAGTGATAATGATGGTTGATGGTTATAGTCTAGCAGGAGCATCTGGGACAAGTAGCTAAATAGAAGGATTATTAGCAAACGTGATAACCCATATTTTATTCGAAAAAGAACATTGAAAATATATCAAAGGTTTAATTGAGGAATTGATGGCAGATGTACATTTTACACAGCATCCATTTTTTGGAATTGGGGTTATATAAAAAAAAAAATATATATATATCAAAACAGTTTGACAAAGTAATCCATCGCACAAAAAATATCGAACACAATAGGTCACATTGACACATCGTTTTTCTACATTACATCCTCTTTATAGGTTCCTGTAAAAGAACGAGATCTATCTTTCCCCCTTGAGCACTTCTTTGACTGATCACCTCTCCTGCTCATCTATCTATCTATCTATCTATCTATCTATCTATCTATCTATCTATCTATCTATCTATCTATCTATCAATCAATCTATTTTTCGAAAACGAGAATGAGCTCTATTGCAGGCCACTCAAGATATTTGGGTGCACTGTTTCAGGTCATTTGTAAGTGGAAGGAAAAAAGCAGCGCTTGTAATATCCTCTACCTCATAGCAGAAAGATGCTTACATCCCTAGGCACTTTATTCAGCAGTATGGTTTTAATAATCTTGACCTACAACTTGGGAGTAAGTGTGTGTGTGTGTGTGTGTGTGTGTGTGTGTGTGTGTGTGTGTGTGCGTGCGTGCGTGCGTGCGTGCGTGCGTGCGTGCGTGTGTGTGCGTGTATATGTGTATTTGTGTGCGCATCACAATTTTAAGTAGAAATTCCATGTGTGTAGGTGGACATTTGATCTCGAGCTGACACTATTGGTGAAGGTTAATTAAAGAAACCTTCAGGGGAAATACTAGATGTTAAGCAACTCATCATCACCGCCCATGCTATTATGTTGTTTTTAGATATGCTAATGCCCAATTCTCACTCAGATATACATTACATATGTGTACATATACAATAAGCTTCAAAAGCATATGGCGTAAGAATGAACATTATAGAGAGTAACAACCTTCCAGGCTGGTTTTGTGCTGTCCATTTTGTTCCCATCTGTCTTTCCATCTCTTCCCTGGCGCACCATGGCAAGCTGTGGATGATACAATGAACAAACATCCTTAGATGTATATAAACAAGAAAATGCCTGTATTAGGTAGGTTAGGTTCAGTCAGATAACTTTAAATATTACGTTCCATGAAATAAATAAGAGTGATGGTGTAAAAGGTTAAGGGAACCAGTAAATACTCTTTAGGATTAAGGCATAACAGACATGAAACAACAATTTTCCAGAAGCCACTGCACCATGAAATGTGATTTCTGCACCTGATTCCCATTTCCATTTGACTTGTGCTGGTACAGCCTCACCTTGCACTACATCTCTCTTTGTCTTTTTGTGGTTGTTGATGTTTCATGTTCAGGTTAAAGCTGAGAATGGTTTTCTTTATGCACTTTGTGATTTCATGTCTTTTGGTGTTTTTTTTATTTTTGCACCTTAAGATTAATATCTGCACTTTCACCTTTCACCTTTGCTTCTGTTACGTGACAAAATACATGTTGCGGTAAACATAGAAAGAGAGGGAGAGAGAGAGAAAGGAAGGAAGGAGAAAGAATAACTGAGTATATCTAATAACAGAAATGTGATGGAAAAAGCCTGTGAGCATTCATTTTTCTTTCTTTCTTTCTTTCTTTCTTTCTTTCTTTCTTTCTTTCTTTCTTTCTTTCTTTCTTTCTTTCTTTCTGTCTGTCTGTCTGTCTGTCTGTCTGTCTGTCTGTCTGTCTGTCTGCATCTTTGTTTCTGTCTGTCTGTCTGCCTGTCTGGATACTATATCATTTTATACGCTGTTTTGTGGCAGTTAATGCTCAGCATTAGTGAAGCTGAAGAAGAAAACAAGTGCAACAGCCAGGTTTCTTGGTGGAGGTGTCCTTGATAATTTCACTACCATTAGATTATAACTAGTGAATGAATTTGGGCACATATAACTGTTCAATGTGGCTCGCTAATGAATTTCCCCAATGTAAGTGCTTTCAAACTGACTGAAAAGAGAGGTACAGAAAGCAAGGACAGGAATGAGAAAAGGACAGGAAGCTATGAGATGTTAAGCACTAGAGGATGAGTGAAGAGGAGGCTGTACAAGAGAGAGCAAAAAAAAAACATGAAGGTGAGAAAGGTTTAGAGAGAGTATGACAAGATAAAAAAGGAAAGAAGTAAAGTGAAAACATGAAATGAGAAAGAATGGCAAAAACAGGAAGTGAAAGAAAGCATTTGAGAAAACGGTTTAAGGAGAGAAATAATGAGAAAGAGCGAGATAGAGCTCAGAAAATAAATGAGAGAAGAACAGTGAGTAAAAGGTGACACAGAAAGGAGTAGCCAAGGGAAAGTAAAAAAAAAAAATGAAGAAGTAGAGAAAACATGCTGTATGAGAGAATAGGAATGAAAGCTTTGCAGCTATGCATAAAATACAAGGGAAAAGAACGAGAAAGAGATTTTGAAATAATTTTAATTACTTAATGAATACTTGATGTATTTATTTTCTTTTGGAAATTACAACTAACATTATTAGTTCTTCTACTTCTTTTTCTGTTTGGTCTGTCTTTAAAATAAAAGAGTGTAAACCAAACCTCACTAAAAAAGTAGCACATATTATGTATTTACTTCTGCATCGTCTGTAACGTAATGCATAGTAAATGTTAATGACTCTGCTGAATTGCAGCTTTTGACCCAGATACCCAATTACATACAAATAAAAAAAAAAACCACAAATGTAATTTGAAGGAGAATTCTTAGAAAGACAGAAAACTGAAAATAAACATACATTTTTTTTTTTTTTTTTTTTTTTTTTTTTTTTTTTTTTTTACAAAAAAGCAGAAAATAAAAATGTGAAATTCTGTAAAATAAAATGGAAAACCATAGTGGCCATTGTTTGTTTTATGTACAGTAGTTTTATGCTAATCTGTACTATTCAGCAAATTTGCAGCATGCGAACAATGCATACAGTTCAATGAAATGCAAGCAATACATCATATGCAAACAGTGCATCCATTTTTCTGAATATTTTCAGAAACACTGCATCGCTAAAATGCAAACACTGCTCTCGATAATCAGAGTATATAAATTTTTTTAGCCAAACAGCTGTATAAAATGTGTGTGTGTGTGTGTGTGTGTGTGTGTGAAATTAGAGCTCAAATTCTACTGAATCTCCTAATAGCGCTAAGCTCAGCACAGCCTTTAACTTTACTCGTGTTCGACACACAAACTGACGAGAGCTTCAGTTGATTGCATGCTGTGATGACACCACATGACACATCTTGGCCCAACATCTGTGATCATTTGAAAGCATTTTGATAAGGCCCTCTGAAAGCAGCAGAGTCTGCGTTAGCTTCTGATTGGCAAATTGCTTATTTCTGGAGGGAATGGACAACGACACAGAAATGAAACCATAAATCAGATGAAGCTACAAGAAAGCACCTCTTGCGTGCCTCAGTGTGCAATTTTTTCCCATCTAAAACAGAATTTTCAGTTTACAAGCTACAGTTTATTGTAGATGTAAGCTGCTAAACTGAGCCCCCCGAAGCACAGACTGGGCCAAAGGACAGAGCTGGAGAATGAGTTCTGGATTTCTGACAAAAAGAAGAAAATTAAACCTGTTTTTTTTATACACAAAGTATATATAACCTTAAGAACATCAGTTATTATTATCTGAGCTCAGGTTTTTTTCACGTCCCGTGTCCAGTATAGGTCGGATGTTGGACGTTTTCTAGGAGACTAGCATACATCAGTATTAACACACATACCTCCTGATTGCTGGCTGTCAGTTGGCCCTCTAGTGTCGTCACTCTCTCCAGGGCCACGCGTAGTCGCTCCCGCACCTACATCAACACAGCAAAACACAATTACCCAGTGACTATACTTTGACCCGGTATCTTAATTCATATCCACACAATTTCAGCAGCATTTTCTATCATCACGGTAAGAAACTTGTTAAGTGCTTTGAGGCTGCTGAAGGCTTGGAAATAAAAGTTTTGACATTTAAATTATTACAGTATACAATACACTGCACTATAATATCCTACATACTTTACTTTACTTTGGGACATAGTTCATTTCACTTGATGTCTAAAAAGTGCCATTAGCATCTTCAAAAGATACAATTAAGGTCTCTTCCAGAAGAAGAAAAAAAAGCTTTCTTTTCTAACTTAATTCTCTCCCAACAGAGTTTAGACTGATGGTATTCTGAGTTGGTGACCTAATCAACCAGTGTCAGAATGTATTTATTGAGAGATGCTTTAAAACCATTAGATTTTGGTGTAAATGGTACGAATTAAAGAAGGAGAAATTAAAAGAATTTGAAACAGAACGCACAGTAAGGCTTAAAAAAGCAGTGAAGAATCTGATATACTAAACCAGTCATAGCCTAAACTAGCGGCGTGCAATTGGACAATGATATGAAACCCCTGGCTCTAAAAAAAACACGCCTTTTTAAAGTTCTGGTCACAGTAAAGTTCACGATAATACCTTGCAAGCATTTTTATTTTATCTTAAAGTGCAACAAGTATAACTGTGGGAGGAATTCTTTCAGGAACAGGTGGGAATAGGATTAAAAACAGTCCCATGCACAGCTCCCTAACAAGAGACAAACATCCATGAACTCTTTTTAGGCCATAAAATGGAATTTTCACTGTTCAGCATTATAGTTATTTACCACAAAAATAATACCACATTTCTCACGTTTTTTCCTCCCAGCAGGAGGAAACCTGGTACACCTTACATTTCCCATCACTTTGTTCACCAGCAGCTAAACACAGAGATACAATACTCTACACACAGAAACCCAACCGTATTCTGACCATTTTTACAACAGAGTTGCAGCAATAGAATTATTAATTTATTTATACTGATCGAATGTCCAATATGTCAATTTTCATTTCCCCGACGACACGGCAAAAATGATTAACGCTAAATCAAATAAAGGTAAAAAATTTACCACCAAAATCTTGTGTAGTTTACTAAAAAACTATTTCATTCCAGACTTACAAAATACATTCAGCCTTTTTAAATAGTCTGCCTGGATGCCCTATTCATATACTTCACTGTAATTTCGACTGCCCCAGCTAGTTCCTAGTTCTGCAATATTGAATATTTCAGTCCCTTTGTCTATACAACAATAGCAGAAATAGAAAAAGATAAAAATCTGACACAAGGGTTGTTAAGAGTTTTCAATGAGGCCAAGAAAACATTCGGTTTCCCTAATTAGAGCGTCTCTAAATAGGATGCTTTTGTAAAAAATTAATAAATAAAATAAGAGAGGAGGAACTGTAGTGATGTCATACCTTCTCATCCAGGGCTTTGTGGTGCTCGAAAAGAGATTTAAGAGCCTTGAGCACTTCCACTTCACTGGAGACTCCGGAGGGTGGCGGAGCCTGTCTTTTCACCACCGTCATCCTTAATGAGCGTTCGTGACGCGACACCAAGCACTCCAAATGTTCCAGGAGGAGCTACACACACACACACACAGACACACACACACACACACACACACACACACACACACACACACACACACACACACACACACACACACACACAGAGACACACAGTTTTACCATTCAAATAAACAGCATTCTACATTCATAAATTTGGCATTTAGCCCTGAAGGAATTGTTTATCCATTTGTAAATATTCTTTTAATTTTAATAAATGTAAAGTGTGGAAAGCAGAATCCAGCTCTCCTGTTGGCAATTACTGCTTCTTTTGTATATGCGTCCATTTGTGAAGATCAAAATAGCTTGTCTATCCTCTTTCCGCATTGCTCACTCTATCCTATTGTTTATCCTGTGATTAATAATAGTCCTTCAAGTATATTATTCGATACTACTTGGTACCGTAGTACGATTTGATCCATGCAATGATTAAAACAAACTTTCAAAATACACTTTATGGACAAAAGATTCTTAAGTGCCATTCCATATTTAGTTCCTATTTGCTGCTATATTCAGCTCCGCTCCTTTGGGAAGACGTTCCACTAGATTTTGGAGTGTGCTTGTGGAGATTTGTGCTGTGAAGCACAAATGGCATTAGTAAAGTCAGGTACTAATGTAGGTGAGGTGAGGAGGCCTGGGTGCAGTCAGCATTCTAATTCATCCCAAATGTGTTCAATATGGTTGAGGTCAAAGTTCTGTAGCATGCCATACTATAGAACCTCTATTGCAGCTCTATAGCAAGACCTTCCACTCCAACCCATGTTGAACATATCTTCATTAAGTTTTCTTTGTGCAGAGGGGCATTTGCAAGCTGGAACAGATTTGGGTCAACTAGTTTAAGTGAAGGGGGAAATGAAATGGTTATCCAAAGACATCATACTGTATACAATTTTGTGCCTCCAACATCAAACAGTATAACTGAAAAAGTCAGATGTCCCAATACGTTTGTCCATATAGTGTAGGTGCTTATATCCTGATTGTTTGCTTTATCTAACTACAGTTGCCAAACCTTGAGACAATTTTTTCTTCTGGTAAGTCACAGTGCAGCCTAACAGAGTATTTACAGGCATATAATTTTATCGCCTCAGCTTCTAACTGACATGCGATGGTTTAGTCTGACTGATACTTCCACCCTAGGTTCAAGGCCTTAATCTTCAGCTCAAATTATACAATTCATTAAATGTTAAACACAGGCTCTGACTTTGACAGTCTCCCTCCCCCACGCACACACAAACACACACCCTGGTGTTGTTCCTTTCTGCTTTAAGCTCAGAGATTTCCTCCTCTTTCTCCAAGAGTTGCTCCCGGCATGCACTTAGCTCCTTCGTTAGTGATGTAAACTCCTGCGTAAAGAGAGAGAGGGGGAGAAAGAGATTTTGACAGTAAGATTCTGTTCATGAAACACATAAATCACTACATGCATGTTGATAAACCACCATTTGAATACTCTGCTTGAAACCCAAGCACTGATAAATCATTCAACCCATGCTGCATCTCCTGGACTCTGGCATATCATTTTTAGTGATGTATTCATTTCATTCACTTACATTTTTCCATGCCTTAAAAAAGTAAGAGTCCTTAAAAAAACATAAAAATCTGAACTTCAGCAAAAATATATTCAACAACACGTCATCCATTTGTTTTAAGTCAATCACGTTACCCACCAAAAAACTGTACTTATCTATTGCAATTCCAATGAAGTCTGCCTCTTTATAGGGGCATGATTATGTAGGCTGTATTAACACGCTACAATCCGTCACGCTCCCTGAGATCTCAAAACTCTGGGCTTCTAGTAGTTCCTAGAATAGCAAAGTCCACTAAAGGCGGTAGAGCATTTTCACATTTAGCTCCTAAACTCTGGAATAGTCTTCCTGACAGTGTTCGGGGTTCAGATACACTCTCCCAGTTTAAGTGCAGATAAAAACATATCTTTTTAGCAAAGCCTACACATAACACACATAACACACATCACATCACAACCTTGTGCTCCAGAATATCTGATCACATGCACATTATCAACTTGTGCTGTTAATATCATGAACAGCAGCTACGCTAATTCCTCTCCACTGCTTCTCTTTCTCTCCCCATCCCGAGGCATCCTGAGGTTTGGCCAGCTCCAGTCACGTCCCACCTCGTGAAGATTATGGACCTATGGATGATCATGGAGAAGTAGATGCCGAGTGTTTAAAAGCCCTGGCATGGAGAAGCTGATGCTGGATCTATGATGATCACAAATTGTTCTGTATTGTTGAAAGATTTATGACCAAACTCTTGATGTCACCCATATGAGGATGGGTTCCCCTTTGAGTCTGGTTCCTCTCAAGGTTTCTTCCTCATATCATCTAAGGGAGTTTTTCCTTGCCACTGTCGCCACGGCTGCTCATCAGGGACAAACGCACACCATTCACCTTCACTGTTGTTTTCTGTAAAGCTGCTTTGAGACAATGTCTGTTGTGAAAAGCGCTATACAAATAAACTTGACTTGACTTGACTTGTATTCTCTTCAATAGGGATCAATAGAATTTGATTGGAATTAAAATAAATCTAATCTGGCTGATCGCTCATCCCTGAATGTCCTATTTGAAAGTGAAAAACGGTACCCAGATCACAGTAATTTGGCATTGTCAATGGTGTCAGACAGTTTTATAAGAATAATTCTGAAACTGCTGAGCTGCTCTTTCTGCTGAGTTTCACACACAGCAAATCTCTAGAGTTTTCAGCGAATGGTGTCAAAAACAATAACACATCCAAGCGGCTGTTCTGTATCTCAAATCATCCTTCCCTACAACAATGAGCTGAAAAGCATGTCAGAATGCATTGCTTACCTTTGACATGTGGATTTTTTCCCTGAACTTCAGCTCTCCAGTTTAAGTGGACTATGCTCCATTGTGGCCTTAAATTCCTGTTTATGACTGATGAGAGTCAAACCCAGACTGTTACTGTTACTGTCTTAACTTTTCAGGTCAGTGAAAAAATATAATTGAACATGTAATTGTTTTCAATAACATTACTTTGTGACATTTACACATAACTTTAAGTTCATTCAGCTATAGCATTTACTGACCCATACACTGCAATCAATTCTAAATAGCTCAGTCTTGGCTTGCAGCTTTCCATCTCAGTCACCCTTCATGTTCTGGTCACTGCTTTACAAGATTCACTTCAAAACCTCATCTTAATTACTGGCATCATACATAGGTGTATGAAAACAAAAACATAAAATGGCAACAAATTACAAATATATAAAAAGGCATTAGGAAAAAGCATATACAGAACAGCTATTTATTTGACATTTATCATTCCTAAGGAGATATATATATACAGTATATATACAGTATTAGAATTGAGTCAAGTCTTATGGGGTCCCCAGATGTTGTGTAATTCATATATTTTTTACTAAAATAATCTTAGGGACCCCCAAGTTTTATGGGGGGTCCCCAATGCCTTATGGGGGGTCCCGGATACCCCCCCCCCCCTTGAATTGTGTACATTGTGTACACTGTGTACATATCAGACATGACATTTTTTTTATTATTGCATCATTAAACTATAATCATTTTGGAGCATATGCAAATCTAAACACCTTACATTGACAGCACAGGATACAGATAGAGGTCTTTACATGGTTTTCCTAAATAAATGTATGGTGTTAAGTGGTGCTGCTAATTAAGATGAGGTTTTGAATTGAATCTTGTATATATCTTGTACTATATATCGGAGACATTTCATTACAGATGTGCATGGAGAACCTGAAGCTGTGAATTTGACTTTGCGTGCTATTTTTAGAAACTGTTCGAAAACGTTTTTTGCTCCAGGCTATTATAAAAATAAATATGTTCAAGCAAAATATATCTTTCTAAAGTGGTGGATCCATAGGAAAAAAAAAAACCAAAGAAAGAAAGAAAAAACCTACAAGGCAGGTGTAAAACGAAAACCCAGTAGATAGAAATTAAGGATGCATATACACAAGGTTTAAGTCTGTTTCTTTTTCTGTCTGGTAAATTTCCATATAGAAGACACTGTGTTGTCACAATGTCTTCATTTCTCTATAATTAACTCTGAGGTAACAGTCCAAGGTCAACGTTTATGCCACATTAGCACTGCTGTGTACATTTTTACACACTCCACAGTTACAGTGGGAAAAGGGCTGTGGAATGTTTTTTACACTGTGTTGTGTTAGCTCGCTAAATTGATGATGGCGGAAAAGAAGACAGTGAGGGAGAAGAAAAATGGAAAATAGGTCAGTGCATTCATTTGATGTCAAGGGGCAGTTAAGGGAAAGAAGTCAGTTTGAGTGCAAGAGCAGATGTTGATACTAATTATCTTTCTCCATATTTGCCTTAGACATATGCTAAGTTTTATATTTTCTTTAAAATGTGTCACAAATCAGACTCATGTCGGTTGAATGCAAACACAGTTTCTTATCAGAAAGGTCACAGGAAAGACAGAAAACCAGTTACAAAGGTGGGCACAATCAATACTGTACTGTACTGTTTCTGTACTGAGGCAGAAACAAAAACAGAAAATGCAAAAGAACACAGTGACAAAATAAAAATGTATCAAATGTATTAGAATAGCAAAAGCAATGGAACATACAAATGGGCTCGGTGGATAATTAAAAAAGAGTCAAAAGAAGGCAATATTCAACCAGGAGGAAAACAGATATTCAAGGCAAACGATCGAAATAATAATAAAAAAAAAAAAAACAGGCACAGTCAAAATACCATAAATCCATAGCATTATGAACTTATGGATCCGAGCAGTTTTATTTACTTCAGTTTTATTCACTTTTTTATTCAGTTTTATTCACTTCAGTTTTATTCGCAATACCTTGCGAATAGGAACTGAAACAAATGCTCTTATCAATCGAAAACAAAACACACCACTTATAACTAAATAATACCTATAAATAATTCATATAATGCAGCCTGATTTGCTTGATTTACCAACCTAAAGTTATGAAATTATCACTAACCACACATCCTGAGGTGTTTCATTTTTCCTTGAACCACAGCAATTTGCCAAAGATTACAGTTTTAATTTGATTAATTTAACAATACATTTCTAACCATTCATAGGTACTTTTACTGCTACAAGTATAAACAGCAAAATTGCAGGTTATTATGTTCTGGGAAGCCACAAAGTGCAAGTTCACTACGCTTCAATGTGCTTCAATACGAACTAAAGAAACCAGCACATGAATGTTATTTCCAGGTAACAGTTGAACAAATGAACAAGCCATTCATTCAGTTCAGATGTGGGAAATTTGCAAAGCTTTAGGTTTGCTATGTGTAATGCGATAAATAGAATACGATTACTGTAAGTATTGATAGATCACTACAATTATTCACTTATTTATCAATATACAGTACACGTGAGACTAACCATGATGTAATGACTAGGCCATAAGGGGTGCGTGCTTGTTATGCATGTGCTAAACATTATATTTGAAAAGTGAAAAGGGAATTTTGGCACAAAACTATGACATTGCTTGTTATTTGACAGTAGTGTTTTATAAGGCAACATTGCCTTTATCAGCATTTAGTTTCAGGATCAATGTAATTTTTTTGTAATTCCTCACATTGAGCAGCCATTTACTGAGTAAAATCTATTAGCTTATCTATTACAGGGGTTGTAATGAAACTCACACACACACACACACACACACACACACACACTTCAGGATTTGGACTCATGTTGTCTTAGCTCTGTATGTTAATTGTATAATTACTACCACCTGTGTCCCATTACTCCTGGTTGTATAGCCTGTTCTTGAGTTTTGCAACTTGGTGTTAAATGTTAATGAGCTCTTTATGTCTCAAGAGCAAGAGTCTTTTGAGCTGATTGTACAAGTGGAACATTTTGTAAAATTTTAGCCATTTGATCTTCAGGGGATAAGCTTACATTTTTTGCTTTTTGTTCTTTGTTTGCTTTTTTTTTGGAACCTTGAGTGCAACCTTTTGTTTCTTGCTTCTTGCATTTTTTTCCCACATTTGCATTTTTGGACTTTGGATTTGCATTTTTAAACTTTGAAGGCTATCTATACAGTTGGGTTTATCCCCTCTCCTGATAGACTACCTGGCTAAAGTCTCATCCCTGACAGGCACCCACTACATTCTAGACTAAGTGACCTCCAGGGTAAGTTTCTTCCAATTCTAAACTAATAGACTCTTTCCTAATTGAACAAAGCAACCCTTTTTCCATCCACAAAGAAAGTTTGAACACTAATAAGGCGAGCTATCACATCAAAGCAACTCCAAAAGGCTTTCTAATGTGCGGTGGATTTCATATGTAGCACCTCCAAGAGATAAAAATTAGCGACGGGAAATTCTGAGGTGGCATTACGCAGCTTTACGGCTCAGCCTGAGCTCCAACAACTTGAGGGATTTCTCTCTGTGTGTTCTTTAAAAGCTGTGGGATTAAGGAATGAAGGCAGTATAAATCAACGAAAAAAAGAGTGCAGTCTAAGGGTAGGAGATTTGGTTACACTCTGCATCTGCAAAGTCACTCAGTCCAAAAAAAAAAAATTTGGTACTTTTATAAAATTGTACGAAAATATGAATTTTACTTTTACAAAGTCAACTCAATTTATACAATAAAATGACAAATTAAGTTTATAGATCCTCAAAATACTAGTAAATAAGGTAATTAAATACAATTAATGGTACAATGGTAATGGTCGCTATTGGCAAACACATTTAGCTAGAAAATCAAAAACAAGCAGGAATGGAAATAAGAATTAAATGAACCTTTTTACTTGTATATCAAACAATTAAAAAGCTATATTTGTTTACTATATGGACAAATTTATTTGGACATCTGACTTTCCTGTCATATGTGGTTCTTCCCCTCAAAATATTACCACAAAGTTGTAGGCAACAAAATTGAAAAAAGGATGTCTTTATATGCATTAAATATTTCCTTCACTTGGACAAGGAGACCCAAACCTGTTCCAGCATGGTAATAACCCTGTGCAGCAAAGCCAGCTCTGTTGTAGTTGGAGTGGAAGATCTTGAGTGGCCTGCTATAAAGCTCTGACCGCCACCCTATTAAACACCTTTTGATGAATTGGAATGCTGACTGCACCCCAGGCCTCCTCATTCAACATCAGTACCTGACTTTACTAAGACACATGTGGCTAAATGAGCACAAATCTCCACAAGCACACTCCAAAATCTAGAGGAACATCTTCCTGGAAGAGTAGAGGTTATTATAACAGCAAATGCAGATGATCATAAACGTTTATCTAAATGTGTATATTTAAAAAAATAAATATATACCAGCAATATAGTGTAATGTTAAATCTCTTCATCATCTAGTAAAATTACTTTGATTCTCAAAACAGGCTTTGCTTTTTATTTAACAGTGTGTCTAAGTGACAGTTCTTTTTGATTCTAGACAATCAGAAGGAAGTACAAGTAAATAACTACCCTATAATAATGATAATAATAGGATCATCACAAATTAAATAGACTGAATGCTGGCAGAACAAACTAGAACAGTCTAGAAGTTTTGACAGCTCAATTAGGTCTACTTACAATCCATAGAAGGGAAAAAAACAGCTTGGGGGATTCTAGTTACATATTATCTCCTTTGTAAATTTGAAGCTTTTCTCTACAAATGAGATGCACTTTGTTCCTGAGCACTATGCCTCAAAATAGGTAAAAAAAAAAAACAAAGATTGTGGCCTGGCTGCTGATGCAGAAACTTCTGATCTCCTGAGCATTTCACGCACAACAGATTAAATAGCTTACACAGAATGGTGTTTAAAAAAAAATAATCCATAAGCATTGGTTCTGTGTGCTAAAAAACCATTTTCTTTAGCTGTCTCGTTTTAGTAACTCAAATACCCAGTCTTTACAACTGCAGGAAAGAACCTCAGAACGCACAACACTCTGAATTCATGCCAAGATGGATAAACTACAACAGCAGAAGACAACACGGAGTAACTAAACAGGAATCTGAGATTTCAGTGGCATTCTCTAGGGACTATTGTGTGCACAAATCCCAGGAGATCTGCATTTTCTAGCAGAAATATCAAACCAGTTTGTTCGGCACCAACATTCATGCCACAGTCAAAGCCACTGAGATCAATTTTTTTCCCTATTAATAATGTTTGATGTAAATGTCAGCTGATGCTCCTGATGTTTGTTTTCTTATTTTATCTATACACTGTACACACACTCACCAACCACTCACTTTAATAGGAACATATAGATTGTACAAATCTTACTTTTGGTACTGCTTAGTTGCATATTTTATACACACTGCAAATGGTTTTAATATCTGTTGTCCAGGAGGCTTGATGAAAGCGTTTTCATTTTCTCCCGAAAGATTATTGTATTTTGCATGATAGCCAAGGGCTAGAAAAGGAGGCAACAGTATAAAATCTGCAAAGGACACAACCGTATAAAATCTAATCATATATTTAAACCTCTGGTATGATTTAGAATGGCTACATCTCTGAAGAAACTGTATTGAACAAAACACAATTAAGAGCTTTGCTCGAAGAAAATAATTAATGGCTGGGTGGCTTCCATGGGGCAAAATATTACTGCGAAGTTTGTTTACCACAGCCTGACTTATTTTATTCTTAAAGCACAAATTATGGCCGATGGTGTAAAAGTAAGACACAACAAGGTGGTGAACCCAATGGCAAAGACTATATTAAAGAATGGTAAAAGTGGCAAAACATTTAAAAAAGAATTACCTCTGGTGGTCAAAATGACTACTGGTAGTCCAGAATTCTGCCATATTCGAAGTGTTTATAGTCAGGGATGTGCAGTATTTATGACACATGTATTTCAAATACAAAATAGAATTTTGTCATTTGTATTTGAGTGGGTTGATAAAAATGGCTTCATATTCTGTATGTCTCTAGTGTTTTGTATTTTTGTAGTACTGTAAAATACTTTGCAAGAAGTCTACATGATGACATTATAAAAATGCAGCCTCTGATTGGTGCCTACTCAGGAGTTTGCCCTGACTTGTTGAGATCAGAACAGGAAATGTATCCATATGAAAGAAGATGGTCAAGGCAAGAAACATGCAGGCTGCCAGCTTTCAAATAGATATTTTGTTTCCTCTTGAGTCTGGTTCATCTAAGGTTTCTTCCTTAGGCCATCTCAGGCTCATCAGGGGCAAACTTACAGTTATAAAGAAAAATCGTATTCATTATTTATTGCCGCATTATCTGTTTGAAGCTGCTTTGAGACAATGTCCATTGTTAAAAGCGCTATACAAATAAAAATTAAAGTAGCTGTTTAGTAGGATCATATTTTTGCATACCATTCATGAATGACTGCCTGACACATAATATGTTATTATATTATTGATTCCAATCAAATAAATAATTAGTTAGAAACTAGTTGCTATGAATGCAGGTGGCATCAGTTGTTTTCTTATGAATGACTTGTTTGTCATTGAGTCAGTGTTGCTGATGCAAAGTAGACATTCAATATCAAACACCAAATAACTACTGTAATTTCCGGACTATTAAGCGCACCCATATATAAGGGCACCCACTGAATTTTACAAAGATTTTTTATTTTAAACATAAATAAGCCGCACCTGTCTATAAGCTGCAGATGTCTACATTGAAACTAATGAACTTTACACAGGCTTTAACAAAAGACAGTGTCTGTAACACGGGTGAAATATGTTGCGCTTCCTTTAGGAGCATAGTGGTATTTTGGGAATTGCCTGCTGCCGCATTTTTCCGCTATGACTGCATGTGTGCAAGACCGAGGATTATGTCCTTATTATTTTCTGATGCTCAGTTCTAAGTTTCTTTGACTAACCCGTAATGCTGCCAAGAAAAAAAAAAAAGCAAGAGTTTTGGAAAGCCTGTCTGTGCTTATATGATTTCTGTTGCAACTGGAGTTAGTGAGCTCTCCCTTCACCCAGACTCAACGCGTTTCAACGGCTTGTATCTAAACAGTAGCAGACCAAGAAAGTCATTGTTCACGGTCTTCCTCCTTCCTCCTTCCTCCTTCCTTTCGTTCAGAAATTTCATTGGTCTAATATTATGGGGTTCAGTTTTTTTGCTTGAAGTTTGTAAAACCGGGAAAAACCCAGGAAAAATTCATAAATAAGTCCGAAAAATACGGTAAATTAGGATAAATGTATAAGTCAGTCGCAAACTGTTAAACATTTAACTGTTGGTTACTTTAAAACTAACCTTCATCTGAGAGATTACAGGGATTATGTATGTGAATATTTAATATTTAACCAACTGTTAACTGGTTGCAGTTGGAGGAACAGATCAAATAATCCCTTATAAAATAATTTTTTAAATATTTTTAAAATACAAAAATACAGTAGTTTATTTTGATACATGGTGTGGCTGCTGTATTTTGTAGTTTGATACACTTAAAGTTCATTTATTTGGATTATGTTTTAAAATACATTTACAGAGTATTAACGCAAATTCATTTTAACAGAACACATTTTATTAGCACACGTTCTGTTTGACAGTTTTATTCAAAATATAAATAAATAAATACAAAGGGCTGAAATTAAAACCTTCAACATTTATTCACAATGTCCTTTCTTTACTCTGATATAAAAAAAAAATCCACAGAAAAATCTTTTTCTTTTTTAGCACTCATTTGTTTTACTGATTCGCCTTGAATAAAGTCTCAAATCAAGCACCAAAAAAGGCCATGATGCACACATCCGGCAATTAAAACCGTCCGTGTGGAAACATAGCAAAATTTTAAAAAAGTGTTTGGTGTCCTGATGAGGTACATTTTATGTTCAGTTGGATTTCACTAATAATAAACATGGATTTGCATAAAGAATCCATATTTTCCCATGTTGATTAGAGTATTGAAAACTTGAAAAGTATTCATTTAAGGTACATTTAGAACAAATTAAAATGTGTAATTAAGTTGTGATTAATCGTAAATAAATATGTTGATCGATTGACAACCCTAATTTTGATGTATCTTTGCCCAAACCAGTTTATAGTTACAGTACATTTGATGTGGTGCATCACTGAAAAGAAAAAAAAAACCCACTGGTGAACATTGAGGAAGTAAATGTAATTCGTTAATGTTCTTAAGCAGTTTTTGGTGTATCTGTACTTTACTGAAGTATTTCCATTTAGGGAGACTTTTACTTTAACTTCACTACATTTCAAAGTCAAATATCTTACTTTTTACTCAACTACATTTTGTTAAATCAGTCATTTTTTTTTTAATTTCTAAGTGGATAAAAACTTAACTGGTCAAACAGCAAGCCACCAATCAGGGTAAAGCGCACGCTCTGTTTTAAACTTGTCTTGATCGCCACTTTGTGGTATTTACATAACATCAACATAGAGTTCAGCGTCAGTTTAGCAGCAAGCAGTATATTTATAATAAATGTAAAATAATAAGAGTAATAAATGATAAAAGAAACTCCAGACTCGAACTCGCCAAAGCGCCTGTGTGATTTTTTTTTTTTTTAGAAGCAGTTGTAAAGAGGTTTTGGGCTCAAAAATGACAATAGGAAAATAGGCAAATACTTTTGTTCTTTTACTCAAGTGGAAGTTTAAAGGGAGCACATTTACTTTTATTGGAGTAATATTTTTTTTAGTGTAGCTCTACTTTAACTAAACGACATGGTGTGAGTACTTCGTCCCCCACTGCTCCAGAGTCAAGCTTAAGAATTGCAGGTTGTCATGCGACTGACAAAAACGAAAGTACAAAATCCTTTGTATTAAAGACGTTCCTGTGGCGGTGAACATCCTGCATCACAGCCAGAACTCCTGTCAGAAATGTGGTGTTACTGATGATCAGTTCAACAGCACTTTTGTTCATTAAATATTCTTATAAATAAATCTTGTGCCGTTTCTTTACCATGACATCACAACCAGAATTGAACATGAAATTTAACTTGTGCACTTTCTGGTCTTAGACTAAATTAACAGATTATCGATTGCTGTCTCTTGGACAATTCTCTCCTGGTATCAGGTTTGATTAGAGTCACACTGTCAGATAGACAAAGAAGGGCAAGCAAGTCTAAGACAGCTGTGCTCACAAAACTGGAGACATACAAGGGCACTGATGAGCAGAGCGAGGCAAAATTAGATCCAAAGGTCATCTCAACATAAAAACGCTTTCTGCTTTATATATTATTTATTTAATAATTGTATATATATATATATATATATATATATATATATATATATATATATATATATATATATATATATATATATATACACAATTTAAGGAAGCAAAGGAGACTGGATGGTCACAATGCCAACCTCACAGCTTATGGGATTTGGACCTGAGCTCAGGTTCATTGTGTATGTAGAGTTTCGAATTGTCTCTCTGTGTTTAAACAGTTTCTTCTGGTTTCCCTCCTTCAACAAGGACTGTATATACAATGGTGTGAAAAAAAAATTCTTTTTTTTTCCATGTTTGTCACACTTTATTGTTTTAGATCATCAAACTAATTTAAATTTTAGTAAAAGTTAAAACAAGTGAACACAACATGCAGTTTAATGAAGGTTTTTTTATTATTGAGGAAAAACAAAATCCAAAACTACATGGTCTTTGTGAAAAGTGTTTTAAAACTGTGCTTTATTACACTTGAGTTCAATTTCTCTTGCCACACCTGTTCGCAATCGAAAAATCTCTTAAATAGGACCTTCCTTACAAAGAGAAGTAGACCAAATAATCCTTAAAAGCTAGACAGTATGCTGAGATCCAATCCAATCCAATCCAATTCAATTCAATTCAATCCAATCCAATCTTCTAATCACTAGCCTGAAGACCTAACCATTGTTCAATAGTTCAGTTAGGATAAATGATTAAATGAAAAAAAGACTACCACAAAGAAACTACCAAAATCCACTACATAGCAATATGTTGCTGATGGTAAATTTAATAATAACTTTAATTAAATGTGTGTCAAAATATATGTCTGGAAACATGCTTTAGGCTCCTAGGTTTGAGTTCAGGTTGCAGCCTGTCTGAAGCTTCTCTGGGTGTTTTCCCCATGTTTATGTGAGTTTCCTCTGGGTATTCTGCATTGCTGTCAATTACAAGGTTGTCCAATAATGAATGTTTTATTAAAGAAAACATTTAATAAGGTGTATGAAGTCAAGATGTGGTGCAAGAGACACTTGGTAATAGTGTATTTTATGAAATTAACATATTTGCTCCCTCCTTGGATGTTCACAAAGAAAGAACTTGCACAAAACAAATACATTCATTGCCCATTCCCAATTTTCTGCCATTGATAACAACAAAGACAACAATGAAACAAAACACAGACATATGGATGCAATCTCAATCGGTTTGCATCAAGATAATCAGATGCAATACCAAATAGCTAAGTAAGGTAACATACTAATTTACAAACATTAGCTCACTGGTGTAAATGCTTATTTACCAAACTTCAAATCTAACTTAACTCACCGCACTACTTTAGATTTAACAGTTAATTATGCATAAACGAATAACAATTTTACTATAAATTTTAATGTAATATAATATAATAAAATATATAAAACAATATATATTACAGGAATTTGTAATGAATACTGAGACAATTATACTACACTTTGGAGTGGAAGAAAGGTTTCAATCTAGCCATTTTTAATCACTAGCTAGTGCAAATGCCAGACTACAGAATTGTGCTAAAACACAATTAAGTTATTGGAAAGACTGTAAAGACACTTAATCCGCTTTAACTGCGAAACATATATTAATCCAACCGTGCATGAGTTTAAACTCAGCAGCAGATATGGCAAAGGGGAAAATGTGCCTGAACAGAAGCTAAGAGAATTATTTTATAACAACCAACAAAACAAAAATTTGATAAATACTCTGTTACTGTACTTAAGTAGATTAATTTTTATTTTTTTGGTGTTAGTACTTTACTTTACTAGGTTCCCTGGTAGTCTCCAAATCGAAATCGAACATGCGGATCATGAATACGGATGATCTGCTGTGGCGACCCCTAATTGGAGAAGCCGAAAGAAAGTTAAAGTTAAGTACTTTACTTCACAATTTATATTTTGGACAACCTTTTACTTTCAAAAAATTACTTTTTTTTTTACACAAATATCTGTACTTTCTACTTGTTACATTTTCAAAACAGGATTGTTACTGTAGTTTTAATCTATTTGGTGAAATGTCAATATTTTTTCTTCTCATTGCTTGCTGTTTTCACCCAATCAACCTATTTCCTGGCATTGCACGGCTTTATCAATTTACCACTGGTGTATAATTTCCTGGCCATCACGCACCACAGATGTAGACTAGTTTACGAAGTTAACAGTGAACAAAACAGAAGGCAACAAGAAGTGTAGCTAACATGGATGAGACAGAGGGAGTCAGCGACGTAAACAGAGACATTCCTGATTATCACCTGATCATCATCATCATCTCTCTGCTTGTGCTCTATAAGGTGGCTTATCCTCAATAAATTCATTAGGTAACAAAATTTGAAATTCGTTTTGTATTAATATATTTATTAGGGCTGTCAAAATGAACGAGTTAATAATGTGTTAATGCAAATTTATTTTATTTCATTTTATCAGCATTAATTTCATAAACGTGTGATTAATGCAGCGCACATTTCTGTTTGACCATTTCTATTAAAAATATTAATTAATAAATATAGAAAAGGCGAAATTAAAACCTTCAGCGCAACATGCGTTTACTCACTGCCTCCTTTCTTTACTCAGATAAAAAAAAAAAAAAAAAATTTACCCAAAACAATTCTTTCATCGTTAAACATTAGTTTTCTTGATTGTAAACATCAAGTCTCAAATCAGCGACAAGAGACATAAATATATAAATCGAAAGCTTAAAATGTCTACTTTTAAATAAAAAAAAAACGCAAACAAATATTTTCTGATTGTGTAATCCTTATGAAAGTTAGAAGAGGTATAGTTGCTCCGGTATCACTTCATTAACCGTCCGTGTGGAAACAGAGCAAAAGTTTCGTTTGGTGTCTTGATGATTTACGTGATTTAAAACCCCATAATTACTTTAAAACATTTACAAGAATATTTTGTCTTCATGCTCTATTTTGAGTTTGGTTTCACTAATAATAAACATACATTTGCATAAAGCATCCATAGCTGTTCATGCCTATGTTGATTATAGTATTATATTTAGGTAAGTATTCATTTAAGGTACATTTAGAACAGATAAAAATGTGTGATTAAGTTGTGATTAATTGTGAGTTAACTAATGACAATCATTCAATCATGAGTTAATATTTGAATTTATTGACAGACCTAATATTAATATGACGTGACCATTTACCAGCGTGACACTAAAACAGGTGGTAGTAATGGCTTTTTTTTTAGAACCATGAGGATAGATTTGGACTATAATTAATACAAACAGTTTGTTACAATCGCTTAGGCTGCAATTACCATTAACCAATTTACATTCAAACATGAATCCGTGAACATCTGATAAGTAAAAAAATTATGGGACTATAATGAATGGACATTCGGTGTAACCCAGATGAGGATGGGTTCCCTTTTGAGTCTGGTTCCTCTCAAGACTTTTACCTCATATCATCTTAATTCCTCACTTCCACTGTCACCACTGGCTTGCTCATAAGGAATACATGCACATATAGGGACTCATTTTTGATGCATAAATTTCTACTTACAATCTATTTAATTCTGTAAAGCTGAAGTGTTAATAATCATACCATAGGCAAGGCCTATGACAAAAAGCCAATAATTTCTTATATTGCAGGGGTTTTGCTGCTTTGGAACTAGCAGGCATGATCGTGTGACTGGCCTCATGAATTCTTTGAAATAAAAGACTATTTAAGAGAAACATTTTATTCTGTTAGTGGGCAAATTGAAGCTTTGTTATCTCTCCACTAACACAATAAGTGGCCTTTAGTGGCCATCTCATCCTTAGATATAAATCTCATTAAAAGACATTCGTAAGATTTACAGAAAGCTGTTAAAACATTAATTAGTTGGAAGCATTTCCAGTCAGCAGGAAGTAAGTAAGGAGCTTGTGAGCACCAACTACAAACATTTACTAAAAGTTATAGAGTGTACAGGAAGCGCCACAAAACACTTACTTCGGGGGTTGAAAGATTTGAATGTTGAAAGATTTGAATGATGAAAATGATTGTTCTTTTGGCCTGTTAGTAGCTAACTTTACATTCTTTTAATTGTTTAAAAAGTACAATTTCTCTAGTATTTTATACCCCTGGGTGTACTTATAATAATATTGTATGAACATGTACGTTTGGTTGAATTTTTTGTTCCTCTACGGACCTCAGAAAGAGTATATATATATATATATATATATATATATAGATATATATTTGGTTCTCTCAGTTCTCTCCACTGTTGCTACATGAATATGACGTATCGCAACAATAAAAGCGAACTGTACTGTACTGTATCTGTACCATACTGAATTGCATAGCATCATTTTTTTCCCCATTACATCATATTGCATTTAATCGCATGGTGTTGAATCAAATTGAAATCGCATCGCATCGCATCGCAGCTACAGCTTCATATGTATCTTTAACGCAATGCACCAATATGCGAATCACATCAGCCTCAGTTATGTATATGCACATCCCTTATGTATACATACAATATATATATATATAGTTGTGATCCTATTATACTTTTGGATTGAATAAATATACCATTGTCGCCAGATTTTAAAGCTAAAGCTATTTTAATGGATAGGTGCTATTGAATAAGTGACAGAATATATACTCAGCTAAATACAGACATTTTCAGATGGGTTTTTTAACAGGCGCAAAGTGTTTCATTTTTCCTCAGTTTAGTATGGATAATTTATCTCAGTAATAGTGCAGGATTTACACAACAGAGACTCTTCTGAGAGACCAAACAACCTCTGTGTATGAAATAAATGCATCTCACACACACACGCACGCACACATACACACACACACACACACACACACACACACACACACACACACACACACACCACTTAGAACCATACCAGGCTCTCACCAGAGACCGGCTTTGCTTTAATCAGCAATAAACCTACACACATGCTGGATATGATGAGGAACTGGAGGCCTGCCACTAGACTAAATATGGAACACACTAACCATGCATAGGGTCTGCATTATCATTAATATTTGTATTATTAATAATGTAATAAAAACATTAGCTTTTTCAAAAACTTGATGTGTGGTGATGCTGCAGTAGCAAAGCTGTGACTGACAGATGGTGCAGTGACAGCCAGAGCAGAGATGATTCACTGGTCAGCATTTAATCAGTACGTTTCTGGAGCAACTGAATCTCTTCACACACACTGCCTCTACATCCTGCCTCTCACCCTATGCATCATCACTAACGTCATATAGCTGAGAAGAAAATAAATAAAAACCTTGCTGAGAACTTTCTTACTTTGACTCCAGACTACGGTTGCATTAATAGCACTTTCGGTGTAATGAGGCACATGGAAAGATATTATATCTTATACATTTTCTGTATTTTAGTGTAAAATTGTGATAAACCAGCTTGTGATGCTACAGAAAAATCGATAATATATTGAATTTTATTACACTTCTTTACCACATTTTATTACCATTGACCGGCTGAATGCTGGTGCCTGAATAGAGTATAAATTCTTATCATTATATCTTGTAGACCTTTGCTTCATTTAATCTTTAGCCTGGAAAATGAAAAGTCTGAAGATCTTCAATATTTCCCTATCCGAAAACATACCGTTTTACTTCTGCCTGTTATAAAATGCTGACAGAGGACATTCTTTCCACAAAAAAGAAAAAAAGCTTATAAAATAATAATAAAAGAAAAAATGTATCTCATCTATAGCTACTTAAGTTTTTTTTTGTCCATACACATCCCTGAATAAATACTACACAAGTAAGAACATGAAAAAGTGCGCATTAATATAAACCTTTGCAGCTGGATTTACTGCCATATTTGCGGATATAGAAAAATGCTCAATATTTTTTTGATTAATACGAATTTAACATTGCTGTAGTAAATGACATTATTTACATTTATCAGAATGAATGAGCACTTCCCCGGCTTCACCTTAGCTCACCTTTTCTATAGTCCACCTAGTCTATATGGATGATTTAACTTTACCAACGTGGACACACACACACACTCGTGTCTTTCCTCAGTGCTCCCACTTGAGGGTTACTAAGTCCATGGCCTTGACTGGTTGTTTTTGTAGGTTTCTTTGAGTTTGTGTTTTATTGGGTCACACTTTTTTGCTTGCTGGCCAACGATTTTCAATTCTGAGATTTTCTTTTTGATTAATGATGTATACAATTGTATGGGTTACACTCAATATGGTTTCAGCTTCAGCTATATTACCCGAAGCCCTACAAAACAGCTCATTATTTTTTGTTCTTCACTTGGCTGTAAAGATTCTCTATTTCTATTTCCATATATGCACTGCACACTGGTTTCCAGTAGAAAAAAACATAATGACCATTTTGCAGCACAAATCGTTTATGACATAACATCTATTAAACGCAATCTTTAAAAAGTAGTTTTGTTTCTCACAGGTATTGGAAAATACATGAGACACAGTTCCTTGGCAAATTTTGCAATGTCTGTAAATGTGCTAAGCACTGAATGTGTATTAAGAAAGTGCAAACTGTAGAAGTATTCAGTTATCTGGCATGTTTAATGAAATGACGCACCTTGTGAGGCTAGACTTGATAAAACGTTCATATTTTTACATGGGAATATGTTTATATGGTGAGATAAACATATTCTGTGTTTAGAAATAACCAACATTTTCATGCTTGATTCCTTGATAAAAAGAGCAATTCCAAAGTAAAACAGGGCATCTACTGAGAATCTTATACGTGGCTGGTTTGGAACTGTTCCCTGTGGGACATCCCACTCCAAACTTAGACACAACCCTATTCGACTCAGCAAGACCTAACAAGCTAACACTATGTGACCAACACACCAACACAAAACCAAAGCAAAGATACATTTTTGTTCCCTTTTTTAATATCTTGTTCCTACCTGGTACATGTATGGCTCAACGTTTAGGCCATTTTGCAGGTGAATCTTCAAAGAAGGGTGGGTCATGTCGCAAGAAGCATAGCAGAACCTGGGTTGGACCAGCGGACAATGTGAGGCAAGCAGGAGGGAGAGGAGGAGAGAGTGGAAAGAGAAAGCTTCTTTAAATCTCTGATGGATGACAGTAAGCTGAAGAATAAATGAGCTTCTCTGGCCAGCGGAGCAAAACTCAGCTGACTTGGAGCAGCACTAAGGTGCAGGGGAGAGAGAGAGAGAATGAGAGCAAGAGAGATGGGAGGGGAAGGAAGCAGTCAAGATGCAGAGAGAGTGTAAAAGCCAGAGATGAGAAAATTAAAGAAATAGATAGCAATGGTTTGCATTTAGAGTTGCCTGCATTGCTTCTGAGATATGTCTTCTTGTTTTTCACAAATTGAATAGCTCGGTATATGACGATCTTCTCTGAAAAAGAATATACAATATATTGTATATAATAAAAAGCCCAGAATCCATGTGGGCAAAAAAAAAAACTATTTTATTTTAATGAATAGAGTTACAGTATACCAATAAACTGCAAGATCAATATAATGCTAGTTTTATTCTTGTGGAGGATAGAGAACACTACTTTTGGTATCCTCTGCCCTGCTTTAAAAAAAAAAACAGCAGCCTGGGCTGCGGTTAGAATAAAGCCTCAGGGAGTAAGGGTCTGGAATTGCAAAGCCAACAAAAAAAATCTACTGGCCACACAGTACCAATTTGTAACCAAAGGCCTAACGAATGGGCCAACATCCTCTGAAATCCCACAAACTCCATCAAAGCTGCAATCATACAAAACCACATACCCACTGCCATAAAAATATGCTTAAATGCCACTGGAACACACCATCCTCTGGGCCATGACATTATCAAGCTAGTCATACCTGCTGACTATGTTGCAGTAGTCCAGGCCACAGTTCCTCTGTTGAATCACTACTCTCACAGGACTCAAGACGTCACCATTTTCACACCCCAAATTCAATCTTGCTTCTTGAACAAAGGTGCGATTCAGACTAAAGTGAAACCAGCAGTCCAGAAAAAAAGGGTCTTATCCTATAGTATCCTACAGTATAGCTTGCCTGGTTATGCCATTTCTAATATACCATGAAACAAGTATCTATGCAGACTAGGTCAGACTGTGTGACCAGATAATCCTTGTTGATCAGCCTGTCAGCCAGGTCACACTGGGGAGTAAAACACACCAATCAACTAGATCATCCAAACCCACTTAGAGCAGACTGTGAGACGAACTAGCCTAGCAGCTGGGCCAGCCTAGCATGAGCTAGACCAGCCTGGCAGACTAGCCTAGCCCATGAGCAGGTCCAGTAAACACTATGAAGCTGATCTAAACTGTTTTGTTTACATAATTCATATATTTTCATTGCTCAACTCAGATCTGTTTAGCTTGATAGTTTATATTTCCTAACCATTGACTCATATGTCATTAATGAAAGCACATTCGCCCCCTGAAATGGCTTTTATGTGTTCGTTAATTTCTTTGTCAGCTCTTTCATTACACTCTATGGTCTCTGCAGGTTCCTTACAGTTTTGCTTAAATCAATTGCCTAATATTGCTGCAATATCTGCTACAATAATACATTTTTCAACTACATGGTTTGAGCTGTTGAAATACTTTGCTGGGTCTGCATTCTGACTGCAATTTTTCAGTCCTATAGATAAAGAATCTCCTCTCAAGCTGGCTAACACATCACTGTAAAATGCGGTTTGTGGTTTTTATTACCATCAAGATTGACCAGGAATTATAGAGTGCTCGCTGGCATATGTGACACTTCTCATTACATCTCTGCTAGGCTTCTGTTACACTGCTAAAAGTGTCAACAAGCTTTCACATGGTTTTTCAGCTCTGCACTTGGATTTTGCCTCACTTGTAAGACACTTTGTATAAAAGGCTCCGCCAAATGAATTGATGCCTCATGTTCCAAGCTGCTCTCTTCATTCTCAACAGTCAGTCTGGGGTTTACTATGATTTATCCCATCAGGCAAATGCTGCAGTAAGATTCCACCTTTGGTTCTTAATAGCATCCGGAATATAAGGCAAAACATTGCATGGAATCCTGAAAATAAGGCCAACAATCCCATTAATATGGTCAAGAATGCAATGCAGAATAAAAAAAAAAAAGAAAGCAAGGGGTATCGGACAGTTACTAAGATTAATGCTAGCTTACACAGCAAGGATTTCTATTTTAAGTTTAATGTACAATCTTAGCCTGGAGCTTTAAATGCAGTTAAAAGCTTATTTAATGAGATGGTGACAAAGACATTTCATCAAACTTATGGAGGTTTTTCCACATTAAAGCAAATGAGTCATTAACGTCCGTACATGGACATCTACATTTATTGTAAGCTTTTTTGGTGTATCATTACAAATAAGGTCCTATCATAGAAAGTTTATTTTCTTATTTAATTTAATTAATTTTCAAAAAACTGTTACATTCTGTTGTTTCTCTCCTTATTTTGAGGTAAACATGTTTGTTCAACCTAAAGCTCCCACTTTTTTTTTTTTTTTTTTTTTTTTTAGAAAGGAGAGAATGACATTTTAACAGTTTAGCTGCTGCAATTTTCTTTGTTTAAAAGACAGGAGGTGGAGCTGGAGGTAGCAGAGCTGAAGATGTTGAAATTTTCTTCGGGAGTGACGAGGATTGACAGGATTAGAAATGAGTTTATAAAAGGAACAGCGCATGTAGGACATTTTGGAGACAAGGTAAGGAAGTGCGATTGAGATGGTTTGGACATGTGCAGAGGAGGGACATGGGGTATATCGGTAGAAGAATGCTGAGGATGGAGCCACCAGGAAGGAGGAAATGAGAAAGACCAAGGAGGAGGTTTATAGATGTGGTGAGGGAAGACATGCAGGTAGTTGGTTTAAAAGAGGCAGATGTAGAGGACAGGGTTGTTTGGAGACGACGATGGACAGGATTAGAAATGAGTTTATAAAAGGAACAGCGCATGTTGGACGTTTTAAAGACAAGGTAAGGAAGTGCGATTGAGATGGTTTGGACATGTGCAGAGGAGGGACATGGGGTATATCGGTAGAAGAATGCTGAGGATGGAGCCACCAGGAAGGAGGAAAAAAGAAAGACCAAGGATGAGGTTTATAGATGTGGTGAGTGAAGACATGCAGGTAGTTGGTTTGAAAGAGGCAGATGTAGAGGACAGGGTTGTTTGGAGGGGAATGATCAGCTGTGACGATCCCTAACGGGAGCAGACGAAAGAAGAAGAAGCTGCTGCAATGTTTCTCATTTTTTACATTTTTCACTAGACATTCAAGGAGTAATGGTGTAAAAAGGTATACAAGGTGCCCTGTAAAGAACTTGTATGGATCCAGAGTACATTTACAATTAAAGGGAATGTAAAGTAAGCTATAAACAGTGTTTCTTAAAGCCTTTCTTTTTTCCCTCTAGAATTTAATTAAATAAAAAAATGCAGCTTGTCATGTTTCAGAAAAAGGCTCATCCTGAAGACTTTCCCATTTCGAAAGCTTAGTTCCATTGCGGTGACACTGGAGACACATTACAAAAACATATCCCTAACCTTATCAACCAGTTCTGCATTTTCTTTTCCCTCAGTGCACCCACTAGTTGTTGCTTTAATATAAAGCATGTCTTTATGGTCTCATGAGAAGACATGAGATCTGAGAATGTTTATTCTTTTAAGGCGTCAAGAAAACAAAGCTGTATAGCTTTTCGTAGCACCGACATTCTATTGTATAATCTCATATAACATTTCGTGTGAACCTCAGCTATAGAGCACAGCAGTTAGATCTTAAGTCAAAATAGGGGGCAGATCTAGACTAATGTTAATCCGCTGATAATTCTAAACGTATATGCCACTGAAAAAAGCAAAACAAAAGCAAGTGTATTTGTGATCTAAAGGCATCCTGGATCATATATTATTATACGGTATAGTGTGGTATTTTGTATCTCCAGGGCCATAGTGTAACACACAAAACCAAATCCAGGGCCATGTACAAAATGACATAAAATACAAATAGCCCTAAAGAGTCTCATGCCAAGTGTAATGTACTGTACAATGCAATAATTACCCAGAAGGCTTCAGCTAATTACATCGTATAGCACAGGCCAGCGGGAGCAGAAGTGTTGATCAGATAACATAAGTGTGTAAAGCTGTGCAGACTGACTGTGCAAATTGCATGTAATTATAAACCATCATAAGCGTAAGTGTGTAAGTGTTGCAGCACGTTATGGCTATCAATAAACATAAAACCTGGAAAAACTTGCAGTAAATTAGTACAACTAGAGATATAGTTATGATGAGAGGCTATATTTATACATTTCATTTATTTCATTCATTTAATAAAACATCATGTTTTGTAGCAATTTCGAGAAACATTGAAGTAAAATAAAAACTTGGCTTTTAGTTTAAATGGGTTCCAAAACATCAAAATGTGCAGATAAATAGACATTTGGAATTAACAAAAATGAAAATGAATCATTTTGATGGCATCATTTTGCACTTCAGCTCCTTATTACATTTTTTGTCTAATCAAATGCTCTCCAGAATATGAAGTGTCCCGTCCACAACATGACAAAATTCACATGTTATCAAAAGGTATATGGACAAAAGACTATGGACATCTGACTTTTCCAGCCATACGTGATTCTTCCCTAAACTGTTGTTACAAAGTTGAAAGCAAACAATTGTATTGACATCTTTGGATGTGGAAGCATTGATTTTTCCCCTCACTAGAACTTAAAAAAAAATATTTCTGTGCATAAAGATCCTCCGCTCCATAAAGATATGGTTTACATGCTTTGGATTGGAAGATCTTGAGTGGTTTGCTATAAGTGCTCTTCAACCCAACACATTTAGGATGAAAAAAAAATGCTGACTGCACCCCAGACCCTATCCTACATGAGTACCTGACTTCACTAACAGCCTTGTGGTTGAATGATCACAAATCTCTACAAACGCACTCCGAAATCTAGTGGAACATCTTTCCAATAAAGTGGGGACTAAATTTGAAATGAGATATTCAAAAAGCACATATTGATATCGTCAAGTGTCCGCAAACATTTGTCTGAACTGAATTATGAGCAAGCATGGTCCAAAAATGTGTTTGGCTGTGAGAATGTGCATGTTTTATTCTGTATGTTGCTTAAAAAGAAAATGTTTTAAAGGCCAAAATTCTAATGAAAAGATCCCTCACAATCCAAACCATCATTAGTGCTCTGGCTCATATATATATATATATATATATATATATATATTCATTCATTTTCTCCCGCTTATCCGTAATTCGGGTCGCGGGGGCAGCAGTCTAAGCAGGCCCCCGCCTTCGACTGCTGCCCAATCCTCACAGCACCGTCCCTTACGGTCCCTCCTGCAGGTGGTGAGCCCACTGGAAGGCGGCCCAACGTCACGGACCTTGATATTTCCCTCGTAAGGGACCCCTGGAGCATAGAGGGTTAAGGGCCTTGCTCAAGGGCCCAAGAATGGCAGCTTGGCGATACCGGGGCTCGAACCCCCGACCTTCCGATCGGCAACCCAGCGCCTTAACCGCTGGAACCACCACTCTTCCTATATATATATATATATATATATTTATAAACTACTTTCTCTTATTTCGGTAGCATAAATATGCAGCCTGTTTGGTTTGCTTTCAAAACTGGTGCATGAATATGTGACAGTCCTAATTTAATTTTGTGCATAATTTGTCAATCAAACAACAAAAATCTTTATCCCCCCATATCACATACTTTATGCTATGGATGGCTAGCTAATCTTTTTGGATGATTTGAAATGATTAAGTTAAGTACTTGAGTACTGGTAGTTATTAGCTGGTTTGGCTTGTAATTTGAATTAAATGATTTCAATACAAACCATAATTATTCATTCAATACACATTTAAAAGCAAATACAATTCCAAATATTTTTTTTTTTTTAGAAACACAGGAATAATATGTTCTATACAGCAATCCACATTTATGGGTTAGATTTATAAAATAAATTCTTGGGAATCTCTGACTGCAAAATGTCTCTGATCTATTTTTCTAAGATTGCTTGATGTATAACAAATTACAATAATGCATAAAAGTTATCTAGTCTTCCTGCGTTTATGAACATCCTCAAGTCAATTTCTTATTTCTATCAGAAGAAATTACCCACATGGGCCTCCTCAGCATCCAGGTCACAGGTTCAAATCCCACCACCACCGAGCTGCCACTGCTGGGCCCTTGAGTAGGGCCCTCCCCTGCTCAGTTGTAAGTCGCTCTGGATTAAGGGCGTCTGCCAAATGCCGTGAATGTAAATGTACTGAAACTCGTTTCAGGCAGATCTGTCTCTACAAGACATTTGACCTTTGCATTTGACATGCTTCCAGACAATTCTCTGTCCTGGCACCTAAGAGGTAGAATAAACTTCCATGTCTGAACATGTTGTTCTTTTTGTTATCTACTTACATTTCTATTTTCTTTACACTCTATTTCTTGATATTATTATTTGTTTACTGAAAATGTTTCTTATTTTTATTCCATTTTTATTGCTTACTGTTAGAGCGGACACTGTACATAATCTAATAATAATGATAATAATAATAATTTTAATAATAATAATAAATTGACTAAAACCATGACCTCTTTTTTTTTTTTTTTTAATAAAAGAAAATGTGATTTTATTTTCTGTTTTGATTAATCTTTCTGTTAGGAGACATTTATTTACCGTAATTTCCGGACTACAAAGCGCACCCATATATAAGCCGCACCCACTGAATTTTACAAATATTTTTATTTTTAACATAAATAAGCTGCACCTGTCTATAAGCCGCAGGTGTCTACACTAATGTACTTTACACAGGCTTTATTGAAAGAAACGTTACACACGGTGTAATGGGTGAAATATGTTGCGCTTCCTTTAGGAGCATAGCGGTATTTTGGGAATGGCATGCCACTGCATTTTTCCGCTATTACTGCATGTGTGCAAGACCGAGGAATATGTCCTTATTATTTTCTGATGCTCATTTCTAAGTTTCTTTGACTAACCCGTAATGCTGTTGCCAAGAAAAATAAAAAAGCACGAGTTTTGGAAACCTGTCTGTGCTTATATGATTTCTGTTGCAACTGGAGTTAGTGAGCTCTCCCTTCACCCAGACTCAACGCGTTACAACGGCTTGAATCTAAACAGTAGCCGACCAAGGAAGTCATTGTTCACTGTCTCCCTCCTTCCTTTCACAAGTATTTCTTTTAGGAGTTTATCTTTTGGCATCGTCATACTAGAAAGTATATAGTATTGTTTATTATTGTGTAATGCTCACCTTAGAAAGGCATTAAGTACAGTGTGTTTAGATTTTCGTTTGTGTATAGAAAGGAAGCACAAACAACAAAAATGTTTGATTGTGTGGCGTGTATTATATCAAATATAAAGAATACAATATTTACCCCAGTCTTTGTATGAGTGCATGTGTGCCTGGGTGAACACAATTCATGCAGATTCACAAAAGTGGATGTCTTTAGCAGATCGCCCCTCAACCCAAACAAGATTTGGTGAGCCAAAAACGGTGGTGCCGTGGATCTTCTCCCCAGAAATGTCTTCCCTGCTGCATTACCTCATATTATAGGGAGTAACAGCAATTGAAATGTGTGTAAAAACATTCATAGATGCTATAAAGGAATTTAGAATTGTAACTGTTGTCAAATTGCCGTGGTATAAAAGGACTGAAACGTTGGTATGTGTATTTTGTTAAAAAAAAGAATCTTGCTTTGCGGTATAACAATAACACCCATGATGGATTTATTCTCTATAACTGCACACACAGCGTTTAACTGCTTAGGTGTTGTATAAATTTTAAAAGTTTCTGAAGAATTTGGATTCTACTCTGCTACACGGGTGTACAGTAGGTGGTAGAAATGCACTTCTGCTGTTATGTAGTAGAGTTTTTATATATATATATATATATATATATATATATATATATATATATATATATATATATATATATATATATATATATTCTGCTCCCTAAAAGCATGTGTGTATGCCTCTAAGCAGTTGCAAAGCTAAACAGCTCAACAGTCTAATATTGGTCATGTTTGCCACCTTCAAAAAGCTCACGTTGTTAACAACTCAACATGTAAACAACTTACGCCATGCCCATACCCACACCACTTCAGTTGCCCTGTCACCTCCCTCTGACCTTGTGCTAAACTTGCTCAAGCGTCCATGTAATGCTATAGGCTACATTCCTTAAACACTGTTTACATGCGAACGGAAAACATCTATGTCATGGTTCTCAAGCTGAAGTACTGGACCAATTAACCAAAATGTTTCCTGGTTTAACATGCACCATTTTATTTACTGACTAATTATGAATCATGAGTACTTTATTTTTGAGGTGTGACAAACTGGTGTACAAAAGATACTATAAGATTAGATAGCAAAACTGCCCTGAGACATGCATTAGCTGTTACGTTATCTCCATTTTCTGCCACAGAAGAAGACACATGACCTCGCAGTGGGACTATTTTGATTCTCTGGGAGTGGGGAATGTTGTGGGGAACACAGTGGCCTTTAAATAACAACTTCCTGCAAATACATATATATATATATATATATATATATATATATATATATATATATATATATATATATATAGTTTGTATTGGTAAATATTGTCTTGCTTCCTCATTTTCTTTCAAAAACTCAATTTCTAACAGTAGTTTGTTACACTGAAAAAAAAAACTGCTACATTTACGACAGGCTGTCAGTCAGTCTGTGTGCTGCATGGCAACTCTATCCAGCTATGGTGTCTTTAACTATTGACTATTTTGACAACTGTGTCTGAAATGTCTGATATTTATTACGTGGTTATAGAACAGTTGAATGAAAGTGATATCACACTTGCTGTTAAATAGTAAGAATACCGATACTGATAATTGCTTAAATAAGCAACATTTTTACAACAAAAAATATGGCTGAGAATTTTAAATATTGTAAATGCAAATTGAAGATTTTTTATTTAAAGATGTTTAGCCACAATAGCAACATTGGTCCACATGTAGCAGAAAACCAAATTATTTTCAATCATTCAGAGCTGCATTTTTTTTCAAGAAATTGGCTACGCATAGACAACAACCAAAACTAGTCAATATGCCATTAGAAATATGACAAAATATGACAAAAGAAATGACACTAAATAAAAGGTAGATGTTGTGTTGCTCATATGATTGCTGGGAAGGTGAAGATCTTGCTTTGAAGGAAAGAATGCTTAAGAGCCAGTGTGACTTATTAATTAATTAATTATTTTTATTTACATAAAGGCAGAACATTGGCTTGTCAAATGGTTCTATTTAATGCTGTGCAACACTTCCAGCACGTCAGTCAACACTTGATATTTTTCTTGTCGCCACAATTAATTCACCTCGAAATCCCCTCGGTTTATCTCTTCTGTGGTTTGTCTCTAGATTTAGAGATTTTTTAATTTTTGCATTGGCAGAGAATAGATAGATAGATAGATAGATAGAGAGATAGAGAGATAGAGAGATAGAGAGATAGAGAGATAGAGAGATAGAGAGAGATGAAGAGCTGTAGTGCAAGGTGAGGCTGTACCAGTGCAAGTCAAATGGGAATGGAAATCAGGTGCAGAAATCACATTTCATGGTGCAGTGGCTTCTGGGAATTGATGTTCCGTGTCTGGTATGCCACAATCCTAAGGAGTTTTTTAGTTTCCCTTAACCTTTTATACCATCACTCTTATTCCTTTCATAGAACGTAATATTTAATATTCATCTGACAACATTTTATTGTATTGTACTCGTACCCTGACTTGAACCTAACCTAACCCAATACAGGCATTTCCTTGTTTTTAATTCGTCAGAGGATGTTTTTATTATCCACAGCTTGCCACGGTGCACCAGGGAAGAGATGAAAAGACAGATGGGACCTTTTCTTTCTCCATCTATATTATATATCTATACACATTTAAGATCTATATATAGGCTAAGCAATATTTTTTTTACAAGCACAAAAAAAAACTGTTTGAATTCTTTAACTTCATTGTAAACTGCCTCTTGTTTAAAGCCAGTTGAAAGGCAATCAATCATCTGCAATGAGGCAAGGCCCTCTTGTGACTCGGCAGTGAAACTACTGTCTGCGTTGTCCTCGAATATGGTTTGAACAGCTTTAGTCCATAATGCAATTCAAGACAATCCACTTCAGTGACAATGTAAAATGAGTGCGTTCTCGGAAGAAATAAGCTAGGTTTAAACAATTACATACATTGTTCGTTATACTGATGGGCTTAAAACAATTGATTTTTAAGAAACAGAGTGTACATGTGTATGCAAGGTGCAGGGTGGTGATGGCTCAGCGGTTTTCTTTTCCGGCCTCCAGGGCCCGGCTTCAATCCTGCGCTTAGGTTACAGTCTGTATGGAGTTTCACATAATGGCTGTGCTGAATTGCCCCTAGGTGTGAATCAGTTGGGCAATCTATCCGGGGTGTATTCCCACCTCACACTTGTGATTCCCTTTTGGTGGGTATATCCACTGTAAAGGCAAAACCCAGATATACGCACCAAAATCATGTATTTTGTTCTAAAAGTGTTCTAAGAGCAACACATTAGATGTACAGAAGATTTTTTTAAAACGTCATTAAACAAAACCATTTATCTTCAAGCCCATTATTAGCATCTATTTAGGTACTTTTGCTGGTGGCACCCCCCCTCACCCCCTTGCTCAATTCAATTCAATTCTACTTCAATATTATTATACCAGTACCGCAGAACAAAAAGCTTTGTCATTATTTTATTCATGCATCTTTAATCATCTATGGCAGTTACCATTGATAATTATGATGATAGTAATCAGTAGTGGCTCATAGCCATAGATTTTCACATGGAAGAACAACATTAATAACAATATTGCTTCAAACTAAATGAACTCCAGAGACAGTAACTGTTGGCTGTAGGCTAGTATCGAGTGAAATGTTACTGTAGATTTAAAGTAGCGTTTTTCTGAAGTAATATCAATAACCAGGGTTGGCAGGTTTCAGTAAAATTTCTAGAATCATCCTTAAGCCACTCAAAAGACCTGAAACTACAGTAGTCGGAATTACTTTGGAAACAAAGTCACCATGGTGCATTTCACTCCATAATCCCTTTGCTAATTTATGCAATATAGTACCACTCAAAAGTGGTAAATAATGTTAAATGGAAACTGTATGGTAATGTAAATGAGGACTTTATGAGGATATGCCTTACCTTTCCCCCTATAGATGAGCTACCTCTGATAGTAATATTTACAGTATAACACAGTAAAATACAGCACCTCCACCCCCAGAAATATGTATAAAATGCAAAAATTTTCAGCAAAGCACATTCCCTGCCGAGGAGGCAGGAGTCAGCATTTGCAGCGGTTCTCACTCTTCCTCTCTCTCTCTCTCTCTCTCTCTCACCCAGTGCTTCTTCTCTGTCATTTCTCACAAAGCGCTTCCCCAGATAAGATGCTCTTTAAGAAAAAACACACTTCAGCACTGACTGTCTGAGCAGGGAGCCATTTTACCGTTCAAAATGAAGTCAACACGGCAGCCTCCGCACTGTGTGTCGTCTAGTGATGGCAGTACAAGAACTACAAATCAGTGGCAAATCCAGGATGAAAACAATAGCCCACCTGATCCTCTAGATCTGTGCAGCTACCTATACTTGTTCCGACAATACAGTGATATGGCAGTTCCTTCAAAGTATACACTCCTATTGGAGTGATGCTCACTCTGCTTAGATCTACAATTCATTACTGAAGCCTCCCTTGTAATTTATTACTCTTGCAGATGGACCAGGGCACCTAGCAGAGAAGCAGTGTGCTGGCTAATAACCTTGAGGCAAAGGTGTCATACTATATCAGACCTTGCTGTGAAGATGGCGTGAAAGGCTTGTGGCTTTATGGTGGCTCTACAAACACTTTTTTCCTGTTGAGCTGTCAGATTAGATTAAAATAGTAAACACACTAAACTGGATTTGGTAGTCTCACTAGAAGCACTGATTTTCCAAGGACATCCAACTTGATCACTGGTGCTGAGAACGGCACAGAGAAGGATACCAAGCCAAGACCCCGATAGCTTAGAAACCACTTACCTTGCTTCTTTTATCCTTGTGCAGTTGGCATGATCCCCTGTATCATGCTATAAGAAAGCAGAAAGGATACACCAACAGCTATGCTTGTACTATGTGAAAAAATATCATTCCAAAAATGAAATATCATTGAAACTGCATTTGAAAGCTTAAGAAAGCCTATCTCCAGCTGAGTGTGTGATTAGCATTGTTCACACAGAATAAGCAACACATCCACAAAATGTCCTGCAGTGATTCAGGTTGGGAGAAAGAATCCGCTTATTATCAGCTCGATAATAATATTCCATTAAACAGGAACAGTAAAATAGTTAATACAGAGGCTGTCAACGGCTTACTTCTGAACATTTAGCAAAGAAAAAAATCCTCAAGGATTATTTATTTGTAGCCCTCCCTATTAGACAAGTCTCCTTTTTTCACTAATCATGGCACATTTAAAAGACTGTGATATGCAGAAATCTATAATACTGGCCTTTACACTTTTTAAATAAAGAACTTCAGAAGGTACATGGCTTCTAAATAGATTATGCTTTGATTGAAGTTCCTTTCAACGTTCTAGAAGAAAAGTCCCGAATATGACATATTTCACCCTTAACTGCGAAGGCTATCAAGTGAATTAAGTTATATTTTTTTCCTAGTAGACACCTCTCCTAGCTCTCATATCCTTGGATATCCCATGGCTCCTAAACCATATCACCAATCATAATTGTGTCTAATCCCGCAGGGACCTTTCTAATACTCATTTCTTCCAGTCACATTCCCCAATGACCTATCCTGAAGTAGCCCCACTGTAACTAGACACTGGTATTTAAAAACTCTCTAGAGGCCTACCATGAACTCTCAAAGGGTTTAATAACACAAAACCTATTGACAATTCTCACATCATTCTCATGATTGTACCATGAATCTCCAGGTGTCTAGGACTCCACCAATGAGTGAGTAGGAAACAACAGTCATGGAAGAGGCAATGGCAGGCTCTATTATTGCTGACCCTAACTACCCTTCCCAAAAAGAAAACTCTAATGAACTACACTTGCCACCGTCTTTAAATGAAAGGGCTGTGTTTTATCATTTTTACATTCAGCCTGTGATTACTGAAGGGCCTCAAAGCAATCCCAAGCATGAGATATGTTCGTGTAGAGTTTCTGCTTATACGTCTGACATGCTAATGAAGGCTATAAACAGATTTAAACACATTTTAGTGTGCTAGCAATGGTAATACCCTAGTGGTAATAACTTAAAATCATCTGGTTCATCAAGGATTCCAGTGACCATTCTAATGTTTCATTAGATGGCTGGCTTCTAAAGGAGTTTTTCTTGTAACCCCAGAGTTCCCCCAAAGATACTTCCCAACGAATTCTTAAACTTTTTAACCAAATTTAAAATCTAATTATGAAACGTTTGAGAGAAACTGAGGTACATACACTCTCCTACACTCTTTCACTTTAATTCAGCTTTATTTATATTGCAAATATATGCAAATGTGTATAGCGACACTGTCCCAAAGCAGCTTTACAAAGATAAAGAGGATATGACGTCAGAAAGTTTGTTGTCTGTTGTCTGTTGCAATAGAAGTTTAGCGCCTATACTGTAAGTTTGTTCTTTTTAAGAGTATCCCCAAGCCAGTGGCGACTTTGGCAAGGAAGATGGTATGAGGAAGATGAGGAACATGGGGACAATGGAAAAATGAGGAACATTGAGAGCAACCAGTCTTAGGAGGGAATAAATCCTCATCTCAGGTGAGGTGCTAGCTTTCTTGATGGGACCATTTTGATTTTCCTGAGACTTTAAAGGTTTCCATTTGGCGATAAAAGAAAACATTTATAACCAAAACCTTAAATAAACATCTTGCTGGATGTGGTGTAAAATTGTAACTTGTCTTCTGCATTGAAACTTTACAGTCTTTAGGAAAAGGTTGTCTTTCTTGCAGAGATCTATTCAGCACAACATTTGTTATGGTTAAACCTCCACCTTGAGGGTTAGAGCAGACTAGAACATTCCACCAATTAACACCATCACACCCTTCCGCTAGCTCATTCTGTTCATTTCATCTGCTGCATTGGAGATTCCAGCACACTTAGCTGACTGCTATTTTCATAATGTCTTTTCATTATGGATACGCAAAGAGCTCATGTGAGCTTATACAACACACACGCACAGCATGTGCATGTTGAGAATCAAAACAGATTCCATTGCCACAACAATCTTATCTTATTCTTTTCATCTGTTAAACTCAAACCTCTTCTTTTCCACTAAACATCTTTCCTTTATTGCCATGACAATCTTGCTTGTTTTCTTCATTCACCTCCTGCATCATCTTCTTTTTTCCTTGCAGTAGGTATTTTGTATTTTTTTTTATTTTTTAGAAAATGTGTGTTCTATACTCAATACTGGACACATACACACAGATACACAAACACACAGTCGTGAAGACTGAATATTTGCGCAAGCCTCATCATTCATGTGTCTGCCATCAGGCTCATTAGGCATCCACACAGCCAAATCTGTTACCTTCATCCACCATCAGATCTCTCCTGTAATTAACCCAGCCTTCACACTGAGACATCAGTACATGAGCTGTAATGATACACGGCAGATAGAGAAGACGGAGTAATCCATTGAAATCCATGATTTATAACATAAAACTCAGGAGTGCTACAATAATGTATGGCTGTAGTTTTTCATTTAGACATCTAATAGTGTTCTCTTCTAGTCGGCAGAATTCTGTCATGATATAAGTTAAATATTTATAGCGTACACTTTAACACTAGCAGGAAATTGTGGATGTTACTTTAAAAAGCTCCCCCACTCTATGTTAAGCAATGAATGCACGTGTCCGAAATATCAAAAACTCTTCAAAGATTCTCAATGATCATTATAACAAAAAGAAATAGACATGAAAAAAGAAATAGGTTTACTCTTGTAGTTAATTGTAACCGTACAGATTAATTTAATAATCATGTATTAATCTAATAATGAACAAATAGTATATTGATTTATTGTTGTTTTGAGGTTTTTTGACTTTATAAATCATATTTAAATCTAATAATGATTGATTGATTTATTGTTGTTTTGAGGTTTTTTGACTTTATAAATCATATTTAAATCTAATAATGATTGATTGATTTATTGTTGTTTTGAGGTTTTTTGACTTTATAAATCATATTTAAATCTAATAATGATTGATTGATTTATTGTTGTTTTGAGTTTGATATATTGATTTTTTGTTGTTGTGTTTTTCTGACTTGATTTACAAGATGGCTGAATAATATTCAATTACGCAGACAGTGAAATGCATCTGATACACTTCAGAAATCCCGACATGATCTTTCAAGGTCAAATTCTCTCCAACTGTGTCAGAGCTGCCAAAATTGTCTCTAAAAGAGATCACAGACTTTATTTAAACTGCTCTCCTTGTAATTTGTGAACACTGCATACTGCATTACTACATAATTAAAATATTTACTATATATTCATCAAAATATATTAACCTTTACAGCAATGCAGTGCTCATCAAAAATATATGCTAATGCTATTACAAAAAAAGGTCTAGAAATTTTATCCAGTTAGAAATATAGTTAAATATTGTGTGTGTGGGCAGAAGGTACATTAGTAGTATGAAAAAATTGGTCTGCAAATGTATCTGGCTCTTTATATACTACCGCTCGTTTATGTTATTGTAATATTTATGTAGATTATTTATATTCATATGATAAAGGATACTCATATTTAGAGTCAGCTTATGTACAGGTGCCCTTGTGAGTCAGTAACTATCCCTGTACTAACATTGGTCTAACTTTTGAAAAAAGACACATCGGGGCATCTTATTGAAACATACTGCAGCATGAGAATCATATTTACTATAAAATTATATATTAACTAACATTTTATCGAAAAATATTTAAAGAGAAGACTAAGGAGAATGAAAGAAAGGATTCATGAACCAAAGCATACCACTGCATATCATCTGGCATATATGGAGTGATTGTTATGGCATGGACATGGCCAATGGAACTGGGCCACTGATGTTTATTTACAATGTGATTGTTAATAAAATAATTCTAAAGAGCATAGAATTATTTCTTCAGCCTCGATTTAGTAGAATGCTGTAAAACTGACAAGACAGCACTTTACAAGCTTCTTGTAACAAAGTCACTTAGTCACCTGACCTCAAGCCAACTGAACATGCTCTTCACTTTCTGAAAAGTTCCACAGGGAAAGGGTTCTGAAGATAGAAAGACTCACAACCAGTTAAGGCCTGGCAAAGCATATAATGGGCATATAATGGGAAAACGTATTTGGTGCATATTATGATGTCTATGGGTTCCAGACCATCAAGTATTAACAATAGTTCTTGTATTTGTAATTGTTAGTTTGTGGAATACCGTTTGTTAATTTAGTACGCAGAAACTCAAATGTGTTGCTGCTACAGTGTTCTTTTTTTTTTTTTTTTTTTTTTTTTTAACAATAGTTTACTGAATTAGTGCCGGTCCCAAGCCCGGATAAATGGGGAGGGTTGCGTTAGGAAGGGCATCCAGTGTAAAAACATGTGCCAAATCAAACATGCGGATCATGAATACGGATGATCCGCTGTGGCAACCCCTAATAGGAGAAGCCGAAAGAAAGTTTAATCACAAACAGAGCACACACACTCCTTTAAACTGTAAATGGGTATACAGATCACTGATTGATGGTTCAGTGTAGTGTCATTAATTGTAATGTGAAGAAAGGTCTTGTTGGTGAGCACTGACATCAAAAAATGAGTGTTTTTTGTAAATGTCCCCACATTAACAAGCGCTAAACTAGAGAGAGAAAGATAAATATAGAAAGGAAATAGTGTTCCAAGTGCTTCAAGAGAGGTGACTGAATCATTGGGTGTCTTAGTTTACAGTGTCCATGAAGAAACACAGAGAGATGAGGAATACAGCTGCTGAAACTCAATACAGATAGAAGGACAAAAGGATTAGTAGAGAAGAAAAAAGGGGTGGAGATCCAGAATGGCGCCAGGGCTCAATCTTTACCCTTCTGTTCTCACTCTGTCATTCTTTAAACCCCTGTCTTAGTCCCTCATTATAGAAACATGGTTCCTATAACTAAAAATAACAATGTACTATGTACCACTCACATTCCTATTCCCAACTCGGTCTGAAACTGGTCAGCTATAACATTAAATCCACCTGCTTAACAGTGTGTAGGCCCCTTTGTGCCACCAAAACACCTATTAACTATTGATACTCAAAAAGATTTCTTACTTTTAGTCCTGTGATAAAAGTAAGAGGATGGTGCAGATGGACCAGTCTTGGTTGTCCAACATATCCAACAGCTGCATGAGGGAGGTGGAGGCTCATTGGATAAGATGTTGGACTTCTGATCAGAAGATTTAAATCCCAGCACACCAACCTGCCACTGCTGCACCCTTAAGCAAGGCCCTTTATAACTGAGATAACAGCCCAGTCTCATGGCATTTCGTAATATAGTCACAAAATGTAATCTACTGATTTGTGGTCATAGACACAAATTTCCCTCTTTTTTTTGTGTCACTGAGGACGACTTTCTCTGTGTAATGTATTTCATTAGAAAGTATTTTTGGTGCCTCCGGCAAAGTTTTTCTTCTGCCACTGGATACCACAGATGCTGTATTGTTTTTTTTTTGTCTCATTTGATATTGATTTAAAAAATTTGCAACCACTATTACTCAACATTTAAGCAAGAGATTTTATCCATGTTTTTATTGCATCATATTCCGTAAGCCACTCTCTATTATATACCCTCGTCAGTGGTTCTTTCCAGTCAAAATACAGTAAATATATTTCCCTGGTTAATTAAGAAGACTGCGTTAATTAGAGAAACACACGTTTATTACGGTATAACCCTAAAACTAACCATAACCGTATATTTTCTGCCTTATTCTCTGATAAAAATGGGGAAAAAGATTACCTTTGGCATTTCTGTCAGCATTACCCATGATCCTCTGCCTCTGTTGATATGGAGACGGAGCCAGATGGAGGCAGTCGTGCTGAGTGACACGAAAAAAGAGGGAAATCCGTGTCCATGAACACGAATCAATAAATTAAAGTTCATGACTATATCACGAAATGCTATAAGAGTTGAAGGTGTTGGAGATGTAAGACTGTAAGTCGCTCTGAATAAGAGTGTCAGCCAAATGCCATAAAAGTAAATGATCTGAGTAAGGTCTGGTGAATCTGCAGGCCAAGTCAACACACTTAACTCAAATGGTTTCTCAAACCATTCCTGAACAATTTTTGCAGTGTTACAGGGCGCAATATCCTGTTGAGAAAGGCCACTAACATTATGGAATACCATTGCCATGATTTGGTCCACTACAATGTTTAGGTAGATCGTATGGGTCCAAGTTACATTCATATGAATACCAAAATCCATTGTTTCCTAGCAGAAAGTAGTTCTTCTGTGGAATCAGACTAGATCACAACATTAATCAATAAGCCTTTGGGTGCCTATGACCCAGTTTCTGCTTTACTGGTTGTCCTTCCTGTGACACCTTTTGATAGATATTAAGCATTGGATACCAAGTACACCTCAAGATTCCTGTTTTATGGACGACCTGACCTGCTTGTCTAGCCATCATAATGTTGCCCCAGTTAAAGTTACTTAGCCAAATGTTTTTTCTTTTTTTCAATTTTGAGAAAGGACAGCTTACTTGCTGCCTAATAC